>NC_091987.1:68779239-69104915 GCF_044704955.1 Pristiophorus japonicus | reverse complement strand
CCCCCACATACACACACTAACCCCCCCCATCCACACACACACACACTAACCCCCCCCCACACACACACACTAACCCCCCCCACACACACACACACACACACACTAACCCCCCCCACATACACACACTAACCTCCCCCCCCCACACACACACTAACCCCCCCCCCACACACACACAAACCCCCCCCCCCACACACACACACCCCCCCCACACACACACACACTAACCCTCCCCACACACACACACATACACTAACCCCCCCCCTCCCACACACACACTAACCTCCCCCCCCCCCACACACACACTAACCTCCCCCCCCCCACACACACACTAACCTCCCCCCCCACACACACACTAACCTCACCCCCCACACACACACTAACCTCCCCCCACACACACACACTAACCTTCCCCCCACACACACACACTAACCTCCCACCCCACCACACACACACTAATCTCCCACCCCACCACACACACACTAATCTCCCCCCCACCACACACACACTAACCTCCCCCCCCACACACAACCCCCCCCCACACACACACACACGCAACCCCCCCCCACACACACATACACACACACCTCCCTCCCACACACACCTCCCCCCCCCACACACACACACACACCTCCCCCCCACACACACACACACACTAACCTCCCCCCCCACACACACACACACTAACCTCCCCCCACCCCCCACACACACACAAACCTCCCCCCGCCCCCCACACACACACACAAACCTCCCCCCCCCACACACACACACAAACCTCCCCCCCACACACACACACAAACCTCCCCCCCACACACACACACACGTCCCCCCCACACACACACCTCCCCCCCCCCACACACGCACCTCCCCCCCCACACACCTCCCCCACCCACACACACACACCTCCCCCCCCCATACACACACACACACACCTCCCCCCCCCATACACACACACACCTCCCCCCCCCCATACACACACACACACACCTCCCCCCCCCATACACACACACACACACCTCCCCCCCCCCCCATACACACACACACACCTCCCCCCCCCATACACACACACACACCTCCCCCCCCCATACACACACACACACCTCCCCCCCCCATACACACACACACCTCTCCCCCCCCATACACACACACACACACCTCCCCCCCACACACACACCTCCCTCCCCCCCCCCACACACACACACACCTACCTCCCTCCCCCCCCCACACACACACACCTACCTCCCTCCCCCCCCCCACACACACACACCTACCTCCCTCCCCCCCCCACACACACACACCTACCTCCCTCCCCCCCCCACACACACACACCTACCTCCCTCCCCCCCCCACACACACACACCTACCTCCCTCCCCCCCCCAAACACACACACCCACCTCCCTCCCCCCCCCACACACACACACCTACCTCCCTCCCCCCCCCCACACACACACACCTACCTCCCTCCCCCCCCCACACACACACACCTACCTCCCTCCCCCCCCCACACACACACACCTACCTCCCTCCCCCCCCCACACACACACACCTACCTCCCTCCCCCCCCACACACACACACACACACCTCCTCCCCCCCACACACACACACACACACTTCCCCCACCCCCACCCCACACACACTTCCCCCCCCCACCCCACACACACTTCCCCCCCCACCCCACACACACTTCCCCCCCACCCCACACACACTTCCCCCCCCACCCCACACACACACACAATCTGCCGATTCAACCGCACGATAACTATCAGAAAAAATTGAACAGGCTGCGGCTCTTTTCTCTAGAAGAAAAGACCAAGCGGTAACCAGGTAGAGGTCTTGAAGATTATGAAGGGGTTTATTATACCTGGATTTGATTTAGGTGCTTAAAGTTATTAAGGGACGGAACAGTGTCGGCAGAAACAGACTGCACAGGGGATTAAGGAGACTGGCCCGTGGAGCAGAAACACCAACATGGGTTGGTTGGGCCGAAGGGCCTGTTTCCATGCTGTCATTTCTGTATAATTCCTTCCACTACTATGAAGCATTCTTCAGGAGTTTTTAAAATGTCTATAATATTTTCTTATATTCACAATTAAATACTTTCTGAATATATTATTAATTCGCACTTAACTATATTGATAGCCTACATCCATAACGTCACCACGCACAATCAAATAAAGTTTGTCTGTTTGACGGATTGCTTCAGATCAATAAACAGATCACACATGTATTCAACTAGAATTATAGTTACAAAAATATTGAATACAAACATACATTACAGGCCAGTTTGGGTGCGGGACACTGCACAATCCTCCGCTCGGCACAAACAGCGACAGCAAGCCGGGAGCTGACCGCCTCCTTGGCCCAGAGCGCAGTGTAAGCGCCTATTGAACGCCGCCTGACAGCTCCGTCACTTGTGTCGAGGCAGAAGGAAGCTCCACAGGTTGTGAACACCATCTCGCCTGACCCGCGCTGAACCAAATCTTGCTTTGAGGCAGGATACAGTATTTCATTGTAGAAATCGTCAGGTTTTAATGCATTTATCATAAAATTGATATTTGAAAAGTCAGAATTACTTGAATATTTAAATTTTAGTAACTGGGCAGCTAATTATGGGATTTGTCATAACGTTTGAGTAATGAATCATAAATATACTTGAGTGAGTGAGTCATTATTGTACTTCAGGTGCAGAATTTAAATGAGTTTAGAGTGGCAGTGGTCAAATACATATGTGAAATGTATTCTTTCTTACCAATGCATCTTGACCCAACTGAATGAATTTTTTAAAATTCCAACTGAGTGAATTGGAAACTGCGCACTTTCAGAAAGAGAAACGAAACTGAAATTGGAGTCAAAAGTGCTGTTATCTACAGGCAGCATTCGGAACCGCCCCACCCAACGCACCCGAAATTCAATTTGGGGGTCGCAACATGATAAGATTGTCCTCATTGGCCCATCCCGCTAGCACATGCTTCTGCCGCATTCCAATCAGGAAAAACAGTAAATAAAACAATGGAATTGATCCTAAGGAGTAAACTGGAGGATTTCTTGCATTGCAAGGTGGTAGGTCTAGAGGTCTAAAAAGCATTTGACAACATTATTCTGTTTAGTTCAGAACAGTGGGGATTCAGGGTAAATGGTGAGAATGGATCAGAAACTGATTGAAGGGCAGAAAACAGTAGGTACTGCGAGTTATGTCAAGGTGGCGAGAAGTTCTGACCAGTGCCCAGGGACAAGTTCTGGGAACCCCACTTCTCACTGTTTCTAATTTACATCAATGACTTGGATTCAAAAACTCAGTGGAAATTGGTAAGATTAGCAAGTGATACCAAACTAGGAGGGGCAACTGAATCTATATGTGGACAGATCGGGCAGTACAAAATGAGTTGGTCAAATATGTAAGTGGGTGTAACTACCAATCTGGAGCAGCGGCAATCAGCAAAGCAAACTGAATTCTGAATTATAGAGCCAAAATGTTGTGTTCACAACAGACGCCACATTTAGTATTGTGTTTTGTCCTGGTCACTTAAATACATTGCCCCTCCTAAGGCCTCTCTCGCAGCGCTCCCGGCCTCGCACAAAGTAGGCGAAGATCATGTTTTTGTCCCCCGAATAATTGTGCAACACCTCTCTTTGCGATGCGCTCCTGGCGCAAATACCAAATGCCAAAAGTTAGGCCTTAAATCGGTAACGCAGCAAAACCGGTAATTTTCATGTATCGCTTATGTTTTCACCCCAAAATGGAGAAACCCATATAAAAGATTTTTGTCTTCCACTTTGTGTTACCTGCTAATTGTTTCTCAGGCTTTCTCTTTGCCCTTCTCATATCAGTTTTCAAATGACCCCTGCACTCTGTATTCTGCCTGATTTTTGACTGTATACAGTACCTGATATTTGTCATAAACCTTTTTTTCTGTTTTATTTTAACCTTTAATTCCTTTGTCATCCGGTGAACTCTAGCTTTGCATGCCCCATCTTTCCTCCTATGGGATTATGCTTGGTTTGTACCTTGAACACCAACCATTGCTCATTTACTGTTTCCAGTCCACCTGTCCTAGATCCCTTCTCAAATCACTGAAATTACCTCTCTTCCAGTTCTGCATTTTCACCTTTAATTTTTCTTTGTCCCTTTCAATAACTACTTTAACCTTAATTATAGTATGATCACTGTCACCCAGATGTTTTCCCACTGCAACACACTGCACTTGACCTACATCATTCCCCAGAAGTAGATCCAGCACTGCTTCCTTCCTTGTTGGGCTAGAAACATACTGATTAAGGATGTTCTCCTGTACACAGTTTAGGAATTCTTCACCCTCCTTGCCCTTTACTCTGCTTTTTTTCAAAAGAAAGAGAGAAAGCAGAGAGTAGGGGTAAACGGTATCGTACAAGGTAAAAGGTCCCACAAGGTTCAGTGCTGAGACCACTGTTGTTCACAATTTATATTAATGATTTAGACTTTGGAATCAAAAACACAGTCCTCCTATCCCTTCCAGTTTGTAAATTGGGAGGGATAGGAGGACTGCAAGAAATTACAAGACATTAATAAACGTACAGAATGGACATATAATTGGCAAATGAATTTCAACGTAGATAAGTGTGATGTATTACATTTTGACAAGAAAAAATAAGGATCTAAATGGAGTAGAGGAGCAAAGGGATCTGAGAGTACAAATACACAAATCATTAAAAGTTGCCACGCAGGTCAAAAAGGACATAACAAAAGCAAACCAAGCATTAGAGTTTATTTCTAGAAGGATATAATTGCAAAATAGAGAGATATGTTAAATTTATATAGAATCTTGTTTAGATCGCACAGAGTGTGCACAATTCTTGTCCCCATGTTACAATAAGAATATAGAGGCATTGACAAAAGTTGGAAAAAAGATTTACAAGGATGATTCCTGAACTGAAAGGTTGTAACTACTAGGAAAGATTGAACAGGCTGGGGCTATTTTCTCAAGAAAAGAGGAAACTTTCCTTTCACGTTACCTGCGGGTAGAGGTCTTTAAGATTATGAAACGGTTTGATAGGGTAGACGTAGAAATGTTCCACTTGCAGAGGCAACCAGAACGAGGGGCCATAAATATTAGATAGTCATTAATAAATACAATAAAACATTCAGGAGAAAATTCTTTACCCAGCAAGTGGTTAGCATGTGGAACCCGCTACCACAGGGAGTAGTTGAGGCGAATACCAAACATGCATTTAAGGGGAAGGCTGAGGGCGAAAGGAATAGAAAGACATGTTGATGGGGTTCAATGAAGTAGTGTGGGAGGGGGCTCGTGTGGCGCACAAACGCCGGCATCGACCAGTTGGGCCCAATGGCTTGTTTCTGTGCCGTAAATACTACGTAACTATATAAAATTGAACTGTTTTCATTAGAATTGGAGATTATATTGAAATTTGATTTGGTGCTTAAAGTTATTAAGGGACGGAACAGTGTCGGCAGAAACAGACTGCACAGGGGATTAAGGAGACTGGCCCGTGGAGCAGAAACACCAACATGGGTTGGTTGGGCCGAAGGGCCTGTTTCCATGCTGTCATTTCTGTATAATTCCTTCCACTGCTATGAAGCATTCTTCAGGAGTTTTTAAAATGTCTATAATATTTTCTTATATTCACAATTAAATACTTTCTGAATATATTATTAATTCGCACTTAACTATATTGATAGCCTACATCCATAACGTCACCACGCACAATCAAATAAAGTTTGTCTGTTTGACGGATTGCTTCAGATCAATAAACAGATCACACATGTATTCAACTAGAATTATAGTTACAAAAATATTGAATACAAACATACATTACAGGCCAGTTTGGGTGCGGGACACTGCACAATCCTCCGCTCGGCACAAACAGCGACAGCAAGCCGGGAGCTGAGCGCCTCCTTGGCCCAGAGCGCAGTGTAAGCGCCTATTGAACGCCGCCTGACAGCTCCGTCACTTGTGTCGAGGCAGAAGGAAGCTCCACAGGTTGTGAACACCATCTTGCCTGACCCGCGCTGAACCAAATCTTGCTTTGAGGCAGGATACAGTATTTCATTGTAGAAATCGTCAGGTTTTAATGCATTTATCATAAAATTGATATTTGAAAAGTCAGAATTACTTGAATATTTAAACTTTAGTAACTGGGCAGCTAATTATGGGATTTGTCATAACGTTTGAGTAATGAATCATAAATATACTTGAGTGAGTGAGTCATTATTGTACTTCAGGCGCAGAATTTATTCCATATGAGTTTAGAGTGGCAGTGGTCAAATACATATGTGAAATGTATTCTTTCTTACCAATGCATCACTGAGTGAATTGGAAACTACGCACTTAAAGAAAGAGAATCGAAACTGAAATTAGAGTCGAAAGTGCTGTTTTTTTTAAGGGTACACAATGAGTTTTATTTGAGCCATATGTAAAATTATTTTGAATCACCAAGTGGCATTTCTTTAACAAGCTTAAAAGCAGTTGCACAAGTGCAACATTGTACCTGTACTTTCAGCAGCGGTGGGGTAACAGTGGGCAGCCCCGACCTGTGTGAGAACACCACCGCAGCTCGGGGCTATAAATACAACTGGAGCGCCAGGCCCAGGAACAACGAAAAAAGCAAAACATGTACTCCATGAAATAGTATAATAGATAAAGCCAAAAGAGACATAGGAGTCTTTGTAGACTTGACATTAAACATGTTCAACCAATGCTGAGCAGCAATTAATAAAACCAATGGAGTGTTAAACTATTCAGCCAAAACAATAGAATACATGTTAGAGGGAGTCGTGATCAAAATGTGCTGTACTTTGGTGAGTCCACACGGAGCTCAAGTTTCAGCCTGAGTTGCTCCTATTTTTTTTAGTTTAGAATGGAGCATCTTAGAAATTAAAATTTTCGTCATTTAGTTTGCTCCAGTTCTAGTGAGTTAGAATAGTTTCATTTTAGAACAGATTTTTTTCAATAAGGGGGCGTGTCCAGCCACTTACGCCTGTTTTGCAAGTTTAGGCAGCGCAAACTTACTCCAAACTAACTTAGAATGGAGTAAGTGTAGATTTTTGTACGCTCAGAAAAACCTTGCCTACACTTAGAAATCAGGCGTAAGGAACGAGAGATGGGGAGGGGGGGGCGGGGAAGGGGGGTTTACAAACATTAAACACTTCACTTTTACAAATAAAAAGCCATCATAAATAATAAATGATAAATAAATCAATAAATCAACCAATAAATCAATCAAAAAAAATTTAAACATTTAAAATAAAAAAATAATAAAAAATTACTCCATAAATAAAAAAAAAATTCTACTCACCTGCAGCAGCACCGGGGAGAAGAGAGAGTGGGGGGGGATAAAAGGGGGGAGAGAAGAGACGACAGGGGGAGGGGGAGAGAAGAGAGGGGGGGGAGAGGAAGATGGACGGGGGGGGGAGAAGAAGATGGATGGGGGGGGGCGGAGAGAGGAAGATGGATGGGGGGGTGGGAGAGGAAGATGAACGGGGGGGGGAAGGGAAGATGGGCGGGGGGGAGAGGAAGATGAACGGGGTGGAGGGAGAGAAGAGAAGGGAAGATGGGCAGGGGGGGGAGAGGAAGAGAAAGATGAACGGGGGGGGGAGAGAAAGATGAACGGGGGGGAAGAGAAAGATGGACGGGGGGGGGGAGAAGAAGATGGACGGGGGGGGGGAGAAGAAGATGGACGGGGGGGGAGAAGAAGATGGACGGGGGGGGGGAGAAGAAGATGGACGGGGGGTGGGGAGAAGAAGATGGACGGTGGGGGGGGGGAGAAGAAGATGGACGGGGGGGGGAGAAGAAGATGGACGGGGGGGGAGAAGAAGATGGACGGGGGGGGGAGAAGAAGATGGACGGGCGGGGGGGGAGAGGAAGATGGACGGGGGGGGGGAGAGGAAGATGGACGGGGGGGAGAGGAAGATGGACGGGGGGGGGTAGAGGAAGATGGACGGGGGGGGGGGAGAGGAAGATGGATGGGGGGGGAGAGGAAGATGAACGGGGGGAGAAGGGAAGATGGGCGGGGGGGGGAGAGGAAGATGAACGGGGTGGGGGGAGAGAAGAGAAGGGAAGATGGGCGGGGGGGGTGAGGAAGAGAAAGATGAATGGGGGGGGAGAGAAAGATGAACGGGGGGGGAGAGGAAGATGGACGGGGGAGGGGGGGGGAGAGGAAGATGGACGGGGGGGGAGAGGAAGATGGGGGGGGGGGAGAGGAAGATGGGGGGGGGGGAGAGGAAGATGGACGCGGGGGGGAGAGGAAGATGGACGGGGGGGGGAGAGGAAGATGGACGGGGGGGAGAGGAAGATGGATGGGGGGGGAGAGGAAGATGAACGGGGGGGGGGAAGGGAAGATGGGCGGGGGGGAGAGGAAGAGAAAGATGAACGGGGGGGGAGAGAAAGATGAACGGGGGGGGGGAAGAGAAAGATGAATGGGGGAGGGGAGAAGAAGATGAACAGGGGAGAGAGGAAGATGAACGGGGGGGTGGGGAAGAAGATGATGAACAGGGCAGGGGGGGAGGGGAAGAGGAAGTTGAACGGGGGGGGGGAAGAGAGGGGAAGATGGGCGGGGGGGGAGAGGTTGATGAATGGAGGGGGGGGAAGAGGAAGATGAATGGGAGGGGGGGAGAAGTAGATGAACGTGGGGGAGGGGGTAGAAGATGATGAACGGGGGGGGTGAGGGGAGAAGATGATGAACGGGCCCCGCCGAGGACTTCGGGCGGGGCCCACACGCAGCCGATACCCGACTGCCGCTGCCTCTTCGGGCGGGGCCCATTCCCAGCAAGAGGTCGGGCAGGCGGGCCCCGCCGTTGGCTCCAACGGGGGACTTCGGGCGGGGCCCACCCCCAGCGAGAGGCCGGGCCCCGGAGACAGGACGCACTGGGAGGGCCAGGAGCTACTGCACACTGTTTTTGGCGCAGGGCTGTAGCTCCACTCCCAGCAGCTCCTGCTGCGCCGCGCCGACCTGGAAATGGGCCTACAGCTATCAGAGAATCGCGCGGTAAGTATTCGGCGCAATTTTTGTTCTACAAATTAGGCGGGCCTCTCCGATGTGCGCCGTTCTAGCGGGAGTCCGAAACTTGAGCCCATTGACTCTTGTGTCCAGCCCTGGTTGTGGAAAGACGAGAGGCAGTTAAGCACAAAATACTAAATGCAAAGAGTCACAAGGTTGATCTTTAGTGACAGAGTTCTGAGTATGAGGCTTTCTAACCTGAAAAGGGAGTGCCTAAGAAGAGATCGTATAGAGGTTTATAAGATAGTGAAAGGAATGGAAACGGTAAATCCGCAATATTCATTTAAGTTAAGTTGTGAAAACAGGACAATAGATTCAAATATTAAAAAATAAATTTACAACTGATGTCAAGATATCCTTCTTTATGCAGAGTATGGACTAGCATTCCGGATGAGTGCTGGAGGCAAAAACGGTGGAATCTATGAAGAAACAATTTTGATGCTGCAATGTGGTGATGTATGAAGAAACTAAGATGAACCAAATGGTCGTCCGTATTTGAAACTTTCTTGTGATCTTGTAAGTGCATATATTTCATTTAAAGGAATGGGACACTTGACCCAAATGACCTTTTCTGCTGTCATGGTTGCATGAATACACAACAAATTACATTTAAAATAATTTCACAAAAGTACTAACTTGTCTTGATGATTCTATACATTTCACTAATGTTAATACGCTCAACATTCCCATAGCTGTTTGTATTTGGTTACATGTGTTACCTATTTGGGAATGCCATACAAAAGGCTATTAGTTAAACTCTAAGCTGTAGAGATTCAGGATAAATTTTAAGAATGGATAAAGAAAATGGCTGAAGGGTAGAAAGCAACAAGAATTTGTTAGAGGAGTTGTGTCTGGAATGGAGGAAGTATTGAGTGGGGTACTGCAGCGTGGTAAAATGTTCCACGCCATTTTTTGGAGCAGCCTCCAGTGACCAGTGATCCACTAGTTAGGACAGTCACTGTCTGGTCCTAATGGGCAGATCTTGCGCAGCACACACCACGGCTATTCCTACTTGGAACTTGCAAACAGGGTCCGCCAACATATGTCTCCTTAATCAAATGTCGAACCAAACTACACAGCGTCCCATAGGGGCATTCTCCCTTACCTTCAACAATTAGATGCGTCCCAGTGCCCTTGATCGTCCTCGAAAGTGAAAATTCATGAATAATGATGTTGCAATAATACACACCTGTGTCAGTCATGTGGAGGTCGTTAATTATCAATGAGCTGCTGAAATCAGATGCGTTGTTACTGAACACATTGAAAGGATCATCTTCTGGATCGATTCTGATAAATCTCATTTGTGTTTTACCAAAGTTCACTTTAATATAATGCCAATAAAAACTGCTGTTTACTACCATGTCTTTGGATTGTAGAATGCAGTCGAAATGGGCAGACTGGCCTTCCTGGAGCCAGAGTGAGAACGGAGATTGTAGCAGTTCCAATCCAGTGGCAGCACCTCTTATAATACAGTCTCTTTAAAGATTTAAAAATATTCAAAATGTTTTAATGTAAGTGCCATGCAATAGTAAACCTTTGACAATATTAAAATGTGATTAATTATACATGACTTATATATAGAATCGACATACTTACAGACTGAAAACAGGAACAATGTAGCAATCATCATGCTTTATCAGTAATGTTGACATGAAGGAATAGACCTTACTGCACTAAAGTTGTTCTCTAGCAACTAATCAGTAATTTCAGTTCCTGTTTCACAAATAAAAATTGCATTTCCTTTGTTAAAGTTCTCAGAAATGTAGTTTGCTCTTTGTGAAACCAGTTCCTTGTCTGAATTATTTATTGCAAAGTCTTGTCGATCATTTTCTGAACTGAAAGAACATTTCCAACTATCCTGAAATCTGCTGACAATAGAGGATCAAGTCATTGATCTATTTTGATAAATTGGCATTCTTATCCTTTGCAGAATTCCACGAGGATTGTTGTTGGCCAGGACCTCTCTGTCTGCTTGATCTAAGAAATGATACTGGAACTATTTCCACTGGAGCAGAGAAGGCTATGAGAAGATGTAATAGAGGTTTTTTAAATGATTAACATTTGAATATTGTGAATAGGGAAAGACTGTTTCCTCTAGTTGGAGAGTCAGTGGCGACGACTAATCAATTTAAAATAGTCACGAAGAGAATGAGGACAGAGATTAGGAGACATAAGAACATAAGAATTAGGAACAGGAGTAGGCCATCTAGCCCCTCGAGCCTGCTCCGCCATTCAACAAGATCATGGCTGATCTGGCCGTGGACTCAGCTCCACTTATCTACCTGCTCCCCATAACCCTTAATTCCCTTATTGGTTAAAAATCTATCTATCTGTGATTTGAATACATTCAATGAGCCAGCCTCAACTGCTTCCTTGGGCAGAGAATTCCACAGATTCACAACCCTCTGGGAGAAGAAATTCCTTCTCAACTCGGTTTTAAATTGGCTCCCCCATATTTTGAGGCTGTGCCCCCTAGTTCTAGTCTCCCCGACCAGTGGAAACAACCTCTCTGCCTCTATCTTGTCTATCCCTTTCATTATTTTAAATGGTTCTATAAGATCACCCCTCATCCTTCTGAACTTCAATGAGTAAAGACCCAGTCTACTCAATCTATCATCATAAGGTAACCCCCTCATCTCCGGAATCAGCCCAGTGAATCGTCTCTGTACCCCCTCCAAAGCTAGTATATCCTTCCTTCAGAAAGGTGACCAAAACTGCACGCAGTACTCCAGGTGCGACCTCACCAATACCCTGTACAGTTGCAGGAGGACCTCCCTGCTTTTGTACTCCATCCCTCTCGCAATGAAGGCCAACATTCCATTCGCCTTCCTGATTACCTGCTGCACCTGCAAACTAACTTTTTGGGATTCATGCACAAGGACCCCCAGGTCCCTCTGCACCGCAGCATGTTGTAATTTCTCCCCATTCAAATAATATTCCCTTTTACTGTTTTTTTCCAAGGTGGATGACCTCACATTTTCCGACATTGTATTCCATCTGCCAAACCTTAGCCCATTCGCTTAACCTATCTAAATCTCTTTGCAGCTTCTCTGTGTCCTCTACACAACCCGCTTTCCCACTAATCTTTGTGTCATCTGCAAATTTTGTTACACTACACTCTGTCCCCTCTTCCAGGTCATCTATGTATATTGTAAACAGTTGTGGTCCCAGCACCGATCCCTGTGGCACACCACTAACCACCGATTTCCAACCCGAAAAGGACCCATTTATCCTGACTCTCTGCTTTCTGTTAGCCAGCCAATTCTCTATCCATGCTAATAGATTTCCTCTGACTCCGCGTACCTTTATCTTCTGCAGTAACCTTTTGTGTGGCACCTTATCGAATGCCTTTTGGAAATCTAAATACACCACATCCATCGGTACACCTCTATCCACCATGCTCGTTATATCCTCAAAGAATTCCAGTAAATTAGTTGAACATGATTTCCCCTTCATGAATCCATGTTGCGTCTGCTTGATTGCACTATTCCTATCTCGATGTCCCGCTATTTCTTCCTTAATGATAGCTTCAAGCATTTTCCCCACTACAGATGTTAAACTAACCGGCTTATAGTTACCTGCCTTTTGTCTACCCCCTTTTTTAAACAGAGGCGTTACATTAGCTGCTTTCCAATCTGCTGTTACCTCCCCAGAGTCCAGAGAATTTTGGTAGATTATAACGAATGCATCTGATATAACTTCCACCATCTCTTTTAATACCCTGGGATGCATTTCATCAGGACCAGGGGACTTGTCTACCTTGAGTCCCATTAGCCTGTCCAGCACTACCCCCCTAGTGATAGTGATTGTCTCAAGGTCCTCCCTTCCTACATTCCCGTGACCAGCAATTTTTGGCATGGTTTTTGTGTCTTCCACTGTGAAGACTGAAGCAAAATAATTGTTTAAGGTCTCAGCCATTTCCACATTTCCCATTATTAAATCCCCCTTCTCATCTTCTAAGGGACCAACATTTACTTTAGTCACTCTTTTCCGTTTTATATATCGGTAAAAGCTTTTACTATCTGTTTTTATGTTTTGCGCAAGTTTACTTTCGTAATCTATCTTTCCTTTCTTTATTACTTTCTTAGTCATTCTTTGCTGTCGTTTAAAATTTTCCCAATCTTCTAGTTTCCCACTAACCTTGGCCACCTTATACACATTGGTTTTTAATTTGATACTCTCCTTTATTTCCTTGGTTATCCACGGCTGGTTATCCCTTCTCTTACCACCCTTCTTTTTCACTGGAATATATTTTTGTTGAGCACCATGAAAGAGCTCCTTAAAAGTCCTCCACTGTTCCTCAATTGTGCCACCGTTTAGTCTGTGTTTCCAGACTACTTTAGCCAACTCTGCCATCATCCCACTGTAGTCCCCTTTGTTTAAGCATAGTACGCTCATTTGAGACACTAATTCCTCACCCTCAATCTGTATTATAAATTCAACCATACTGTGATCACTCATTCCGAGAGGATCTTTTTCTCGGAGATCGTTTATTATTCCTGTCTCATTACACAGGACCAGATCTAAGATAGCTTGCTCCCTTGTAGGTTCTGTAACATACTGTTGTAAGAAACAATCCCGTATGCATTCTATGAATTCCTCCTCAAGGCTACCCCGTGCGATTTGATTTGACCAATCGATATGTAGGTTAAAATCCCCCATGATTACTGCCGTTCCTTTTTCACATGCCTCCATTATTCCCTTGATTATTGTCCGCCCCACCGTGAAGTTATTATTTGGGGGCCTATAAACTACACCCACCAGTGACTTTAATCTCCACCCACAATGATTCAACATTTTGTTCATTAGAGCCAATATCATCTCTCACAACTGCCCTGATATCATCCTTTATTAACAGAACTACCCCACCTCCTTTTCCTTCTTGTTTATCCTTCTGAATTGTCAGATACCCCTGTATGTTTAATTCCCAGTCTTGGCCACCCTGCAACCACGTTTCTGTAATGGCCACCAAATCATACCCATTTGTAATGATTTGTGCCGTCAACTCATTTACTTTATTTCGAATGCTGCGTGCGTTTAGGTACTAGTGTTTTAATACTAGTTTTTAAACCATGATTTTTAGTTTTGACCCCTTCTGCAGCCCCTTTATATTCATACATATTGTCCCTTCCTATCACGTTGTGGTTTACACTTACCCCAGTGCTGCTCTGCTCTGTTGTCTCCTGCCTTTTGCATTCTTTCTTGGGGTCCTGTTCATCTGAGCTCTCACCCACTCTAACTAGCTCAGAGCCCTCTCCTGGGTTCCGAATACTCCTCGCATTGAGGCACCGAGCTTTCATGCTTGCCGTTTTATTACACTTTGACCCTTTAGAATTTTGCTTACAGTGGCCCTTTTTGTTTTTTGCCTTGGGTTTCTCTGCCCTCCACTTTTACTCATCTCCTTTCTGTCTTTTGCTTCTGTCTCCATTTTGTTTCCCTCTGTCTCCCTACATTGGTTCCCATCCCGCTGCTATATTAGTTTAACTCCTCCCCCAGGAATTTGAATCCCTCCCTGCTGCACCACTGCTCAAGCCACGTATTCATCTGAGCTATCCTACGATTCCTACTCTGACTAGCACGTGGCATTGGTAGCAATCCAAGATTACTACTTTTGAGGTCCTACTTTTTAATTTAGCTCCTAGCTACTTAAATTCTTCTCGTAGGACCTCATCCCTTTTTTTACCTATATCGTTGGTACCAATGTGCACCACAACAACTGGCTGTTCACCCTCCCTTTTCAGAATGTCCTGCACCCGCTCTGAGACATCCTTGACCCTTGCACCAGGGAGGCAACATACCATCCTGGAGTCTCGGTTGCGGCCGCAGAAACGCCTATCTATTCCCCTTACAATTGAATCCCCTATCACTATCGCTCTCCCACACTTTTTCCTGCCCTCCTGTGCAGCAGAGCCAGCCACGGTGCCATGAACTTGGCTGCCGCTGCCCTCCCTTGATGAATCATCCTCCTCAACAGTACTCAAAGTGGTGTATCTCTTTTGCAGGGGGATGACCGCAGGGGACCCCTGCACTACCTTCCTTGCACTGCTCTTCCTGCTGGCCTTCCATTCCCTAACTGGCTGTCGACCCTTCACCTGCGGTAAGATCAACTCGCTACACGTGCTACTCACGTCATTCTCAGCATCGTGGATGCTCCAGAGTGAATCCACCCTCAGCTCCAATTCCGCAACATGGACCGTCAGGAGCTGGAGGCGGATACACTTCCCACACACGTAGTCGTCAGGGACAGCGGAAGTGTCCCTGAGTTCCCACATGGTACAGGAGGAGCATATCATGTGACCGAGCTCTCCTGCCATGACTTAACCCTTAAATACACTTAAATTGGCAACAACAGTGTTAACAGGTTACTTACTGATATAGAAGAGAAAAAAGAAAAACTACTCACCAATCACCAGCCAATCACTTACCCCCTTGGCTATGACGTCACCTTTCTATTTCTTTCTACTTCTACATGTCTTTATGCAGCAGATAGTTGGAGCATAGAATACTTTGCCATAGGGAGTGATTGCATCTTTTAAGGGAAAATTGAATAAATATTTGAAGCAGTGAAAGATAGACGCTACGGACTCAATTTTGGACAGGAGTTGCTCCGGTTTTTTTGGAGCAACTTGATTTTTCTGGAGTATCTTAAAAATCCCCATTTTGCACATTCAATTTGAGTCGATGTAAGTGAGTTAGTTAGGATTTTTTTTAGTTTCATTTTTTTTCTGACAAAAGGGGGTGTTACCAGCCACCTACGCCAGTTTTGGGCATTTAGGCCACTTTGGCCAGCTAATAATTACTCCAAATCTACTTACACCAGTGTCTCTGCCCACTTCAGAAAACCCTTGCAGAGATTTACGAAATTGGCGCAGGTAAGTACATTCTAAAGCACCAAGACTTACAAAGCACTAAACAAAGCACAAAAATAAGCATTCAATAACAAATAAAAAATAGAAGTCCTACCATCATCTGACCACTCGGCCAGGGATAGGGGCGGGACGACCAGAGACCACTCGGCCAGGGATAGGGGCGGCAACTGCGAGCATCGGGTCCCTCTCACAGGCTGCAGGACGCGCTGGGGGCGAGGAGCTACTGCGCATGCACGCACATTCTAACGCGCATGTGCAGATGTCCCAGCTGTTTTCAGCGCCGGGACGCTGGCTCCGCCCCCAATCCACTGGCCACGGTACGCCACCGCCGAGGAGAGGCCGGACAGCGGTCAAAGTCGAGAGGAAGATTTTCGGCGCGCTTGGAGGCGGACAAAAGCGCCGCACCTTGGGTGAGTGCGCCAAAAATCGGCAGGGGCCAATTTTGAGCCCTATAAGAGCAGCGGGGCAGTGAGATTAGTTTTGGAATGCTCTAGCTAAGAGGCAACACAAACACTATGGGCTGGATTTTCGGGTTTCTCCATTTTTGGGCGAAAATGTAAGCGGTACGTGAAAATTACCGTTTTCGCTGCGTTACCGATTTAAGGCCTAACTTTCGGCACTTGGTGTCGGCGCCAGGTCGCAAAGGGAAGTGTTGCACAATTACTCGGGGGGCAAAAACGTGATCCTCGCCTACTTTAGTGCGGGACCGGGAGCGCTGCGAGAGAGGCCATGGGAGGGGTGGGGAAAAAAAATTCAAAAAACATTACCAAGGCCCTTAACCAACAAATCGTTGCAAAAAAAATAAAAACTTTAACTTACCTTTTTTTCAGGTTTTCCAACTTACTGCTGCTGGACGGTAACGCAATCCAAGTCGTTACAAGTCCGATCCTAACCGGGCTTAGCGACCGGGTTTTCACCGCGGAGGGTCAAAACGCGGTGAAAACCCGGTTGCAAACCACCCGAAAATCAAGCCGGTTGGACCGAATGGCCTCCTTCTGCGTTAATAACCCCCAATGGTTCTGTAGTTCTATGAAGGGAGATTGATCTTAGTTCAAGCAAAGCACATTTTCCCCAAAGGTTACAACTTGATCTCTTGTCTCAGTTTTGTTATTGTAACAAAAATACTGTCCCTCAGTAACCATGTTAGCATTTATTGAATTCTGCTAAACAACACTATTGGTTAATGTGCAAAGGGCCTGAAGTACAGGAAGTGGTTAGCTGCTTATATTCTATAAAAAGGTCATGGCACTGAGGTCACCCCTGTCTTTTGGGGAAGTGCTACTGCCTGTATTTCTGGTGTTTACTCCCGGGCAGCCAGATGTTCCACTGGTATGGTGCTCTGAGGGGAAAGGCCAGAGTCTCGAGGTATACTGTTGTCCTAAGAGATGGCAATATCAGGCCCCCTCAGGGTCATGGAGAAGACAAAACCTGGTTGTTTTCTGAGAATGCCACTTGAGGTCAAATCTGAGCAACAACCCGAAGACAATTCCGAACTATTATTTAAGTGAAAAATTGTGCTTGAAGGGACAAGCTTCATAAAGCAAGCCCAAGGTAACCTTGAAAAGAGAAAGTGCAGTCAAATTAGCTCAGGAGGCTGAGGTTAGGTTCCAATCCAGAAGTACAACTGAAAAGACAGATACTAATGCTCTTAAACAAGGCAAACGTAAAAGGGAGACAACACATGATTGCTTGGAAGGGAAGAAATAAATATTGGGAATGAATTTCCTCTGTTTTCAGTGCATTAATGGTGTATAAACCGTGTGGAATTTTTTTTAGCGAGGAAATTTAGGTGCAATTAGTTTCTGATGCTTGTGCGCCTTTAAAGCGCTGCTCCCGAGTTTTCTCGTGGCTTTTGAGCCTTCCCACAACCGCCTGCCAAGTCCACACTGGCCTCATTTGCATATGTCAGAGTGAGAGCCACTGACAAAGCAGCGGTGAGTTTCCTGGGTTTGCACTGCTCGTGCACTCCTGGTAACTTGGTCTGAGAATTATGGGGTGCAGTAATTGCCAGGATCAGCTGATACAGGGGAAAGGGAGAAGATAGAGTCTGGAGATGTGGGTCACTGATTTCTGCAGTTATGGAAATGCTTTTTGAGAGCATGTTTTTCCATTCTGCCTGTAATCACCTGCACTTGCTTCTCTCGGGACCAGAGCACCAGAACATTTTCCTGCATGACTTTAATCTCCATCAATAACAAAGCACCATGTCAGTGCACGTTCTGTTTTATAACAGTGAATTCCAAAGTGCCCACAATCAAACTACTCTTAACACCACCCTTCCCTGGGTGCCTATAGGTGCCTTTTTATTTAATCTATTCTCATGCTTTTTCAAGGTGGAAAGGGCCTGAAGCACAGGAGGTGGTTAGCTGCTTATACTCTACAAAAAGGTCATGGCACTGAGGTGACCACCGTCTTTTGGGTAAGTGCTACTGGCTGTATTTCTGGTGCTTACTCTCGGAGAGCCTGACGTTCCACTGGTATGGTGCTCTGAGGGGAAAGGCCGGAGTCTCGATGTATACTGTTGTCCTAAGAGATGACAACATCAGGCAGGTAGACTCTAGTCATCATCCTTCCACTGGGCTCTGGATCTGTGACCCAACTGATCAGCAAGCTGACTGGTCTAACGGAAGCTATCATATCCCAAAAGGCCTGAGACACAGTGGTTGCCATGGTCTAGAAGCTGCGATTCGTGCTACTCGCCATTCTTTCCCCCCCAGTTCCTTCAGAGCCACAGCCTGTGCTGCCAGAGCGATGGAGGCCCTGACTTGTCCCTGGCCATTTCATAGCTGGAGATCTGCAGCAGATTCCAATAAAGTTGCCACTTGCTCCATTGGTGGCTGCGAGGAAGATAACGCTTTTGAAATGCAACTTCAAAGGATAGTTGTAAACCCAAGACTCACACCCGTTAGTTGCTGAACATCCTCAGAGATTGGCTCAGTGCCTACATCAGCATATGATAGTCCATCTTTCTTAGCATTGGATCAGAGATAGCACTCTTGCCTGAGTCAGAAGGTTGTGAGTTTATTTCCCACTCCGGAGACTTAAACTAGGCTGACATTTCAATGTGGTACTGAAGGAGTGCTGTTGAAGGTGCTGTCTTTCAGATGAGACATTAAACCGAAGTCCTGTCTGCCTTCTCAGGTGGACGTCAAAGATCCTATGGCACTATTTCAAAGAAGACCAGGCTGGCAGCTGTGTGTATACAAGAGTTTTGTGGATTAAGCTGTTTTTTTGCAGCTGACATTGGAAGTATCACAGAGGCAGGCTCTGTCGCCTTCACTTCAGTCTGGCTAGGCCTGGTCCAATGAACTTTCTGCTATTTGTGCAAGCATTGAAGAGACCTGGCAGGAGGGACCAGAGGTGTTGCCAACCTGAGGAACAGCACGATTAGCCCTGCTCATTGTAGCCATGCTCCTGTTGTTGGGCGCTGTGTAATGCAGCTACTCTATGCTACCATTAGATTTGCTGCCACGCCAATGACATCAGTGAAGACTATATCATAGTTGTTTCTAGACAAGCCCCAAGGCTGAAGAGATAACCCATTCACCCTCGGCCTTTAAGATTTGCAGGAGATGCACCAACTAACCTTAGGGCCTCTGCCTTGCAGGATCTGCAAGAATGACCGTAACCCATCAAAAGTAGCTCATACGATGTGTAAGATACCCTATTCATATATAT
Organism: Pristiophorus japonicus; assembly: GCF_044704955.1. NCBI lineage: Eukaryota > Metazoa > Chordata > Chondrichthyes > Pristiophoridae > Pristiophorus > Pristiophorus japonicus. The sequence continues at coordinate 69,085,378 of NC_091987.1, read as the reverse complement.
ATATATGATATATATAGAGAGAGGATTAGGGTTTGGTTTAATCTCATAATTAAGGTTTTTGTTTTCTTTTAACTTGTGGATTCGCACTGTAGCTAGAAATAATTAAATGATTAAAGTTGTTCAGTCCCAGGATATTTCAAGATTTAGTGCATTATTTCACAATTTATCTGACTGCTGTTTGTTTTCTGAGATGTACAGGATGTATGGTTCATGCCTATTGACTAATCTTTGCCTATACATAAAGATAGGACAGCCTTGAGACAGGAAGCAGGATGAGAGACCCAAAAAGTTAGCATCTGATGTTGTGTCAGAAATTACCTAATTTCTGGGTGTCTTGTTTACAATAACATTTATCACAATAAGGATGAGTGTGTATGACTGGAGGCCTATAAAGATCTTGAGCTGTTCTTCACAATTTGAAGAGAGACACAAGAACGAAAGGTTCGATGGTGGTTATGTCTCTACTTAGAGGAAAAACAGGGTAATTACATTTATTTCTCTGTATGACTACTGCTTAGAGACATCGTGTGTGTTGAGACTTGGTTGGACACAATAAAAGGTTTAAGTTGTAACCATACCTAGTAAGAGAATTGGAATCTGACACCATGTCCCAAGTAAACTAAGTCGTTTAAAAAGTTGGATGAAATTGGATACGACGTTGTCGATATTCAAATTCCTATTGAATGTGATAGTCCATGTGCTCTCCAGGACCACGAAAATGTTATCATGATCATTGTAGAACATAACCGATCATGGTACAGTAATGTGAATTGCAGTGTTAGATTGATACCCTGCAATTTCAATTGAAATAGAAATTGAGTTTTGTTTTTAAAGTTTTACATATAGTTCCCCCCCCCCCACCCCCCTTCCGCCGTGATAGCACTCGTCTAATCGTCAGAAGAATAAATTGAGTTGATTTCAGCCAGTCAAAAGCAAGTCCTTATACTAATAGTCATTATGCTTTTGATCACTTCATGTGAACTCTTTTTGCTAAATATCCTAGGGCTAGTATTTATCTCTCAATCAACATCACTAAGATACAGATTATCTGGTCATTGTCACATTGTTGTAAGGTAGGAAACATGGCAGCCAATTTGCACGCAGCAGTGACTTACAACAGTACCATAACACCAAGCTTATGGTCTACAGGGCTGTAGTGATACCCCGCCCTCCTGTATGGCTTAGAGACGTGGACTATATACAGTAGACACCACAAATCGCTGGGGAAATACCACCAGCGTTGTATCCGCAAGATCCTGCAAATCCCGAGAACAGGTGCACTAATGTTGCCTCCTCTTTGCTCCTCCATTTTCACGCTCTGAAGACACAGGAGCTGGAACTGCGCAGACTTGAATTGCCGCGCTTTTAAGACTCGGCTGTTCCTGGAGTCTAACTTGAGTTCCCCGCATGCGCAATGGTTCCACCAAATTTACGGATCAAACTTTCTATATCGTCCCCCCAGCTGTAGTGTGCAACAGCTAATTTAGCGCCCCTGTCAGCTCTTCAACCGAATTTCTCGGTGGTAGGCGCAAACTTTTTCAAGGCGCTAAAATTGCCGCTCCGCCTGGGTTTCCGCCCCGACTGAAGCACGACCGAATTTCTCCCCCAAAGAGTGTCCTCTTTCAGGCTAACATCCCCAGTATCGAAGCACCGACCACACTCGACCAGCTCCGTTGGGCGGGCCACATTGTCCACATGCCTGACACAAGACTCCCAAAGCAAGCATTCTACTCAGAACTCCTACACGGCAAGCGAGCCTCAGGTGGGCAGAGGAAACGTTTCAAGGACACTCTCAAAGCCTCCTTGATAAAATGCAACATCCCCACCAACATCTGGGAGTCCCTGGCCAAAGGCCATCCTAAGTGGAAGAAGAGCATCCGGGAGGGCGCTGAGCCCCCGAGTCTCGTCGCCGAGAGCATGCAGAAAACGTGCAGACAGCGGAAGGAGCGTGCGGCAAACCAGTCCCACCCACCCTTTCTTTCAATGACTGTCACAGGTGGGACAGACAGAGACTGTAATTCCCAAATTGGACTGTTCAGTCACCTAAGAACTCACTTTTAGAGTGGAAGCAAGTCTTCCTTGATTTCGAGGGACTGCCTATGATGAACAGTGACTGCACTTCAAAAGTACTTCATTGGCTGTGAAGCGCTTTGGGACATCCTGACGTCATGAAAAGCGCTATATAAAAGTTTGGGGGGAGAAATTCAGTCGTGTCTCAATCGAGGCGGAGCGGTAATTTTAGCGCTTTGAAAATGTTTGCGCCTACCGCCGAGAAATTCGGCAGATTCGGTTGAAGAGCTGACAGTGGCACTAAATTAGCTGTTGCACACTACAGCTGGAGGGACGATAACAAAAGTTCGATCCGTAAATTTGGCGGACCCATTGCGCATGGGGGGAACGCAGAGTTAGTCTCCAGGAACAGCCGAGTCTTAAAGGCGCGACAATTCAAGTTCGCGCAGTTCCAGCTCCTGTGTCTTCAGAGCACGACAGTGGAGGAGCAAAGAGGACGGCAGCTATCTACCCACTTCTCACCCACCGTCCTGGATGCCTTGCTGGAGGCAGTGGAGAGTTGCTGGAGTGCCCTCCAGCCTGGAGGGAATGAATGCCAGCGCCTCGGGATTTGACAAAGCTCTGGAGGGAGGTGGCTGAGCATGTTGCAGCCTGGAGCGTGGTGCCCACAACAGCGACCCAATGTCGCAATAGATTCAACAGCTTTACTAGGATCGTCGGGGTGAGTACCCTTTCCATTCACCTTCCAATGCCTTCACGTGAACCTCACTCTCTCACACAATGTAAAGACTCTGCAGTGCCTACCCCTTCTCTATATCTACCAGGCCATGCTCCTCCTTGCTGCAGCCAGCCAGAGACCTCTCCATCACCTCACCAGACATGCCCAGCCCATCCAAGCGTCTCTCACCTTATAGCTCCTTACTCAGCCTGAGCCCACCTACCAGCACCTTTCAACTCTTCATATACGGTCCCAGTCCTGAGCCTCATACTTACTGGTAGTTGCTTGTGCCCCAGACTCACCGTTCACATGTCCACTGTGCGATGTCACGCAGGATGAAATGCAGATACGTAACCTTCGCCATATTACTCGCGAGTACACTACTGCAGACACATGTGACACACCAGCATCTATACAGCCACTAACAAATATTGGTTTTGTCATTGCAGGCCAAACTCGCGCACAATATGCACAAGCTGCATCATCGGGGAGAGGGCCAGCCATACCTCCAGGACCTGAGCGACGTGGAGGAGCGAGTGTCCGCCCTCATGGGCGTTGTAGTCGTGGCGGTAGAGGACAGGGAGAGCTCCTGCTCAACAGTGACGGTATGTGAATGAAAGACGTTTTGTGTGCATCCCCGAGACCACATATCTTGTAAGATGTTGCAGCCAAAATAACGATGCCCCCCTTCCTTCTTGCCTTCCTGCCCCCTCCCCAGTTGATAACCACACTTCTGTTGCTTTGTGCTTACAGATGATGAGCTAGAAGAGCGCCAGCCTGCCCGTCAGCAGACGTCCTCAAGACGACGGGGAAGATGAGAAGGAGGAGGAGGAGAGCAGTGTGCTGGGACAGGGCGAGACGTCCACAGTTGCAACGAGTGGGGAGAGCACCTCGGTGGAAGAGGACACCTTCCCAGGATTGGCTGAACCTTACGCTCCTGGCCCCAGTGGCCTGCAGCAACGCCTAGCACGAGGGGAAGCTCGGGGGCCAGCTCTCCGAAGGGTAAGTCGGCCCCATGAGTCCCTCTCACAGACAGGCAGATGAGGACCTGGACTTGGAGGCTATGTCCAGGGAGTCAATGGAGATGCACTGCAAGCTCAAGGGTGCATTGGCGAGGATCCCACAGAGTGTGGATGCACTTACATTGAATGTGAGACGGAGGCCGCCTCAACCTTGGCACTTGCATTTTGGGAGCCCAAAGAGCCTATCCTTGGTAGATTACAACGGATGAAGGAGGCCACTAGTGACCCTGGGGTCCAAGACATGATGGCGCAGGTCATGGCTGACGTGGCAGTAGCCATTGAGCGGCAGGTCGAAACCACGCAACATCTACATTCTGCCATGTCGTCAGTGCGTGCTGGCATCAATGCGCTGTCTGCTCGGATGCAGGGTAAAACTAATGCCACGCAAGCACGGACTGCTGCCATCGTGTCTGGGGCCCCATCAGTCCAACGGGGAGCTAACGGTGCCGAAGTAGGAGAGCAATCTGAGCTCCACCATTTTGCTCCGGATTGTGAGGCTCTGCCCAGGGGAGTGGCAGGCCGTCGGTCGACATGGAACGTGATGTCCTTGCTCCGAACACTGCCATTCCGCCTTTGCACCTGCCGCGGACTGCATCCCAGCCATCCAACTCTGCTGCCACCCATTCTCAGGCGGTGCTGTCAGCAACCGGGCCTTCTAGACCCAGCGCATCGGGCTAGGCCATCTGTCTCATCTCCCTCAGACACACAGCAGCCATGAAGCGGACTTTCTTTGAGGTGGGAGGGGGTTTTGGGTTGTTTGAGGGATATTTCCCCAATAAAATGAACATTGAACGTTTCCATTCAGGGCATCGGCAGACTCCTGGTCCTCCTTGTCCCCCCCACCACCACCCCCTCTGTGATCTCCACTGGCAAAGCCTGGACCCTCACAATGGCCAAGTTGTGCAGCATGCAGCACACCACAATGAATAGTGAGACCTGTTGAGGGGAGTATTGAAGGCTGCCTCCAGAGCGGTCCAGGCATCGGAATTGCTGCTTCAGCACTCCTATTGTCTGCTCTATGATGTTGCGGGTGGCGGTGTGGCTCTCGTTGTAGCGTTCCTCCAGCTCTGTGGTGGGGTTGCGGAGGGGATCATTAGCCAGGTGGTCAGGCCGTATCCTTGTCCCTGAGCAGCCAGCCTCAGCCTTTCTGTGGTCGCTGAAACAGTCGTGGCACAGTGCTCTCCCGGAGGATAAAGGCATCACGTGTGCTTCCAGGATAGCGAGCATTGACTGCGAGGATGTGCTGCGTGTAGTCGTACACCAGCTGCACATTTAGGGAGTGGTATCCCTTTCTGTTTCTGAAGATCTCTGCATTCTGGAATGGTGCTCGCAAGGCCATGTGTGTGCAGTCAATTGCTCCTTGCACCCTCGGGAAGCCCACTTTCCTGCAAGCCCACATGTGTGCCCATGCTGTTTCTCCCTGCTCATTGGGAAGGTAATGAAGTCCATTCAACGGGTGTAGAGAGCCTGTGTGACGTCGCGGATGCAGCAATGTGTGCTGCGAATTGTCAGACGCTGTATATGTTCCCTGATGCAGCCTAGAAGGTGAGTGCCGCTAAGAGCTTCACTGCGACGGGCAGCGCACTCCTGGTGCCAATGTGAGGCTGCAGGTCTTCCTGCAGGATATGGCACATCTCTGTAACTACCTCTTTCGTAAGCTCAGCCTTCTGACACACTGTTCCTTGCACAGGGCCAGGTATGTGCGTTGCCGCCGGTAAAGCTGTGGGGGGTATGGCCTCCTGCCCCGACGTCTTGGGGCTCTCCTCCTTCTGCTGCAGACATGGCCAACAGCCATTCTCTCTTCACAACGCATTGAGAGAGCATGTAGAATGTGATGCTGGCGAACTAGTAATGCCCCCATTAAAGTTTTAGAAGTAAGTTTCTCTCGAGCTCAACTGGTATGTCTGTCTACCGCTGCAAACTCGGAGGCTCATCACCATCCTGTGTGTAAACGTTGCACTGACTGTGACCTCTGAGGGAAGCGCATCCTCATCCCTTTAAGTAGCCACCAGTTAACGACTCTGCATGCCTGTACCGACTGGTTTTCCAGACGCTGATTGAGGCAGCCGTACCTAATTTACCGACCGGGACGCAAGCATGAGCGTTGCATCAGGACTGACGTTAGGATCGCACTGATAGTCAGCAGCCAGGCGCTACTGGTTTACACCCCCGGTGAGCCTTTAATGAATTTTCCGCCAGGGCACTAAATGCTGCGCGCCCAGTCGATAACCTCTTCCTCCCATTAACACCCCCTCTAGCCGCTAACTGAGGCATTAGACAACCGAAACTCCAGCACTTTTTCTTTAAATTGTGATTTTTATTTATTTTTTTTTTAAAAAAGGTCCATTTTCCATATGTGGATATAAGCACAGCCCAGAAATCAGAAGGATAAAAGGTAATTAATATTTTGAAATAAGTTTTATTAAATAGGTAAAACATTGAATTTGCATATTAGGTGCTATTTAAAAATCCAGCCTTTTAAATATCTGATGAACATCATAAGCAAATGAAAGAACAACAAAAATACAGATACAGCAAAAATCCCAATAGGTGAAAGAATTCCAGTGCTTCAACACAACACATGAAATTGCTTCAGGCTCGAAGAGCCAATTGTTTTTATTGGTCCGTAGCCTTGATTGATCAAAATACTCTGTAGATTTAGAAGATGTCAAAAAAAAATGTGTATATATAAGCAGCACGTTTTATTAATATGAAAAAGGTTGATTAAATAAAGCAATTTAGCCAATTTCTAGTGTATGTCACACACAAACAATACTTTTGGAAGCATAATCAAAAAAGTTGTGCAATTCCTCTAGCATCCCGTCACGTAAGAAGACACACTTATACTAATAACATTTACTCTAAACTTCTAATTATTCTTTGTGATCGAGAGAAAAACCACACAGAAAGAGAGAAAGAGGGATGCATATTGTCTGAAAGTCCAGGCTTTGCTAATTGTAGCAAAAATCAGGCGCCAAATATGGACCATGGTATATTACAGTAAATTAGATTTCAAATTGAACAAATTTGAAATTAAACAAAGTTTACATACAAAATAAATGACTAACAACACAAGTCATTGTAAAAATGCAAAATTCATTAACATACTCAACTTAAAATATGCTGTTTCGGATGCAAAATAAGTTTTGATAAATATTTGAAATTAGCACAAAACGATAATATATAGTTGCACATGATTATAAGAAATGTATTACTTTATTACTTGATATAGTTTTAATTCTGACTTCAGAAGTGAGGTCACTTAGGATGGTTTAAACGGCCATTCAATGCAGATCCATATTAATAAAGAGAAGCATTTGGGCCAAATGTGAATATCTACTATAGGCATATCTAAAAGGTAATCACATATAAGACACAATCCAAAAATTTTGTATATATTCCACAAATGACATATGCAATGTCAGTTTCATTTCACGTTATCCTTTCCCATATCCATATATTAAGGGACAAGCAGAATTTTAATCAGAAAAGTTCTGAGTGAAGCAATGATTCCCTTAGTTCAACTAAATCAGCTGTTCGTTGTCACCAAGATGTAACACATATAGCTCAATTCCCACATGGCAGTTCACACTTAATCTCTCTCAATCTACAATATTTTGTCTTGATCATCCCACCTCCGTTAGTCTTGAAATTATTTTTCTATGCACAATAGCATTAAAATGCATTACCTCTAGTTTAATTTAATGCCCTTAAACTAGATTTTTTTCCTTCACTTTGTTATTACAGTCTGTGGTATAGAATATTCATTTGTGAAGACAACAAAAGTGACATTCCTATTGCCTTTATGTTATTAATTGGATACGTGTTGGCTCAGTGAATTTTTAAGTTCCTTTTCTTTGAGATTTAACAGATAAATTAGTTATTTTGACAAGGCCCCCAAAGTAATCCATACAACATGTATTTATATAGCACCTTTAACGTAGTAAAACGTCCCAAGGTGTTTCACAGGAGTGTTAAGACAAAAAACATATTGACACCGAGCCATTTAAGAAGAAATTACTGCAGATGACCAAAAGCTTGGTCAAGGTTTTAAGGAGCGTCTTAAAGGAGGAAAGAGAGATATAGGGGCAGAGAGGTTTAGGGAGGGGGTTCCAGAGCTTAGGACCCTGGCAGCTGAAGGCACGGCCACCGATGGTTGAGCAGTTATAATAAGGGATGCTCAAGAGGGCAGAATTTGAGGAGCACAGATATCTCCGGGGGTTGTGTGGCTGAAGGAGATTACAGAGATAGAGAGGGGCGAAGCCATGGAGGGATTTGTAAACAATGATAAGAATTTTGAAATCGAGGCGTTGCTTAACCAGGAGCCAATGTAGGTCAGTGAGCACAGGGATGATGGGTAAACGGGACTTGGTGCGAGTTAACACTGGCTGGCAAGTTTGATATGACCTCAACTTTACGTAGGGTAGAATGTGGCAGGTCAGCCATATTGGAGTAGTCAAGTGGATGGATGAGGTTTTCAGCAGCAGATGAGCTGAGGCAGGGGCGGAGACGGGAAATGTTACGGAGGTGGACAGGGCGGTTTTAGTTATGCTGCAGATATGTGGCCGGAAGCTAATTTCAGGGTCAAATATGACACCTGGGTTGCAAACAGTGTGGTTCAGCCTCAGACAGATGCCAGGGAGAGGGATGGAGTCGGTGGCTAGGAAACGCAGTTTGTGTGGGGACCAAAGACAATGGCTTTGGTCTTCCTAATATTTAACTGGAGAAGATTTCTGCTCATCCGGTACTGGATGTCTGACATTAGTATTCTGTTCTTATCTTATGAGAAAGACTATACCAGGCGTCAAACTAGCTAAGCTTTAATTAACCCTCAACATCCGAATTTTTGCTAAGTTGGCTGAACTTCAGTAAGTTACTTCACTGCTAAAAATTCTACGATGAATCTTAGGTTTGCGGTTCCCTTGTCTTGAATTGTTAAAGAGCAACAGTCCTAACCAGGCTCCGGTACGAGTTGCCATTTATTGCTCCAGAGCATTCCGAATTTTCAGTCAACTTTCCACAACAGGACCAATGCGATTGGCCAGGGTGATTTTTGTGTCCATGTCCGCAGCCTTGATATCCACCTGCCAATTAAAGGCAAAGCGCAGAATTTCTCAATACTGTAGACACAGTAATGATCGTAAACTTCACATAATGCCGTGTCAGAAACAACCCTTTATCGCACAACATGCATTTTTACCTTCTTTAAAAGGCAAATATTTATACCCAAGATAGCCCAATCCTATAATCTTAACTGTACTGTCCACATGTTGTTCCTTTGTGTTGTGGATGGAGCACCATACAGAAATAAGTCATCCCATCTCGGTGTCCATATTGAACCACTTAAGAATTGTTTCAAAATCTACAAAGGCTCCTTTTCTTGGCTAGGTAATGCCAAACGGTCACACTCGACAAAAATAAACAGGAAGGAATAAAACACTTATTCGGTTTCTAATATTATTTCAGCTGTTTCTAATTTTTCTGTTACTGTTTCTGAATTTATATGGATTGTCTGGAGAAGTGAGCCAATGCTGCTGTCCTTCGTGAACTTTTAAATCAATAATTTATTTACAGTCCATTAAGTGTTAAATTTTGATCATTAAGCTTAGTTATAAAGGCTTTGAATAATACATTTAAAATCAATTTGACAAGTGCAATTTTGAATCATAGTATGATATATACAAAAAAATACATATTCTAATGTCTTTGGGCCATTATATGGTAGAGATGTTCTATTAAACTCACCAGGCATTGTACCTCTGCAACCACAACGGACATCTTTTTGTCCACCACTGGAACAAAATGTGCAGCAGTGGAATATACCAGTGTGCTTACGGAATTTACTTGTTACTGTTATAGTGAATGGAGATCCCTAGAAGGCAACAGGTTATTAAAGATACATTTTACACAATATATATATATATATGTAGAAAAATACAAATTCATTTTTAAAAATTCAATGCAAACACACAATAGCAAAGCAAGTAAAAATGTTTTTACTAAAATCTATTTAGCGCCTTAATGCACAGAAGCGACCAAATGTACAGCTACTCGACTGACAAGCACGTTTCAATTATAGTGGCCTCTCCTAGTCACATCAATGATACTCAGGGTACAATAGGGTCATGGTTATGTTACTTTACTGGTAATCTAGAAACCTGGACTAGTAATTCAGAGAGTGCGAGTTCAAATCCCACCATTGCAGTTTGAGAATTTGAATTTGCTTTTTGTTTTAAATCTGGAAAGCTCAGTAAAATTGACCATGAAGCTGTCAGAGTGTCGTAAAAACCCATTAGGGAAGGAAATTTCCCATACTTACCCGGTCTGGCCTACGTGACTCCCGTCCCACACCAATGTGGTTGCCTCTTAACTGCCCTCTGAAGTGACCTAGTAAACCAATGTATCAAACTGCTTCAGCAGTTCAAGAAGGCAGGGCTTGTTAGACCGACGGGTATAGGTTAAAACTAATAGATTTATTTACAGTATACACACAGAAGTGGAAAGACACTGATAGTACAAATACATAGAAAACAATATAGAATCAGTCCGCAAGGTAGAAAAATACACCTTTTTAGAACACAAGAGCCAGTTTTGCAATGGTGCGTTCAGAGAATCAGGTAACTAAGTCCGAGTGCCTAGGCTACAAGCCACCGAGTTAAATCATATATTTGAGGTGACACGAAGAGCATGCGCACGCCTTTTTAAACCCCTTAATTGCAGGCGATTTTATTTAATGAGGTCCCATAAGGAAATCCACAAGGGTTGAGCCTCACTCCTGTAGCATTGCTTGCGAATTTAAAACTGATGCTTTTGGGCTTCAGTGCTATGGCTTGAGATCTTGAATTCCTAAAAGTGTAACTGAGAGATTTCTACAGCAATACAATTTGATTTTGGATTGACTTTTCTTACTGCATTATTTTGTTACATTACTTTCTTTTGCTGTTTGTTGCTGGAACGTTGCATTAAATCTAAATTTAAATTATCTTATACCAAAATAAACAAAACACAAGAGCTGTATTGGAAGATAAGAGAACTAAGTGAAGCTTACAAACTTAAAATGGCTACAGTGAAAGACCAAAATGGTCAAATAATTGAAGACGAACAGGAGCAAGTGGTGAAAAGAATATTTTGACGATTTATCCAATGTGCAGAGCATGGTGTAGGATTCAGTTCTGCAGAAACCATCCTGTAGAGTTAGGAACCCACGGCAGACAGATCGCCAAGGCAACACTGCGGAGACATTCCACATTTGACGGGATGTGGGCGTCGCTGGCAAATCCAGCATTTATTGACCATCCCTAGTTGCCTTCGCTCCTTGGTGCCGCTCGGTCAAATGCTGCCTTGATGTCAAGGGCAGACCCTCTCACCTCACCTTTGGAATTCAGCTCTTTTGTCCATGCACCATCAAATGCACCCAAGTGGCTTTGGGGGCAGTGTATACGAATCCTGAGATTTTTCGTAACCGCAAAGGCTACCACTCACTTAAAGTGCAATTGGCGTGTGACCACACACAGCGAATTCTCAATGTCAATGCCCGCTATTCTCGTAGCAACCACGCCTCCTTCATCCTGCACCAGACTGGTGTGCCAGCACTCTTCCAACCACCACATCAAGTTCGAAGGTGGCTGCTCGGAGATAAGGGCTAGCCGCTCTCCACCTGGCTCATGACTCCCCCCCGCAACCCCACACTCGTGCTCAGCACTCATATAATGAGAGCCATGCTGCCACCAGGAACATCATTGAGCAGACCATCGGCCAACTGAAGCATCGGTTCCGCTCCCTTGACTGCTCGGGAGGAGCCCTCCAGTACTCGGCTGAGCGGATGTCTGAGCGGAGTGGTGGTCTGCTGCATGCTCCACCAGTTGGCCACCATGATGGCACAGCCCTTGCCACTAGGAATTGCGGGACCATGTCAGAAGGAGGGCGAGGAACAGGAGGGAGGGAAAAGGCAGCCAGTCAATCGGCCTTCTAGCTCATCAGATTCTGATTCGCTTGAACAAAACCCCAGATCCCCGTAGCTCACCACATTCCCATCATGCCATCCCCGTCATAATCACAGCTTCCTCCTGGGTACAAAGCTGAAATCGGAGACACCACAAAAGATTCCAAATACAATTTATCTATAAATCATCTGACACAAATTTACATGAATACTATTAACTAATCATCCTTTTGTGTGCCCTTTCCTGATCTAGTGCTCCTATGCAGTGCTCCCCCAGTGGCTGCAGCATGGCTGGTGGAGGGCTGCTGAATTTCCATGCGGCAGACTTCAGGTGGCCTTGTAGGACGCCCTCGGCCAGCTCTGGCCTAGAAGGTCCGGCTGTAGACAGCACCACCTCGGCAGGGGCGGCAGCAGTCTGTGCTGGCTGGCTGACGGGCAGCTGCAAGGGCAATGGCAGAGTGGCGGTAATAGGAATGCTGTCATCCTGAGAGAGGACAGCAGGTTCCTGCTCCACTGGCCCAGTGCCACTCTCCCAGGGCAGTGCCTCAGCATTCCGAGCAATCCGTTGGAGCAGATTGGTGGCCTACTGCGACATCGTGAAAGCCGCAGTTGACGGTGGTAAACCTAGCCATTATGGCAGCAGTCAGATCTTGGATGTCTGCAAGCTTAGACTGCATGAGAGCAGTCTGAGCTTCCATTGTAGCACTGAGATGTTGGGTCACTTCTGCGTGTGCTGCAATATCACTCATCATGCGCGCCATCATGTCTCTCTGGGAGTGCACCGTCCTATTCAGACTGGAAATCCTGGGCTTCATGCTCTGCGCAGAGCCCCATGCAATGTTGGAGCTAGATTCCGCCACGCTCCTTGCCATTGTCGGGAGGCTCTCTGGCAGCCTTGCCATTGCACGCATCATTTCCGTGTGCATGTTCATCACCCTTCTTCTGAAGGCCAGTGAAGCAGAACTCGAGTTACCCTTTCCACCTGGCCTTGCTGCAGCCCACTCATGTCCGTTGCCTCACCCAGTGCAGATCCCTCTATACATGAGCCTCTAAATAATGTGTAGTGCCAGTTTCTGCGCTGGTGTCAGCAAGTGACAGATGCAGTGATGCGGTGTCTTACATAAGAACATAAGAATTAGGAACAGGAGTAGGCCATCTAGCCCCTCGAGCCTGCTCCGTCATTCAACAAGATTATGGCTGATCTGGCCGTGGACTCAGCTCCACTTACCCGCCCGATCCCCATAACCCTTAATTCCCTTATTGGTAAAAATATATCTATCTGTGATTTGAATACATTCAATAAACTAGCCTCAACTGCTTCCTTGGGCAGAGAATTCCACAGATTCACAACCCTCTGGGAGAAGAAATTCCTTCTCAACTCGGTTTTAAATTGGCTCCCCCTGTATTTTGAGGCTGTGCCCCCTAGTTCTAGTCTCCCCTACCAGTGGAAACAACCTCTCTGCCTCTATCTTGTTTATCCCTTTCATTATTTTAAATGTTTCTATAAGATCACCCCTCATCCTTCTGAACTCCAACGAGTAAAGACCCAGTCTACTCAATTTATCATCATAAGGTAACCCCCTCATCTCCGGAATCAGCCTAGTGAATCGTCTCTGTACCCCCTCCAAAGCTCGTATATCCTTCCTTAAGTAAGGTGACCAAAACTGCACGCAGTACTCCAGGTGCGGCCTCACCAATACCCTATACAGTTGCAGCAGGACCTCCCTGCTTTTGTACTCCATCCCTCTCGCAATGAAGGCCAACATTCCATTCGCCTTCCTGATTACCTGCTGCACCTGCAAACTAACTTTTTGGGATTCATGCACAAGGACCACTATTTGAAGGGGCTGCTCCTGAAATTCTGGCTGCACTTCAGTCCCACTCTCCTGATCTTTGGGCACCCTGTGCGGAGGGGAGCGGGTAGGTCCGAAGGCCTCCTCGTAGGACTGCTCCTGGGCACGGCCAAGGGTGCCATCAGCCGGTCCAGGCAGCGGGCGGTCGAGGGGGTCATTCAACCTGACTGCCTGCCTCTCTTCCGCTCTTACATCCGGTCCAGGGTGTCCTTGGAGATGGAGCACGCGGTGTCCACCGGTACGCTCGCGGCCTTCCGCGAGAGGTGGGCACCGGAGGGACTGGAGTGCATCATCACGCCCGGCAACCAAATTTTAATTTGATTTTACGTTTTTTAAGTTTAATTTGTTTTAATTGCCGGTGCTTTTAGTGTCCCCCTCTCCTTTTATAGGGGGCACTGGAAAAAAGGAAAAATTTGATTTTAGTGCCCAAAAAAAAAACCACAAAAAACCCCCCAAAAAAAACAAAAAAGGGCCTTGTAAATGTCTTGTGTGTGTCATCCAGGTCGGGTGGCACGGATACATGTTTTATGTTTTCGCAGGTAAACTCAAAAGAGTTTCATGCACAAGGACCAAAAAGAGTTTCATGCACAAGGACCCCCAGGTCCCTCTGCACCGCAGCATGTTGTAATTTCTCCCCATTCAAATAATATTCCCTTTTACTGTTTTTTTTCCCAAGGTGGATGACCTCACATTTTCTGACATTGTATTCCATCTGCCAAACCTTAGCCCATTCGCTTAACCTATTTAAATCTCTTTGCAGCCTCTCTGTGTCCTCTACACAACCCGCTTTCCCACTCATCTTTGTTTCATCTGCAAATTTTGTTACACTACACTCTATCCCCTCTTCCAGGTCATCTATGTGTATTATAAACAGTTGTGGTCCCAGCACTGATCCCTGTGGCACACCATTAACCACCGATTTCCAACCCAAAAAGGACCCATTTATCCCGACTCTCTGCTTTCTGTTAGCCAGCCAATTCTCGATCCATGCTAATACATTTCCTCTGACTCCGCATATCTTTATCTTCTGCAGTAACCTTTTGTGTGGCACCTTATCGAATGCCTTTTGGAAATCTAAATACACCACATCCATCGGTACACCTCTATCCACCATGCTCATTATATCCTCAAAGAATTCTTCCTCCGCCTCCTCTTCTTCCCCCCTCATGCACATCGGTGCCCTCAGGGACAGGCTGCTTGGGTGCTTGCTGATTATCTGAAAGCAGAAAGGCACAAGAGTCGGGTTACGGAGAGGGGAGTGGGGCAGGAAGGCATTTAGCATGAGTAGCTTGAAAGTGACAAAAGATTGTGGGCTGCGAGTGGGATTTGAGAAGGAGGATTAGGAATGGCCCCAAGGGGATTAACGTCGCTGGTGACCACGACTCAGCACCCAGTGATCTCCAGCATTTATGTCTCCAGCTGGCTCAGCTCTTCAATGTGGGCTTTGTCCCCACCTGTCAGCTCCTGCTCCTGATGATTATGAGCAATCTTAGTCTACAAGAGCAAGGGAAGTGTGTCAGTGAATGTGGTGCAATGCGTTTGGGTGATGTACCTGCCATAGTTGAATAGCTGTCATTGTATGCAAGGTGTGAAATGTAGGTGTGAGTGTTGATCGGTAGAGATGGTTGGTGGGTGAGTGCTAGGGGTGTAGTGCATTGAGCAGTGTGTGAAGCTTGTGGTACAGATGCTGTTATGTAGCATGTGTCGAAGCCTTCACTCACCTTGACCCATCTTGTGAGGTCGTTAAACTTCTTCCTGCACTGGGTGTGGATCCTGGGGACCACAGTGCTGTCCGTGATGTGGTCTGTTATCTCCGTCCACATATTGCGGCAGTGTTGGGATGAGAGCCTCCTGGCAGTTGGCAGGTACAGGATCACCTGCCTTTTCTCTACCGCGAACACCAATGCTTTCAGAGCTTCATCGGAGCAGCTACGGGCTCTCTCCCTCCGTTTCTGGTCTGCCATGGTTCCTACGTTTGGTTTACTGCTGGGGCAGCTGAACAACACAACAATCCTGGCAATGAGGTGCGACAGCATCAATTAACCTCTCCTGTGGCAATCATGACTTGCAATCAGACTGCCCCCGATATTGGTCCAGCTTTTTAGTGCAATGCCAATCAGCTTGAGTTTTTAGACTAGAATCATGACTACAATCATTTTAGAGGAGTTAGCACAAATTTTGTGGCATCCTAGATGATTTTCAGGTGGCGCAGCTTAACCTTTTTTTTTTTAAATTTAAAAAAATTGCCCATTTCTTAGCTGTAACTCATTTCTAGCCCCAGGGGTTAATTACTCTGCACTATTATGGAGCACTGGTTAGTGTGTTTTTGTTAACTTCCTGTCTGCACTATTTTAATGCAGGCATTAACTATTTTAAAATAAATAGATTATTGACTGGAATTAATTGGCGCAGAGATTAACATGTTAACCAGTGTGCTAAAAAATAAGAGCAGAAATTAAACCCTGGGGACTGAAATTCCTATCTTCATCAATTTTGGTGAGTTAAAAAGTGCAGGTACAGCACTTTTTTTTCTCATCTACTTTCTCATTAAATTAACAAAGATGGAAATTTATGCCCCAAGGAGATTTACACATACCAATTTTTGAATCAACCAGCAACAGTTCAGAAGATTAATGCTTGGAGAGATCAAGAGCAGGATTTTATTAGGAGAAAGTTCCAAGATACTGCAAATGATTCAGTCACACAGATACAAAAACATTTATATCCTGCCTGCTTTCTTCTTCTAGGAGGGAGGAGCAACAACACCAGCTGCTTTTTACTCTCTGGCTGCAAAGGTTGCAATGCTGTAAAAGAGCTCACTGAATTAGTCCAGCTGAGAACGAAGAGGGGTCAAATGGCCGACTCCTGCTCCTATTTTTTGCGTCCTATTTCTTAAATAACACATACTTCATTCCCAGTAGCAGTGACCCCAAAACCACACTGCTTCAGATTTAATGTCCCTGCTGCACTTTGTGAGCCAAAAGTATATGGGAAATGTACATTTTACAATCAGTTATGTATTCTGGGCAAAAACATACAACTGGACATCGCATTTCAAGATCTAGAGAAAATATTCTTAACTAGCCTATCAGGGATGTATTCAAACCCAAGTCGCAAAGGCACAAGGCAAGTGATCTAATGCAATATGCCAATAGAATTTATACCCTTTTCAGTCATCATTTTACTGACCTTCATCTCCGGTTAACTCACCTGTACATGCTGTCCCTTCACACAGACACATGCTACATACGAGCCGGCTACCCGGGGAGTGTATGTAAGACGATAAGTTCCATCATTATTGTCCTGCAGCATTGCCTTGAGACTGCTGCATGAAATAACAGAAGACCAAAATGTTCATCACAGCTGCTTTCATTCAGTTAACACGCACATGTGCAAACGCACACAAAGAAGAAAGAGGAAAGCACAGGATTGTTCCTGAGTTTCTATGACTGAAAATGTAATGGCAATGAAAGCAACCAGTTTGAGATGTAAAATGGAAGATTCCCAAGGGATGCTGGAGTTTAGTTCAATATTTCCAGCACTGACTCCACCATAAATTGTAGGGCGAGATAAATTAAATACAATAGCCTGTTCAGTTGTGCAACTCCCATGTAATAGGAGTAATTTCAAACATAGCATATGGTAAATGTGCATGCTTGGAAGCAAAAGGTGACCTTGGACCTATGATTTTCAAAGCTTTCCACTATTGGGGGGTTTGGGTTTCTTCACCTCATGTCTGGGTCTCTTGTAGAGTAATTTTATCATTGTATCATGCGACTACTAGGATGGTAGAATGTGAATTAGATGTATCGTGGTCTTTTTTTGTCTAGCAATTCTTTAGTTCTAATGATCTTCTGGAGGAACCTGTGGAGACACCCAAAGAAGGGAGCAAAGCCAATGAGATGAAAGCATGACTTATTGTTTGCTTTTAATGGCTGAGTATTATCTACAAGAAATGCTTAAACAAGGAAATAAGTGACTGGGACGGCATCAACCATGAATTATTAAACTATACCTTTAGTAATAGTGTAATAAACATAGGCAGAAGTGCCCATTAACTATAGTATAAGGAACACTTCATTAACTGTAAAGTGCTTTAGGATGTCCGGTGGTCATGAATGGCATTATATAAATACAAGTCTTTTTTTTAAGAAGATAGCATCATCATAGGCGGAAGGACCTAATATTCCAGGTCCCGAACTACATGTTGAGTGGAAGATGCCTGTGCATGGATTTTTTTTAACGTGTGGTGGCCGTTGCACACCAGCCACCACATGGGCTGGACAGAGCTAGGCCTTTATCCAGTGGCAAGGATTAACCAAGAGGACTGAAAACCAGCTCCGCTGCACGGACCTAGTGCGCACACATATCGCAGTGTGGGCTGGCCCGTGCTGCCCCTGTGCCCTCGCCTCTTCTGGGCCCCGCACTCACGCCTCTCCTGGGCCCGATCACGTTGCTCCATGATCATTCGCCGCTCCAGCATCACCGCTCCTGCTGTACCTGTCCACGATCCAATCAGTGACCTGGACCTTGGTGACGTCCAATCCAGTCGGCCTCTTCACAGCTGTCGCTCTCCAGCACGCGCTGCACCTTGAAGTGGTACGCTCCTTTCAAGGCCCCGACCTGCTGATGGTCCTTGCAGGTCGGGGCCACCGCGCCAAATGCCGGTAGGAAGATAAGTGGTTAATAAAACTACTCCTCAAAGAATAAGTGAAAAATTAAGTCAGGAATTATCTTTGAAGTAAACAACTATGACTGTTTATGTAAATAGACTGTTTTCAAAAGGATTTAGGAAGAGATACTGGGACATGTATCTTTGATGTAGGCAAACTAAGGTGTATAAAAGGAACATGTCTTTAAACAGTTATTTAGAGAGCTCAAAGATAGATACAGAAATAGTTAATTAAAAAGGGAGAAAGGGATAGACCGTGTAATTACAGGCCAGTCAGCCTAACCTCGGTGTTGGGCAAATTATTGGAAAAAATTCTGAGGGACCATATTAATTGTCATTAAGACAAGCACGGATTCAACAGGGACAGTCAGCACGGATTTGTTAAGGGAAGATCGAGTCTGACTAACTTGAATGAATTTTTTGAGGTGGTAACAAGGAGGGTCGATGATGGCACTGCGTTTGATGTAGTGAATATGGATTTTGGCAAGGCTTTTGACAAGGTCCCACATGGCAGACTGGTCAGAAAAGTAAAAGCCCATGGGATCCAAGGGAGAGTGGCAAGTTGGATCCAAAATTTGCTCTGTGGCAGGAAACAAAGGGTAATGATTGATGGGTGTTTTGTGACTGGAAGGCTGCTTCCAGTGGGGTTCCACAGGACTCAGTACTTGGTCCCTTGTTTTTTGTGGTATATATCAATGATTTAGACTTCAATGTAGGGGGCATGATTAAAAAGTTTGCAGATGATAAAAAAAATTGTTGTGTGGTTGATAATGAGGAAGAAAGCTGTAGACTGCAAGAAGATATGAATGGACTGGTCAGGTGGGTAGAAAAGTGGCAAATGGAATTCAATCCTGAGAAATATGAAGCAATGCATTTGGGGAGGGCTAACAAAGCAAGGGAATAAACAATAAATGGTAGGATACGGAGACATGTAGACGAATAGAGGGACCTTGGAGTGCATGTTCACAGATCCCTGAAGGTAACAGGACAGGTAGATAAGGTGGTTAAGAAGGCATAGGGATTTACTTTCCTTTATTAGCCGAGGCATAGAATACAAGAGCAGGGAGGTTATGCTTGAATTGAATAAAACACTAGTTAGGCCACAGCTAGAGTACTGTGTGCAGTTCTGATCATATTACAGGAAAGATGTGACTGCACTAGAGTTGGTATAAAGGAGATTCCAGGACTGGAGAATTTTAGCCATGAGGAAAGATTGGATAGACTGGGGTTGTTTTCATTAGAACAGAGACTGAGGGGAGATTTAATTGAGGTATATAAAATTATGAGGGGCCTAGATAGAGGAGATAGAAAGGACCAATTTTCTTTAGCAGAGGGGTCAATAACCAGAGGGCATAGATTTAAAGTAATTGGTAGGAGGATTAGAGGGGTGTTGAGGACAAATCTTTTCACCCAGAGTGTGGTGGGGGTTTGGAACTCACTGCCTGAAATGGTAGAAACCCTCATCACCTTTAAACAGTACTTGGATTTGCACTTGAAGTGCCGTAACCTACAAGTCTATGGACCAAGAACTGGAAAGTGGGGTTAGGCTGGATAGCTCGTTTTCAGCCAGCAGACACAATGGGCCGAATGGCCTCCTTCTCTGCCATGAGCTTCATTGATTCTATGAAATTGAAAAGCTACTCTCTACAGAGTTAAATAAAGTCTGCTCTGTATACACCCAAGTGTCTCGTGCTTATGCAAAGCATGTCATTGTGTACCATTTAAAAAAAGATTTGATAGCGCCTTTCACGATCTCATTATGTCCCAAAGCATCTAACAGCCAATTAACTACCTTTGAAATGTAGTCACTGATGTAATGTAGGAAACACAGCAGACAATTTGTGCACAAGCTCCCACAAACAGCAATATGATAATGACCAGATAATCTTTGTTTTTTTTCTAAAAAGTAACGTTGATTGAGGGATAAATAAGAGCACCAGGGTAACTCCCCTAGTGCCATGGGATCTTTTACGTCCACCTGAGAGGGCAGACGGGGCCTCAGTTTAATGTCTCATCTGAAAGACAGCATCTCCGACATTGCAACACTGGAGTGTCAGCCTAGATTTTTGTGCTCAAGTCTCTGGTGTTGAACTTGAACCCACAATCTTCTGACTTGTATGGGCCCAAGTTTCGGGTGGAGTTGCTCCTATTTTTTTTTGGAGCAACTAGGTTAGTTTGGAGTATCTTAGAAATCGCAATTCTCAGCATTTAGTTTGCTCCAGTTCTAGCGAGTTAGTTTAGTTTCGTTTTAGTTCAGTTTTGTTTTCCAAAAGGGGGCGTCGCCAGCCACTTACGCCTATTTTGCAAGTTTAGGCACCGAAAAGTTACTCCAAGCTAACTTAGAACGGAGTAATTGTTGACTTTTGTACGCTCAGAAAAACCTTACGTACACTTTAGAATTAGGCGCAGGTAAGCCAGAGATTGGGGGGGGTGCGAAGGGAAGTTAGAGGGAAGTTAGGGGATTTTCCAAAGCATTAAGCACTTCACTTTTAAAAATAAAGAACCATCATCAATAATAAATGATAAATAAGTCAATAAATAAAAAGTTTCTACCTCACCTACCCGTTCGGGAGCACCGGGAGCCCAGCCAGGGCTCGGGGCTGCATGCTGCAGGCTGGAAATCAGCACTCTGCCCGCTCCAGGAGCCAATTCGGCCAGGGCTAGGGGCTGCATGCTTCGGGCCCCTCCCACACAGCCAGCAGCACACGCACACAGAATCTGGGGGCCAGGAGCTACTGCGCACTCACGCAGACTCCATTGCGCATGCGCACAGCTGCCGGCGCTCTTTTTGGCCCAGGGTTGTAGCTCTGCCTACCGGCTGTTGTGCTGCATCGTGCTGACTGCTGAACAGGCCTGCTGCACTCGGAGAATCGCGAGGTAAGTTTTTGCCGCACTTTTCATTCCACAAAATAGGTGGGCTTCTCGGAGCTACGCCATTCTAGTGGATATCGGAAACTTGGGCCCGATAATTCTATTAGAAAATCAGGTAGAATGCTTGTAGATACAAAGCAGCAGAAATTCTCCTCCCAATAGATGAATCATTTGAAAGGTGCGTTTCAAAGAATCTGTACATGAAATGCTCTTTCTGGACAGTAATTAAGTAACAAAGTTTTAAATTTGACTTGTGGAATGTATAGTTCTGAAGAAAATCAGATCTGGTTTAATCGAGTCAGATTAACTTGGATCAGATGCAAGGGATGGAAGCTGTCGAAATTAGCTACTCGATAATCTTAACCGACTTTACAAAGCAAGACAGCTACATTTTGAGAGACATTAATTTATGGTCCAGTTATCTCTTGGAGAAATTACCCACCTTTCTTTGTTCTTCTTGTTGAAGATGCTAACCCGAATGGATTCGCCTCCTCTCCCCATTTGCTGCCCCGATTGGTCATTACAGACCAGTACGAATACACTTGGTTCATCTTGTCGAGCCACATGGAGGCCTGAATTTGAGCAAATTGGAACTGCATTATGCAGAATACACTAGACTTGTGACTTTACAGGAATACCGGATGTATTTATTTAAATACAACACTTAAAACCACATTCCCACTGCCCGCACACCCCTCAAGGTATACAACACATATAAATCACAAAGGCACCAGTGTGACTCCATGAATAGTGAGAAGCAGGTTTGATTCCCACTCCTGAACTCAACTACACTTTCGCTGGGAGGTGCTGTGCAGAGGAGTGTCTTCACACAGGCCAGTATCAGAAGCAAATCAGCTCGCTCTCCAGTGGCTGACTGGAGCATGAACAGAAAGTTGCCAATCAACTCTCTTAACTACAGTTGGCTGCTTGGCCTCAGGAGGCTAAAAGAATGCAACTCTATTCTCACCTTCCCACAGCCAAACAGCATTATTTAATTTATTGCCATCCCCAACTGCACTCTCCCCAATGTACCAATATCCTACTGAAAGGGTAGCACAAATAGTCCTTAGAATCCTACCCATGCCACTATGAGGTGAACAGAATTACAGAGGACAAATGGCTAATCACTTTTCTTGTGGGCAAGTACCTAACTTCTGGTCAGTCGCAGTAAAGAGCAAAAACAAAATGGCAACATACAGAATTTCAATTCAGCGATTAAAATCTTTCCCAAGCCACTCAGATCTAACACTTATAAAGCTATTTACCGTGGCTAACAAGGAAACTTAGGGATAGCGTTAAATTCAAGGAAGAGGCATTTAAATTGGCCAGAAAAAGCAGCAAACCGGAGGACTGGGAGAAATTTAGAATTCAGCAAAGGAGGACAAAGGATTTAATTAGGAGGGGGAAAATAGAGTATGAGAGGAAGCTTGCTGGGAACATAAAAACTGACTGCAAAAGCTTCTATAGATATGTGAAGAGAAAAAGATTAGTGAAGACAAACATAGATCCCTTGCAGTCAGAATCAGGTGAATTTATAATGGGGAACAAAGAAATGGCAGACCAATTGAACAAATACTTTGGTTTGGTCTTCACAAAAGGAAGATACATATAACCTTCTGGAACTACTAGGGGACTGAGGGTCTAGCGAGAAGAAGAAACTGAAGGAAATCCTTATTAGTCAGGATATTGTGTTAGGGAAATTGATGGGATTGAAGGCCGATAAATCCCCAGGACCTGATAGTCTGCATCCCAGAGTTCTTAAGGAAGTGGCCCTAGAAATAGTGGATGCATTGGTGATCATTTTCCAACAGTCTACCGACTCTGGATTAGTTCCTATGAACTGGAGGGTGGCTAATGTAACACCACTTTTTAAAAAGGGAGGGAGAAAGAAAACGGGTAATTATAGACCAGTTAGCCTGACATCAGTAGTGGGGAAAATGTTGGAATCAATTATTAAGGATGAAATAGCAGCGCATTTGGAAAGCAGTGACAGGATCAGTCCAAGTCAGCATGGATTTATGAAAGGGAAATCATGCTTGACAAATCTACTAGAATTTTTTGAGGGTGTAATTAGTTGAGTGGACAAGGAAGAACCAGTGGATGTGGTGTATTTGGATTTTCAAAAGGCTTTTGACAAGGCCCCACAAAAGAGATTAGTGTGCAAAATTAAAGCACATGGTATTGAGGGTAATGTATTGATGTGGATAGAGAACTGGTTGGCAGACAGGAAGCAGGGATAAACGGGTCGTTCTCAGTGACTAGTGGGGTGCCGCAGGGCTCAGTGCTGGAACCCCAGCTATTTACAATATACATCAAATGATTTAGATGAAGGAATTGAATGGAATAGCTCCAAGCTTGCAGACGACACTAAGCTGGGTGGCAGTGTGAGCTGTGAGAAGGATGCTAAGAGGCTGCAGGGTGACTTGAACAGGTCGGTTAGTGGGCAAATGCAAGGCAGATGCAGTATAATGTGGATAAATGTGAGGTTATCCACTTTGGTGGCAAAAACATGAAGGCAGAATATTATCTGAATGACGGCAGATTAGGAAAAGGGGAGGTGTCATGGTACATCAGTCATTGAAAGTTGGCATGCAGGTACAGCAGGCGGTGAAGAAGGCATGTTGGCCTTCATAGCTAGGGGATTTGAGTATAGGAGCAAGGAGATCTTACTGCAGTTGTACAGGGCGCCTTAGTGAGGCCTCACCTGGAATAGTGTGTTCAGTTTTGGTCTCCTAATCTGAGGAAGGTTGTTCTTGCTATTGAGGGAGTGCAGCGAAGATTCACCAGACTGATTCCTGGGATGGCGGGACTGGCATATGAGGGGAAACTGGATCGACTGGGCCTGTATTCACTGGAGTTTAGATGAATGAGAGGAGATCTCATAGAAACATATAACATTCTGACTGGACTGAACAGGTTAAATGCAGGAAGAATGTTCCCAATGTTGGGGAAGTCCAGAACCAGAAGTCACAGTCTAAGGAAATTTCTGTTTTCCTGCTCCACTTGATACCATGGGTGAAATTCACGCAAGCAAATTTGCAGCTAAAAAAACCTCTGACCCATACAAATTCTTGATGGGAATCTCCTGTTGGTTTTAACATAAAAAGAAAAAAATATATATCAGTATGTGCATTGAGCTAATAATTTACTAGCTGTTCATGAATTAATTCAGTGTAAGCCCTTCTTTTAATTCTGCACACAAATTAAACACACTTATTTGGGCAATACACTAAGAACAGTCAATTAAATTTTTGACTCTCCGGTTCACCCTATCCCGGGACCAGTGCGCCACAGTTATCAGTGCGTACGCCCCAACACTCGACGCAACAGATGAGGCCAAAGAGGAATTCTACTCCAGCCTCGAACAATCCCTGTCCCGCGTCCCTACGGGCGACAAACTCATCCTCCCCGGCGACTTCAACATCAGAATCGGTCAGGACACAGACCTCTGGGGAGGTGTGATCGGCAGAGAGTGGGTAGGGAAAACCAACTCCACCTGTACCCTGCTCCTGACAAAATGCCTAGAACACGACCTTGTTGTCACCAGCACCTTGTTCTGCCAGAGGGACAAGTACAAGGCATCATGGCAACACCCTCGCTCCAAGCACTGGCACCTGCTCGACTAAGTCATCTTCCGAGTGAGGGACCGCAAGGACATGTGCATCACCTGTGCCATGACAGGAGCCGACGACTGCTGGACGGACCATCGCCTAATCCGATCCGTCATCAACATTAATATAGTCCCAAAGCGACGACGGCAACAGAAGCAATGGCGCAGAAAAATCAACGCTGGGGCACTCAAATATCCAGTTACGACAGCCCTATACAGTCTCACTGCCAACCTGGCAACCCTCGATGACCCAGAATGCCCACAGTGCTTCGTCTGCCCTCCAGGCCACCATAACCAGCACCTGCGAAGAGAGGCTCGGTCACTCAACCAGGATTGATTTGATGAGCATGACCAGGAGATCTAGGAGCTAATGAACCACAAGCGCAAGGCATTTCTGAACTGAAAGCAGCAATCCAATTCTGGAGCATCAAAGCAGCTCTACAGATAGCTGAAGGCCGAGGTCCAACAAAATACTCGTGACCTAAAGAATAGATGGTGGGTGGAGAAAGCACAGGACATCCAGCAGCTGGCCGACAGCCGTGACATGCGAGGATTCTTCACCGCAGTTAAGTCCACCTACGGCCCAAGCACCCAAGGCCCCAGCCGACTGCTGGCCAAGAACAGAGAGACACTCATCAAGGACATCGAGGCAGGCAGGGCCCTCTGGAAGGAGCACTTCAAAAGATCTCCTTAATCAAGACTCTGCCTTTGACATGAGTGTCCTCGACTCCATCCCGCAGCATGCTATCCGCCACCATCTCAGCAAAACCCTAGCTCTGCATGAGGTAGAAAAGGCCATCCATCAGCTCAAGAACAAGGCACCAGGAGCAGATGGAATCCCCGATGAGGTACTAAAGTATGGTGGAGAAGCACTATTGGCATGAATGCATGACCTCATCTCTCTTATCTGGAAGGAGGAGAGCATGCCGGGAGATCTCAGAAATGCCGTAATCGTGACCATCTTTAAAAAAAGGGGACCAGTCTGACTGCGGTAACTACAGAGGAATCTCCCTGCTGTCGGCCACTGGGAAAGTCATCGCTAGAATCCTCCTCAGCCGTCTTCTCCCTGTGGCTGAAGAGCACCTCCCATTGTCACAATGCGGATTCCGTCCATTAAGGGGTACAACGGACATGATCTTCACCACACGACAACTACAAGAGAAATGCAGGGAACAGCATCAACCCTTGTACATGGCCTTCTTTGACCTCACAAAGGCCTTTAACACAGACATCCATGAGAGACTATGGAGTGTCCTCCTCAGTTTCGGTTGCCCCCAAAAGTTTGTCACCATCCTCCGCCTGCTCCATGACTACATGCAAGCCATGATCCTGACCAATAGATCCACCACAGACCCAATCCACGGCCGGACCGGGGTCAGGCAGGGCTGCATCATTGCGCCAACACACTTCTCAATCTTCCTTGCTGCAATGCTCCATCTCACTCTCAACAAGCTCCCCGCTGGAGTGGAACTAAACTATAGAACCAATGGCAACCTTGGAGGCTGAACTCCAAGCCACCATCAACATCTTCACCGAGGCGTACGAAAGCATGGGCCTTACACTAAACATCCGTAAGACAAAGGTCCTCCACCAACCTGACCCCGCCACACACCACTGCCCCCCCGGTCATAAGAATCCACGGCATGGCCTTGGACAATGTGGACCATTTTCCATACCTCAACAATGGCAGACATCAACGGTGAGGTCCAACACTGCCTCGTGTACCAGCGCAGCCTTCGGTCGCTTGAAATCTGGCACCAAGCTTATGGTCGACACGGCAATAGTGATACCCGCCCTCCTATATGGCTCAGAGATGTGGACCATATACATCAATTATTAAGGATGTCATAGCAGTGCATTTGGAAAATGGTGACATGATAGGTCCAAGTCAGCATGGATTTGTGAAAGGGAAATCATGCTTGACAAACCTTCTGGAATTTTTTGAGGTTGTTTCCAGTAAAGTGGACAAGGGAGAACCAGTTGATGTGGTATATTTGGACTTTCAGAAGGCTTTCGACAAGGTCCCACACAAGAGATTAATGTGCAAAGTTAAAGCACATGGGATTGGAGGTAGTGTGCTGACGTGGATTGAGAACTGGTTGGCAGACAGGAAGCAAAGAGTAGGAGTAAATGGGTACTTTCCAGAATGGCAGGCAGTGATTAGTGGGGTACCGTAAGGTTCTGTGCTGGGGCCCCAGCTGTTTACATTGTACATAAATGATTTAGACGAGGGGATTAAATGTAGTATCTCCAAATTTGCGGATGACACTAAGTTAGGTGGCAGTGTGAGCTGCGAGGAGGATGCTATGAGGCTGCAGAGTGATTTGGATAGGTTAGGTGAGTGGGCAAATGCATGGCAGATGAAGTATAATGTGGATAAATGTGAGGTTATCCACTTTGGTGGTAAAAACAGAGAGACAGACTATTATCTGAATGGTGACAGATTAGGAAAAGGGGAGGTGCAACGAGACCTGGGTGTCATGGTACATCAGTCATTGAAGGTTGGCATGCAGGTACAGCAGGCGGTTAAGAAAGCAAATGGCATGTTGGCCTTCATAGCGAGGGGATTTGAGTACAGGGGCAGGGAGGTGTTGCTTCAGTTGTACAGGGCCTTGGTGAGGCCACACCTGGAGTATTGTGTACAGTTTTGGTCTCCTAACTTGAGGAAGGACATTCTTGCTATTGAGGGAGTGCAGCGAAGATTCACCAAACTGATTCCCGGGATGGTGGGACTGACCTATCAAGAAAGACTGGATCAACTGGGCTTGTATTCACTGGAGTTCAGAAGAATGAGAGGGGACCTCATAGAAACGTTTAAAATTCTAACGGGTTTAGACAGGTTAGATGCAGGAAGAATGTTCCCAATGGGGAAGTCCAGAACCAGGGGTCACAGTCTAAGGATAAGGGGTAAGCTATTTGGGACCGAGATGAGGAGAAACTTCTTCACCCAGAGAGTGGTGAACTTGTGGAATTCTCTACCACAGAAAGTAGTTGAGGCCAATTCACTAAATATATTCAAAAGGGAGTTAGATGAAGTCCTTACTACTCGGGGGATCAAGGGGTATGGCGAGAAAGCAGGAATGGGGTACTGAAGTTGCATGTTCAGCCATGAACTCATTGAATGGCGGTGCAGGCTAGAAGGGCTGAATGGCCTACTCCTGCACCTATTTTCTATGTTTCTATCAAAGCACTGGAGAAATACCACCAGTGCTGCCTCCGCAAGATCCTGCAAATTCACTGGGAGGATAGATGCACCAATGTCAGTGTTCTCGATCAGGTTAACATCCCCAGCATCGAAGCACTGACCACACTCGACCAGCTCCTTTGGGCAGGCCACATTGTCCACATGTCCGACACGAGACTCCCAAAGCAGAACTCAGAACTCCTACACGGTAAGCGTAAACCAAGTGCAGACAGCTGAAGGAGCATGCGGCGAACCAGACTCCCCACACACCCATTCCTTCAATGACTGTCCCACCTATGACACAGACTGTAATTCCTGTATAGGACTGTACAGTCTCCTGAGAACTCACTTTTAGAGTGGAAGCAAGTCTTCCTCGATTTTGAGGGACTGCCTATGAAGAATTCAGAATAAACCCTACCTTTAATTCTGCACAAAAACTAAACACACTTATTTGGGCAATACACGGAGAACAGTCAATTAATTTTTTGAGGAAGTGACATTTCAACCTTACAGAATGATGTACTTAGATGGGAGAGGAGAGGGGTTTACAGTGATATAGTGGCTCAAGATCATGGAAGGATTTAAAGACATGGATATGGATGTTAAATTTAAAAGGTAGTGGAAATCGATGTAGGTCAGTGAGGATAGGGGTTATAGGTGAGCAGGACTTAGTGCGAACAGGATATGTGAAGCAGAATTTTGGAAAATTTGGAGTTATACTGACTGGAAGATGCGATGCCATGAAGGAGAGTATTAGAATAGTTGAGCATGATCAGCATCATCATAGGCAGTCCCTCGGAATCGAGGAAGACTTACTTCCACTCTTAACATGAGTTCTTAGGTGGCTGTACAGTCCAATACAATAACCACAGTCTCTGTCACAGGTGGGACAAATTGTCATTGAGGGAAGGGGTGGGTGGGACTGGTTTGCCGCACACTCTTTCCGCTGCCTGCACTTGGTGACGAGATTCGAGGAGCTCAGCGCCCTCCTGGATGCACTTCCTCCCCTTAGGGCGGTCTTTGGCCAGGGACTCCCAGGTGTCGGTGGGGATGTTGCACTTCATCAGGGAGGCTTTGAGGGTGTCCTTGTAACGTTCCCGCTGCCCACCTTTGGCTCGTTTGCCGTGAAGGAGTTCCGAGTAGAGCGCTTGCTTTGGGAGTCTCGTGTCTGGCATGTGAACAATGTGGCCTGCCCAGCAGGGCTGATCAAGTGTGGTCAGTGCTTCAATGCTGGGGATGTTGGCCTGGTCAAGGGCACCAACGTTGATACGTCTGTCCTCCCAGGGGATTTTACGATCTTGCGGAGACATCGTTGGTGGTATTTCTCCAGCGACTTGAGGTGTCTGCTGTACATGGTCCATGTTTATGAGCCATACAGGAGGATTGGTATTACTACAGCCCTGTAGACCATGAGCTTGGTGGCAGTTTTGAGTGCCTG
The DNA here is from genome assembly GCF_044704955.1 of Pristiophorus japonicus. Lineage (NCBI taxonomy): Eukaryota > Metazoa > Chordata > Chondrichthyes > Pristiophoridae > Pristiophorus > Pristiophorus japonicus. Next base: position 69,056,058 of record NC_091987.1, on the reverse strand, counting down.
GTCTTCAAACACTCTTTTCCTCAGGCAGCCGAAGACTGCACTGGCGCACTGGAGGCAGTGCTGGACCTCATCATCAATGCCTGTTCTTGTTGATAGGAGGCTCCCGAGATAAGGGAAGTGGTCCACGGTGTCCAGGGCCGCACCATGGATCTTGATGACTGGGGGACAGTGCTGTGTGGTGAGGACAGGCTGGTGGAGGACCCTTGTCTTACTGATGTTTAGCGTAAGGCCCATGCTTTCGTACACCTCAGTAAATACATCAACTATGTCCTGGAGTTCAGCCTGTGTGTGCGCAGGCGCAGGCGTCGTCCACGTACTGTCGCTCGACAACAGAGGTTGAGGTGGTCTTGGATGTGGCCTGGAGACGGCGAAGGTTGAACAGGTTCCCACTGGTTCTGTAGTTTAGTTCCACTCCAGCGGGAAGCTTGTCGACTGTGAGGTGGAGCATGGCAGCAAGGAAGATTGAGAAGAGCGTTGGGACGATGACGGCAACATACTCAGTTGAGTATGAAGGCAACATATGTTTGTACGAAGGCTACAGGAACTGAACGAGAGCAGAGACCAGCAATGTCACTACAGGTGGAACTAGGCAGTCTTAAGGGAAACAGGGTCAATGTCAGCTCAGGGTCAAACCGGATGTCAAGGTTATAAATAGTTTGGATTAAACCAAGACTGTGGCCAGGGAGGAATGGAATCGATGTCAAATGGACATTTTTGACAAGGATGAAAGATTACAACCAAAGACAAAGACTCCAGTCTTCCAATGTTAAACTGGGCGAAGCTATGACTCATTCAGGACTGGATGTCAGACAAGCAGGCAGACTACATAGAAGCAGAAAAAGATCAATTGAGGCGATTGAGAAGTACAGTTGAGTATTATTGGTATACATGTGAAAGCCAACTTCCTGTAGCAACATGTAGATAAGGAAGAGGATCTTCTCAACTCTCGTGGCCTCACTTCTCCTACCGAAAATAAGGCCATCTTTGACCATTTCTTTGTATCGCTCTCCACCCACAAAACCCTTCCCTCACCCAACCCTACTTCCTTCTGTGTTCGCCCCGGAACAAATTCTCTACCAACTCTCTTACAACGACACTTACGAAATCCCAACTGTCCAGCCTTTGGCCTTCCATTCACCATGACAAATCTGCAGCTACCAATTTGCTCAATCATGCCCTCACCACCCTCACCTTTGATACCCTCGTCCCTATTAAAACAATTACACTCTCTCACCCTGGCTGTTCCCCCTGGTACAGCCCACATCTTCGCTCCCTCAAGTCCAAGCGACACAGACTTGAACGGATGTGGCGGACAACTGGTTTAGCCATTCACCGCTAGATCTGGCTGAACCACATAAAGCATCATCAGGTCCGACTCTTCTGGAATGCAAAGATAACCCCTGGCTTCTTTTCTCTACTGCTAACCATCTTCTTAAACCCCTTTCCCCTCTCTCTTCCACCCTCACCTCCAACAAGTGTGAGGAGCTCATTAACTTCTTTGTCTCTAAGTATGAGACCATCCGATCAGCTGCTTCTGCCATTTGCCTTCCTTCTCCTAGCCCACCAGGCTAAACTTCCTCTAAGGCTCCTCTGCCCTAGCCCTGAACTCACATCTTTCTCTCCGATCTCCCCGCTTGACCTCTCCACGCTCATCTTGTCCACGAGACCCACTTCCTGCTCCCTCGATCCTATTCCCACTGAACCACTGACCACCCAACTTCCTTTTATGGCTCCCATGTTAGCTGATATTCTTAATGTTCGCTCTCCTCAGGTACTGTCCACCTCTCCTTCAAATCTGCCGTCATCACCACTCTTCAAAAAAACAACCTTGATCCCTTCGTCCTTGCAAACTACCGCCCCAACTCCAACCTCCCTTTCCTCCCCAAAATCCTTGAATGTGTTGTCACCTCCCAAATCCGTGTCCATCTTACAGGGAATTCCATGTTTTGAGTCCCTCCAATCAGGTTTCCGCTCCTGCCACAGTACCGAAATGGCTCTCATCAAAGTCACAAATAATATCCTTTGTGACTGTGACAAATATAAACTATCCCTCTTCGTTCTTCTCGACCTGTCTGCAGCCTTTGACATGGTTAATCACTCCTTCCTCCTCCAACGCCTCTCCACCATCATCCAGCTGGGTGGGACTGCACTCGCCTGGTTCTATTCTTATCTAGCTAATCGTAGCCAGAAAGTCACCTGCAATGGCTTCTCCTCCCACTCATACATCATTACCTCTGGTGTCCCCCAAGCATCTATCCTTGTCTCCTCCTATTTCTCATCTATATGCTGCCCCTTGGTGACATCATCTAAAAACACTGTCAGTTTCCACATATATGCTGACAAAACCCAGCTCTACCTCACCACCACTTCTCTCGGCCCCTCCGTGGTCTCGAAATTGACACACTGCTTGTCCGACATCCAGGACCGGATGAGCAGAAATTTTCTCCAATTAAATATTGGGAAGACCAAAGCCATTATCTTCGGGCCCCGCCACAAACTCCATTCCCTAGCCACCAACTCCATTCCTCTCCGTGGCATCTGGCTCGGACTGTTCGTAACCTTGGGGTCATATTTGACACTGAAATTAGCTTACAACCACATATCCGCAGCATAACTATGACCGCCTATTTCCATCGCCGTAACATTGCCCGTCTTCGTCCCTGCCACAGCTCATCTGCTGCTGAAGCCCTTATCCATGCCAGTTACCTCCAAACTTGACTATTCCAATGCATTCCTGGCTGGCCTCCCACATTGTACCATACGTAAACTTGAGATCATCCAAAGCTTGGCTGCCCGTGTCCTAACTCGCACCAAGTTCACCCATCACCTCTGTGCCTGCTGACCCACGTTGGCTCTCAGTTAAGCAATGCCTCAATTTCAAAATGCTCACTCTTGTTTTCAAACCACTCCGTGGCCTCGCCCCTCCCCATCTCTGTAATCGCCTTCAGCCCCACAACCCCGCCACCCTCCACCTCCCCACTCTGCCCAAGATATCTGCGTTCCTCAAATTCTGCCCTCTTGAGCATCCCTGATTGTAAGTGACGCAGCTATCAGCAATACACAAATATAATCCATTTGGGTAGATATAAAAGATAATGAAGGATCAATCACACTAATAGTGGAAGGGAGGTGGAGGAAAAAATATGCAAAGTAAGGAAATGAGTAAAAAGCATAGAATAATAATCATGGGGGATATCAACTACCCTGATATTAATTGGACTGAAGAGGTAGGTAAAGGGGATAAGGGAATGGAGTTCCTGTGTGTGTACAGGACTCCTTTCTAACCCAATATGTAAAAAGCCCAACAAGGCAGGATTTGCTATTAAATAGGAAATGAATTAGAGCAGGTAAGAGAAGTAATAGTAGGGGAACATTTAGGCAATAGTGACCATAATTTAATATGCTTTACGATGGACATCTCAAAGTGCTTTATAGCCAATGAAGTACTTTTTGGAGTGTAGTTACTGTTGTAATGTGCGAAATGAGAGAAGGACATAAGTATGACAAAACCAGGTTAATAGATTGGAAAAAAGCTGATTTTAAGGGTTTGAAAATAGAACATGGGAAAATAAAATGGGCAACAACATTGGCAAACAACAATGTAGAACAGCAATGGGAAACATTTAAAACGGTATTCAACAGAGTGCAGGAAAAATATATTCCACTAAAAGGAAAGAACAAACTAAACACTAATGAAACTCCATGGATGAATAAAGCCATAAGGGAACAATTGAGGGTAAAGAAAGAGGCATACATTACGCACTTAGATAGCAGGGGAGTGCATGATAAGCAAGAATACAAAGAGATTAGGAGAGAAGTCAAAAAAAAATTAGGACGGCAAAGAGGAACTATGAAATTAGATAATCAAGGAACAAAATAATAAAATATTTTACAAATATAATTAAAAAAAGGTTGGGATGGGAGTAGGGCCAATAAGACATAGACACGATAATACCACAGGCAACGATAGAGAGATAGCAGAAATATTAAATAATTATTTTGCTGCAGAATTTACCAGCAAGATAGAACAGGTGGACACAACATTGGATGATTGGTAATGAGATAAGCGCATTTAAAATTAAGAAAGGGGATATATTAAATAAACTAAATCAAACACAAAGAAGATAAAACCCCTGGTCCAGATGGATTGCATCAACACATTTTAAAAGAATCTAGGGAAGAGATAGCAGAGGCATTACTACACATATTTAATAATTCGTTAGAAAAAGGTGAAGTGCCAGAGGATTGGCAGATAGCTAACGTAATACCTATATTTAAGAAGGGGGATAGAACACGTCCAGGGAATCTGTGATAGGAAAAATAATGGAAGCCCTACTTAAAAGGAGAAAATAGAACATCTAGAAACCAAAAAAAAAAATGAATAGTCAGCATGGATTTCATAAAGGGAAAGTCTTGCTTAACCAACCTTGTTGAATTTTTTGAAGAGATAACAGAGAAAGTAGACAATGGTAATGCAGTAGATGTAATTTATCTAGATTTTCAAAAGGCCTTTGATAAGATGCCCGATAATAGACTGATGAACAAAGTCAGAGAATGCAGAGTCAGGGGACAAGTAGCAGAATTGCTAGCTAGCTAGTTTCAAGAAAGCAGAGAGTATGAGTAAAGGGTAGCTAGCCACATTGGCAGAAGGTGGGTAGTTGTGTTCCACAAGGATCAGTGCTGGGACCACTGCTGTTCACAATTTACATTAACGATTTAGACTTTGGAATCAAAACCACAATTTCTAAATTTGCAGATGACACCAAATTGGGGGGGTGGGGATAGTCAATACTAAGGAAGACTGCAACAAATTACAGGAGGACAAGAATAAACTTTCAGAATAGGCATAAAATTGGCACAGTTTGAGTTATTACATTTTGGTAGGAAGAATAGGGAGGTCACGAGTCTAGGTGGGGTAGAGGAACACAAAGGGATCTCGGAGTACAAATACACAAACAACTAAAAGTTGCGACAGAGGTTAGCAAGGCCATAAAAAGAGCAAATCAAGTACTAGGGTTTATTTCTAGAGGTATAGAATTGAAAAGTAGGGAAGTTATGCGAAACCTGTATCAAATCTTGGTTAGATCACTAATGCATACAGTTCTGGGCGCCATATTATAAAAAGGATATAGAGACACTGGAGAGGGTGCAGAGAAGATTTACAAAGATACTCGAAATGCAAGGATATATATATCAGGAAAGGATGAACAGTCTGGGTCTCTTTGCTCTTGAGAAAAGGCGGCTTAGGGTGACCTAATAGTGGTCTTAAAATTATGAATGGTTTTGATAAGAGTGGATACAGAGAGAATGTTTCCACTTGTGGGGAAGAACATAACTAGAGGCCATCAATAGAACAATGGCCTGTTTCTGTGCCATATATTCCATGTAATAAATCGCTCAACCAACCATCGGTGTCCGTGCCTTCAGCTACCTAAGCCCCAAGCTCTCAAATTCCCTCCCTAAATCTCTCCGCCTCTCTATCCTCATTTAAGACACTCCTTAAAACCTACATCTATGACCAAGCTTTTGGACATCCGCCCTAATTTCTCAACTGGCTTGGTGTCAATGTGTTGTCTTTTAACACTCCTGTGAACCGGCTTGGGATGTTTTACTATGTTAAAGGTGCTATATAAATACAAGTTGTTGTTGTTGTTGTGTTGCTGGACTAAGGAAAGTTTCTTGAAGAACTCCAGAGATGACTGTGAGGGGTTAGGAAGAGAACCTATTGCTGGAGAAGCACAAAAGAATGGAATCATGTGGGCAGTCAGATGAAGCTGAACAATGGAAGAGAGACATTGGAGGTCTGCTGAGGCACTCTACAGAATGGGCTAGATAAAATGGACACTTAGATGAAACTTGCTTTGGATAAATGTTAGGCACTGTTCATTGCAGAAAAAAACATGGGTAATTAATCTACTCTCTGAATAGTGTTGAACAAATTGGGGGTGGGGGGAGGGGGGGCAGACTCAACGTGTCCAGTCATTCGGGAACATTCAACAAGCTAAATAAACTGGTGAACTATATTGCTACATCAGTACAGTGCAAGTCAGAGGATGGCATGCTGAAACTATACAACTCTCTGGTCAGACCGCATCTCAATTACTTTGTCCAGTTTTAGTTATAAGATAAACATTCAAGTAGTGCAGAGAAAGTCATGAAGCTTACAGAAAGTGAAGAGCATGGGTGTGAATGATGAAGAATGACTTCAGAAACCTTGGCTTTTCATCCTGGAAAGGAGGGGTCAGAGGTCATCTTGTAGAGACATGCAAGATAGTTAATGGAACAGAAAAGGTAAACCCGGAATATTACTTTAAATTAATGTGAGTAGAACAAGGGGACACAGGTTCAAACTAGAAAAGGGAAAATTTGAGAGAGAGATCAGAGGGAAGTTTATTTAGACACAAAGAATGATCACTTTGGTGTCAACCTGCATTTTTTCTTCTACCAAGATCCTGTGCCAATGGAATAAAAACAGAAAATGTTCAGCGGAACCTGGCTCTGATGATAGATCATCAACCTCCCTCTCTCCACAGATGCTGCCTGACCAGCTGAGTGTTTCTAGAATTTTGTGTTTTTATTTACAGTATTTTACTTTGTTTGTTTTCCTGTGGTAGTGGTGCCTGCTCCACTTTGCCAGATTTCCATGTTTCCCTTTCCACCTGCCTACCCCTTTGACCATTCATACACTCGGTGTCTCGAACTTTTTCTATCAGTATGTCTCCTATTGTTTCATGACTTTACATAAAGTTAACTATAAAAATATGCATTATCCTCCATAAACAGTAAAGTGAAATGACAGGCGCCATCATACAAGATTTCAACCCAGGCCCTCAGATCCGACATATTTATCAAAATATAATGTTTGTGTCTGCAGCCTTAGGCATTGGCTTTCTGAGTGTTGAAATGTTGGCTCCTGTCCAGATTTTCTGATTGAATCCAGTGATTTGTGTTTCTACTGTGAACAACATGATACTCCTTTTTCCTTCCATCATGATAGTACACAGCTACCCAGCAAATGTGGAACACCAAGGTCGTCATAACTTACCTTCATAACACCTTCAGCATGTTACCACCCTGTAACCACCAGCATTGCCTGTTGTTCTCTATCATAGACCTCCCAATTGACGGCCCTCACCTCATACTTGGCACTCCCTTTCTACTCTGCCACAACCCCACTCTGCCACTTGCACCGAGGCCTCCAACCCTCACAGCACAACCAAATCTACGGGAGATGCATAAATAATTCAAAAACTTTAAAGAAATTCAATACTTGAAAAGTTAAGTTTGTCTTTCTCTCTTACCTTCACCCTGAAGAACACACTTGCTGGGATCAACTGCCTTTGTGACAATGATTCCGAACACCTCAACCCCATCGCACTGTCCTGCTCTCTCCTGCGGTTGGAACCATATCCCATCATCCTCTCCAGGGTGCGTGCTGTAACTAACCTTATTCAGCTGTTTCAGTCGGTTGACTACCACACATTTGGTTAGTAGGATTTCCGCATGAGACCCACTGGTCAGCAAGTGCTCGGTGAAATCCACTCCAGTCTTCATATCCGCCAGGACCTGTTCCAACTGGATCTGCTGCAGATACAGGGAATCCTCCTTCTGGACTCTCAACTCTTCCAGCTCTTTCAAAAGTCTGTTCCGATGTTTCTCTAAAGCCCGGATATAATCCTCTGTAAAACTATTAATTTCTTCAGTTATCACTCTCAGCCGCTCATGTACTAGCTGCCGAGTATTGCCAATCTTTTGCAAAGTCTCCTGCAATGCACCAATGTGTGGCTGTGCTTGCTTCAGAAGCTCCCTGATGAAACTGCCATGTTTGTTGATGACAGTAGCAATAAAGTCACAGTTATGGTCACGATGATCCACCATGCAACAATCCCTGCAGACCAAACGATCACATGTCTCACAAAATAGTCTCAGTTCCTCTGCATGATGAGCAGAGCACATGATGGGCTTCACCATTCTCTCAGTTCCACCTTGTAGCTCCTTCAGGGCCACTGTGTTGTGAGAAGCAGTCATCCTCTGCCTCCTGCAGGAATGATGAGTTTTACAGCTTAAAAACTGATGAGCACCAACCATGGTTATTTTCAGTTTTAACTAGATTAATTTAATTGTAAAGTGGCTATGCCTCATATCAGTTTGAAAAGTGCAGCTTACTTAATAATCTTACCCTTATTTAATTACATTATATGTCAGGACATAAAATATTATAATGAAGTGACATCTATAGGGGGTACAGAAGCATTGTGGTTATGTTAGGTCCGTGCAGCAGAACTGGTCTCCAGTCGTCTTGGGTAATCCTTGCCACTGGACCAAGACCTAGCTCTGTCAAGCCCGTGTGGTGGCTGGTGTGCAACGGCCACCACACATTTTTTTTTTAAAATTCACGCACAGGCATCTTCCACCCTTCAGGATGTAATTCAGGTCCTTCATAGAAACACCTGTGAACTCATCCTTTTTTGGCATGGAAGCAAGTCATCCTTGTTTTGAGGGACTGCCTGTGAGTGAGGGTTATGATACAGGACTAGTAATCCAGAGACGAGAGTTCAAATCTCACCACACAGCTGGGGGATTTAAATTCAGGTGATTTTTTTTTTAATCTGGAATTTTAAAAAGCTAGTATCAGTAATGGTGACCAGAAACGACTGGATTGTCATAAAAACCTATCTGATTCACTAAAGTCCTTTAGGGAAGGAAATCTGGCATCCTTGCCCAGTCTGGCCTATACGTGACTCCAGACCCACAGCAATGTGGTTGACTCTTAACTGCCCTCTGAAATGGCCTAGCAAGCCACTTCGTTGTAACAAATGGCTGTGACAAAGTCAGCACCATGGGAGTAACTTCACCACAAGGACTGCAGCGGTTCAAGGCAGCGGCTCACCACCCACTTCTCAAGGGCAATTAGGAATGGGCAATAAATGCTGGCCTTGCCAGCGATGCCCACAACCTGTTATCGAATAATTTTAAAAAATTAGATCTCTTTCCTACAATGGTATAGTTCACTAGAATCATTGCACACAATAAATAAAGCTTTGAAGATGCATACAAGGGGAACCAATAAAATCCTAATCACTAGTCCAGAGTCTTACCTGTGTGCTTTGGAGCAGAAGTCACAGAGATTTGCTGAACAGATGTGACACCTTCTTTCAGCATTTCCATCGTTACAAAGATCACAGACTAACCTGTAGTCGGGTCTCTTCAGACTCTCCAGTAAAACCTCATTCTGAATCAGATGGTTACTAGTCAGCCCTGGCGCTCCAGCAGCCGGTACATGCACCTCACAGTCACAGACTGGGCACAGGATAGAGGCCCCGGGCTCGGAGCAATCTAATGATCCCCCAGATCCACACTCAACCTCCCTCTGAGTGCGAGGGACAGAGAACTGCTCCAAGCCGCTCACACAGCCCAGACAGAACGTGTGCAGGCAAGGCAAGATCTTCGGATCGGTGTAAAAGTTTTTACAAACCAAACACTTTGTCCTGCAGCTCCGCAGAGATTCTGAACTTGTCGAGGGCGGTGCAGCAGTTTTAGCAGAGTTATTTCCCAACGTTTCCTGATTCTCTGACATTTTTGGAAATTTACAGAAAAATATGCAAAACTAAATTTAATTCAATTTGCTCAATCCCAAGTGCATTAAAAAAACATCTCAACATCCCCAAAAAATCCTCCAGCATCCTAACTGGTTGATATTAATAGTTTAATGAGATTTAAATCTGAATCCTTAAATACATCAGTTCGTCACTTGACTTACTCCAATGGTGCCTATTGCTCTGCGGGCACTAAAATATGTATTTCATAATTTAAAACTCCCCACCCATTTTCTACTATAATATCCAATGCAGATATCTAATGAAGATTATTAAGTATTTAAGAAATGTGTCCAGTCACAGTATATTAATCCACTTTTATTTTTAATTCTGGTGTCAAATGATCAAAGTGTTCGATCACTTTGTAATTAATGAATTTCACAGGCACTGCTCGATATTACAATGTAGGTCACCATATAACATCAAACGGCACCACCCGATTTCCCCTTTTACTAAATATAAATCAAACTTTCCCTCGTCTCCATTCCGAACACATTCCTCGTTCTTCACTCAACCAGAACCACCAATCCCGACAACTTTCCGTAACTTTTTTTCCTTCAGGTTTTCCCCACTGAATATTGTTTAAATCCTCATGGCATAAAGTCAGACTGTGCTATAGTTATGTAACTCCGAACGCTGTTAGTCTGAACTGGGGCTTCCAAATCCAAGAAAGTTTCCAGCAAAATAAACTCCCAAATTTTTCGTCCAAACTCGTCACTTTCAATCACAGGCCAACTTCTCTTGTGATTGACTGCCAGACAAGGCCAACCAACAGCTTACACGCCCAGGTCAATACACCAATCTGCACCAGCAAGGCGGGATTAAAATACTCAAACATTGGCTCTGAGACAAGAGTTTTCTTCAAGGTTCAATCTGCATCGGCTGCAGGTACTGCCAGTTCAGGTTTGGAAGACTCGTGTCAAGGAGCCTATCCAGTCCGTGTGTCTTTACAAAGGTCATTTAAACCTGTCAAGTTTGTATAAATGTAAAACATCGCAAATATTGGAAATCGGCAACAAAAACAGAAATTGCTGAAAATACACAGCAGGTTAGTCAACATCTGTGCAGCAAACAGACCAGTCAACATTTCATTCGGTGTCAGCCTTGGCTCAGTTGGTCGCATTACACCTCAGTCACAAGGTTATGGATTCAAGTCCCACTCAGACTGTCACTTTAGTTAAGTATTGAGGGAGTGTTGTGCTGTCGGAGGTCCTGTCGGCTCTCTTAGGTGGATGTAAAAGATTCCATGGCACTATAAAGAAAAGCAGGGAAGTTGTTCCAGTATCCTGGCCAATATTTACCCCTCAATCAACACCACAAAATGGATTATCAGGTCATTAAGAACATAAGAAATAGGAGTAGGCCATTTGGCTCCCCGAGCCTGCTCCGCCATTCAATAAGATCATGAGCTGATCATGAACTCAGCTCCACTTCTCTGCCCGCTCCCCATAATCTTTTACTCCATTATCGCTCAAAAATCTATTTATCTCCTCCTTAAATATATTCAATGAACCAGTCTCCACAGCTCTCTGGTACAGAGAATTCCATAGATTTGCAACCCTCAGAGAAGAAATTTCTCCTCATCTCAGTTTTAAAAGGGGTGGCTCCTTATTCTAAGACTATGTCTCCTAGTTTTAGTTTCCCCTATGAGTGGAAATATCCTCTCTGCATCCACCTTGTCAAGCCCCCTCATTATCTTATATGTTTCAATAAGATCACTTCTCATTCTTCTGAACTTCAATGTACATAGGCCTAACCTATTCGACCTATCCTCATAAGTCAACCCTCTCATCTTCAGAATCAACCTAGTGAACCTTCTCTAAGCGGCCTCCAATGCAAATATATCCTTCCTTAAATACGGAGACCAAAACTACACAGTACTCCAGGTGTGGCCTCACCAATACCCTGTACAGCTGTAACAGGACTTCTCTGCTTTTATACTCTCCCCCTTGCAATAAAGGCCAACATTCCATTTGCCTTCCTGATTACTTGCTGTACCTGCATACTAACTTTTTGTGTTTCATGCACAAGGCCAGGTCTCTCTTTACTGCGGCACTTTGCAATTTTTCTCCATTTAAATTATAATTTGCTTTTCTATTATTTTTGCCAAAGTGGATAACCTCATAATTTCCCACATTATACTCAATCTGCCAAATTTTTGCCCACTCACTTAGCCTGTCTATATCCCTTTGCAGATTTTCTGTATCCTCCTCACAATTTGCTTTCCCACCCAACTTTGTATCATCAGCAACCTTGACTACATTACACTCGGTCCCTTCATCCAAGTCATTAATATAGATTGTAAATAGTTGAGGACCCAGCACCGATCCCTGCGGCACCCCACTCATCATCATAGAAACATAGAAAATAGGTGCAGGAGTAGGCCAGTCGGCCCTTCGAGCCTGTACCACCATTCAATAAGATCATGGCTGATCATTCCCTCAGTACCCCTTTCCTGCTTTCTCTCCATACCCCTTGATCCTCCTAGCCTTAAGGGCCATATATAACTCCTTCTTGAATATATCCAATGAACTGGCATCAACAACTCTCTGCAGCAGGGATTTCCACAGGTTAACAACTCTCTGAGTGAAGAAGTTTCACCTCATTTCAGTCTTAAAAGGCCTACTCCTTATCCTAAGACTGTGACCCTAGTTCTGGACTTCCCCAACATCGGGAACATTCTTCCCGCATCTAACTTGTCCAGTCCCGTCAGAATCTTACATGTTTCTATGAGATCCCCCCTCATCCTTCTAAACTCCAGTGTATAAAGGCCCAGTTGGTCCAGTCTCTCCTCATATGTCAGTCCAGCCATCCCTGGAATCAGTCTGGTGAACCTTCGCTGCACTCCCTCAATAGCAAAAACGTCCTTCCTCAGATTAGGAGACCAAAACTGAACACAATATTCCAGGTGAGGCCTCACCAAGGCCCTGCACAACTGCAGTAAGACCTCCCTGCTCCTACACTCAAATCCCCTAGCTATGAAGGCCAACATTCCTTCTTCACCGCCTGCTGTACCTGCATGCCAACTTTCAATGACTGATGAACCAAGACACCCAGGTCTCGTTGCACCTCCCCTTTTCCAAAACTGCCGCCATTCAGATAATATTCTGCCTTTGTGTTTTTGCCCCCAAAGTGGATAACCTCACATTTATCCACATTATACTGCATCTGCCATGCATTTGCCCACTCACCTAACCTGTCCAAGTCACCCTGCAGCCTTTTAGCGTCCTCCTCACAGCTCACACCGCCATCCAGTTTAGCGTCATCTGCAAACTTGGAGATATTACACTCAATTTCTTCATCTAAATCATTAATGTATATTGTAAAGAGCTGGGGTCCCAGCACTGAGCCCTGCGGCACTCCACTAGTCACTGTCTGCCATTCTGAAAAGGACCCATTTATCTCGACTCTCTGCTTCCTGTCTGCCAACCAGTTCTCGATCCACGTCAGTACATTATCCCCAATACCATGTGCTTTGATTTTGCACACCAATCTCTTGTGTGGGACCTTGTCAAAAGCCTTTAGAAAGTCCAAATACACCACATCCACTGGTTCTCCCTTGTCCACTCTACTGGTTACATCCTCAAAACATTCCAGAAGATTTGTCAAGCATGATTTCCCTTTCATAAATCCATGCTGACTTGGACCGATCCTGTCACTGCTTTCCAAATGCGCTGCTATTTCATCCTTAATAATTGATTCCAACATTTTCCCCACTACTGATGTCAGGCTAACTGGTCTATAATTACCCGTTTTCTCTCTCCCTCCCTTTTTAAAAAGTGATGGTACATTAGCCACCCTCCAGTCCACAGGAACTAATCCAGAGTCGATAGACTGTTGGAAAATGATCACCAATGCTTCCACTATTTCTAGGGCCACTTCCATAAGTACTCTGGGATGCAGACTATCAGGCCCCGGGGATTTATCGGCCTTCAATCCCATCAATTTCCCTAACACAATTTCCCGCATAATAAGGATATCCTTCAGTTCCTCCTTCTCAATAGACTCTCGGTCCCCTATTACTTCCGGAAGGTTATTTGTGTCTTCCTTCATGAAGACAGAACCAAAGTACTTGTTCAATTGGTCTGCCATTTCTTTGTTCCCCATTATAAATTCACCTGAATCCAACTGCAAGGGACCTACATTTGTCTTCACTAATCTTTTTCTCTTCACATATCTGTAAAAGCTTTTGCAGTCAGTTTTTATGTTCCCTGCAAGCTTCCTCTCATATTCTATTTCCCCTCTCTTAATTGAACCCTTTGTCCTCTTCTGCTGAATTCTAAATTTCTCCCAGTCCTCAGTTTGCTGCTTTTTCTGGCCAATTTATATGCCTCTTCCTTGGATTTAACACTATCCTTAATTTCCCTTGTGAGCTACGGTTGAGCCACCTTCCCTGTTTTATTTTTACACCAGACAGGGATGTACAATTGTTGAAGTTCATCCATGTGATCTTTGAATGTTTGCCATTGCCCGTCAATCCTCTAAATATCATTTGCCAGTCAATTTTAGCTAATTCAAATGTCATGCCATCGAAGTTTCCTTTCCTTAAGTTCAGGACCCTAGTTTCTGAATTAGCTGTGTCACTCTCCATCTTAATAAAGAATTCTACCATAGTATGGTCACTCTTCTCCAAGGGGTCTCGCACAACAAGATTGCTAATTAGTCCTTTCTCAATACACATCACCCAGTCTAGGATGGCCAGCCCTCTAATTGGTTCCTCGACATATTGGTCTGGAAAACCATCCCTAATACACTCCAGGAAATCCTCCTCTACCGTATTGTTACCAGTTTGGTTCACCCAATCAATATGTAGATTAAAATCACCCATGATTACTGCTGTACCTTTATTGCACGCATCCCTTATTTCTTGTTTGATGATGTCCCCAACCTTACTACTACTGTTTGGTGGTCTGTACACAACTCCCACGAGTGTTTTCTGCCCTTTGGTATTCCGCAGCTCCACCCATACAGATTCCACATCATCCAAGCTGATGTGCTTCCTTACTATTGCATTAATTTCCTCTTTAACCAGCAATGCCACCCCGCCTCCTTTTCCTTTCTGTTTATCCTTCCTAAATGTTGAATACCCCTGGATGTTGAGTTCCCAGCCTTGGTCACCCTGGAGCCATGTCTCCGTGATGCCAATTACATCATAACCATTAACTGCTATCTGCGCAGTTAATTCGTCCACCTTATTCTGAATACTCCTCGCATTGAGGCACAGAGCCTTCAGACTTGTCTTTCTAACCCTTTAGAATTTTGCTGTAATGTGGCCCTTTTTGCTTTAGGTTTCTCTGCCCTCCACTTTTACTTTTCTTCTTTCTATCTTTTGCTTCTACCCCCATTCTACTTCCCTCAGTCTCCCTGCATAGGTTCCCATCCCCTTGCCATATTAGTTTAAATCCTCACCAACAGCACTAGCAAACACTCCCCCTGGGACATTGGTTCCAGTCCTGCCCAGGTGTCGCCTGACTGGTTTGTACTGGTCCCACCTCCCCCAGAACCGGTTCCAATGTCCCAGGAATTTGAATCCGTCCCTTCTGCACCACTCCTCAAGCCATCTGAGCTATCCTGCGATTCCTACTCTGACAAGCACGTGGCACTGGTAGCAATCTTGAGATTACTACTTTTGAGGTCCTACTTTTTAAATTTAGCTCCTAGCTCCCTAAATTTGTCTTGTAGAACCTCATCCCATTTTTTACCTATATCGTTGATACCTATATGCACCTCATCCCATTTTTTACCTATATTGTTGATGCCTATATGCACCACGACAACTGGCTGTTCACCCTCCATTTTCATCATCATAGGCAGTCCCTCGGAATCGAGGAAGACTTGCTTCCAATCTAAAAATGAGTACTTAGGTGGCTGAACAGTCCAATATGAGAACCACAGTCCCTGTGGGTGGGACTAGTTTGCTGCACGCTCTTTCCGCTGCCTGCGCTTGATTTCTGCATTCTCTCGGCGATGAGACTCGAGATGCTCAGCGCTCTCCCGGATGCACTTCCTCCACTTAGGGCGGTCTTTGGCCAGGGACTCCCAGGTGTCGGTGGGGATGTTGCACTTTATCAGGGAGGGTGTCCTTGTAATGTTTCCTCTGCCCACCTTTGCTGTTGAGGAGTTCCAAGTAGAGCGCTTGCTTTGGGAGCCTCGTGTCTGGCATGCGAACGATGTGGCCTGCCCAGCGGAGCTGAACAAGTCTGGTCAGTGCTTCTATGCTGGGGATGTTGGCCTGGTCAAGGATGCCAATATTGGTGCATCTGTCCTCCCTAGGGGATTTGTAGGATCTTGCGGAGACATCGTCGGTGGTATTTCTCCAGCGACTTGAGGTGTCTGCTGTACATGGTCCATGTCTCTGAGCCATGCAGGAGGGTGGATATTACTACAGCCCTGCAGACCATGAACCTCATCCAATTCATTAACATAGATTGTAAATAGTTGAGGACCCAGCACCGATCCCTGAGGCACCCCACCAGTCACTGTTTGCCAACTGGAAAATTACCCATTTATCCCGACTATCTGTTTTCTGTTAGTTAGCCAATCCTCTATCCATGCTAATATATTACCCCCAACCCCATGAGTTTTTATCTTATGCAGTAACCTCTTATATGGCACCTTATCGAATGCCTTCTGGAAATCCAAATGCACCACATCCACTGGTTCCCCTTTATCCACCCTGCTCGTTACATCCTCAAAGAACTCCAGCAAATTTGTCAAACATGATTTCCCTTTCATTGAACCATGCTGACTCTGCTTGATTGAATCATGCTTTTCCAAATGTCCCGCTACTACTTCCTTAATAATGGACTCCAGCATTTTCCCAACAACAGATGTTAGGCTAACTGGCCTATAGTTTCATGCTTTTTGTCTGCCTCCTTTTTTAAAAAGGGGCGTTACATTTGCGGTTTTCCAATCCGCTGGGACCGCCCCAGAATCCAGGGAATTTTGGTAGATTACAACCAATGCATCCACTATCTCTGCAGCCACTTCTTTTAAGACCCTAGGATGTAAGCCATTAGGTCCAGGGGACTAGTCCGCCTTTAGTCCCATTATTTTACCAAGTACTACTTCATTAGTGATAGTGATTGTACCTACCTCTATAGCCTCTTGATTATCCACTATTGGGATGTTTTTAGTGTCTTCTACCTTGAAAACCAATACAAAAATATTTGTTTAACGTCTCTGCCATTTTCCTGTTATCCATTATTAATTCCCCAGTCTCATCCTCCAGGGGACTAACATTTGCTTTAGCCACTCTTCCTTTTTATGTTCCGATAGAAACTCTTACTATCTGTTTTTATGTTTCGTGCTAATTTACTTTCATAATCTATCTTCCCTCTCAATCATTTTTTTGTTGTTCTCTGCTGGCTTTAAAAAATTTCTCAATCCTCTGGCCTCCCACTAGTCTTGGCCACATTGATACCCTCCCTTATTTCCTTAGTTAGTTACGGATGATAATCCCTTCTCTTACATTCTTTTCTTCTCATTGGGATATATTTTTGTTGCGAGTTATGAAATATCTCCTTAAATATCTGCCACTGCTCATCAACTGTCCCGTACTTTAATCTATTTTCCCAGTCCACTTTAGCCAACTCTGCCCTCATACCTTTGCAGTCTCCTTTATTTAAGCTTAGGACCCTGGTTTGAGAACCAACTTTCTCACCCTCCAACTGAATTTGAATTTCAACCATTTTATGGTCACTCATTCCTAGAGGACCTTTTACTACGAGATCATTTATTAACCCTGGCTCCTTACACAGTACCACATCTAATTTAGCCTGCTCCCTGGTTGGTTCTGCAACATACTGTTCAAGGAAACTATCCCGGATACACTCTGCACTCCTCCTCAAGGCTACTCTGGCCTATTTGCTTGTCCAATCAATATGAAGGTTAAAATTACCCATGATTATTGTCGATTCATTATTTATTGATTTATACTCCGTCCAACAGTATAGCTACTGTTAGGGGGCCTATAGACTATGCCCACCATTGATTTTTTCCCTTTATTATTCCCTATCTCCACCCAAACTGATTCAACATCTTGATCCTCTGAACCAATATAATTTCTCATTAAAGCACTGATGCCATCCTTTATTAACAGTGCTACCCCACCTCATTATCTCATTGTTGTTTGTGGGCAATGGTTCATCTCATCCTTTGTTAACTTGGTCCACGAAACCAACATGGCACTGGACGTGTTTCCTAACCTGTTTGGCATGGGAGATTGGCGCCTTAAATTGGACCTCTTTGCACCCGTTTTCCACCTGGGAAACTGGTGCAATGGGGTCCAATTTCATCCCCAACAAGTGTAAAAACTCAAAAAACATGACATATTCTAAACTTATTTCAAGAAAATTAAGTACCTCTTCCTTCTTTTTAATAAACCCAGAAGGCAATTTGAACTCTTGTTTGACGCTTTCCTTCCATTTGTATCTTAGCCTTTGTTTACAGTTTACAAAAATAACAACTTGCATTTATATAGCGCCTTTAACAAAGTAAAATTAAGGCATTTCACAGGAGGCAATTATCAAGCAAAATTTGACATTGAGCAATATAAGTAAATATTAGGAAAGGTGACCAATAGCTTGGTCAAAGAAGTAGATTTTAAGGAGTGTCTTAAAACAAAAAGCGAGGTAGAGAGGCAGAGAGATTTAGGGAGGAAATTCCAGAGCTTAGGGCCTAGGCAGCTGAAGGCATGGCCACCAATGGTGGAGCAAAAAAGTGTAGGATGTCCCAGAGACCGAAATTGAAGAAGCCATCATCATCATCAATTTGGTTGCATGCCTTAGTCACCAGCCTACCCTGAAAGTTCACAATTTTCTGATTGCTACTAATGCCCTTTGCTAAAAAGCCTTTTAGCTCTGCTAACTATGTTCAATACCGACAGGCGTTTAAGTGGTTAGGTCAACATGTTAACCACACAGCTGATCAGCTTGTGTTCAGACTGAGCTCTTAAATGTAGCACAAGAAAAAGAATACAATTACAATCCACAGTCATCACTGCTATTTATTTCTGTACTTCCTGTCCTTTTAATTTTTTTTTGGTACAGACTTTACATGCCGGTGGTGTCGGTACATCTCTAACCAAAGCTCATAATTTCCAGAGAAATGTGCAGTTAATAGTAGAAAATGAGTGTATTCATTGTAGGAGCCAAATACAACCTAATAAACACAATGTTCTAATAAATGTAATAATTCATTGTAAACGACATCCCAGCATCTGACTCCCTATTCAAATATATTGAATGGCATAAAGCTCCTGTATTTGTATGGTAGATATGGACTAAAATCTCCATGGAAAGTTAGGGCTTGTCCACTCCAGTCTTAGTCATCACCATAGGCAGTCCCTTGAAATTGAGGAAGACTTGCTTAGGTGACAGTACAGTCCAATGCAGGAATTACAGTTTCTGTCACAGATGGGACAGACAATCGTTGAAGGAAAGGGTGGGTGGGGAGTCTGGTTTGCCGCACGCTCCTTCCGCTGCCTGCGCTCGTTTTCTGCATGCATTTGGCGATGAGACTTGAGGAGCTCAGCGGCCTCCCAGATGCATTTCCTCCACTTTGGCGGAGGGCGGTCTTTGGCCAGAGACTCCCAGGTGTCGGTGGGGATGTTGCACTTTATCAAGGAGGCTTTGAGGATGTCCTTGAAACATTTCCTCTGCCCACCTGGAGATCGCTTGCTGCGTAGGAGTTCAGAATAGAGCGCTTGCTTTGGGAGTCTTGTGTCGGGCATGCGGACAATGTGGTCCTACCAACAGAACTGGTCAAGTGTGGTCAGTGCTTCGACGTTGGGGAAGTTGACCTAATCGAGAACACTGATGTTGGTGTGTCTGTCCTCCCAGGGGACTTGCAGGATCTTGGAGACATCATTGGTGGTATTTCTCTAGCGATTTGAGGTGTCTACTGTATATGGTCCACAACTCTAAGCCATACAGGAGGGCGGGTATCACGGCAGCCCTGTAGACCATGAGCTTGGTGCCAGATTTGTGGACCTGATCTTCGAAAACGCTCTTCCTCAGGCAGCCGAAGACTGCGTTGGCATACTGAAGGCAGTGTTGAACCTCATAGTCGATGTCTGCCCTAGCTGCTAATAGGCTCCCGAGGTATGGAAAGTGGTCCACGTTTTCCAGGGCCGCGCCGTGAATCTTGATGCCTGGGGGGCAGTGCTGTGTGGTGGGGTCAGGTTAGTGGAGGACCTTTGTCTTATAGATGTTTAGTGTAAGGCCTATGCCTTCGTATGCCTCAGTGAAGATGTTGACTATGACTTGGAGTTCAGTCTCTGAATGTCCGCAGACGCAAGTGTCGTCCGTGTACTGTAGCTCGACGACAGAGGATGGGATGGTCTTGGATCTGGCCTGGAGATGAAAAAGTTTGAACAGGTTCCCACTGGTTCTGTAGTTTAGTTCCACTCCAACAGGGAGCTTGTTGAGTATGAGGGGGAGCATTGCAGTGAGGAATATCGAGAAGAGGGTTGGCGCGATGACGCAGCCCTGTTTGATCCCGGTCCGGATGTGGATTGGGTCTGTGGTGGATCCGTTGGTCAGAATCACGGCTTGCATGTTGTCGTGGAGCATGGGGTATGGAGAGAAAGCAGGAAAAGGGTACTGAGGGAATGATCAGCCATGATCTTATTGAATGGTGGTGCAGGCTCGAAAGGCCGAATGGCCTACTCCAGCACCCATTTTCTATGTTTCTATGAGCAGCCGGAGCATTAGGACAAACTTTTGGGGACAGCCGAAACGGAGCACAGAGAGCCCGGAGGGTTATAGACCTGGAGAAAGTTACAGAGATACGGAGGGCAAGGCCTTGGAGGGATTTGAAAATCAGGATGAGAATTTTAAAATTGAGGTCTTGCCAATGCAGGTGAGCAAGCACAGGTGTGATGTGTGAATGGGACATGGGCGAGTTAAGACACGGGCAGTCGAGATTTGGATGACCTCAAGTTTACGTAGGGTAGAATATGGGAGACCAGCCAGGAGAGCATTGCAATAG
Source organism: Pristiophorus japonicus (assembly GCF_044704955.1). NCBI lineage: Eukaryota > Metazoa > Chordata > Chondrichthyes > Pristiophoridae > Pristiophorus > Pristiophorus japonicus. The sequence continues at coordinate 69,035,470 of NC_091987.1, read as the reverse complement.
TCAAGTCTAGAGGTAAAAAGCGACATGGTGAGGGTTTCAATGGCAGATGGAAGAAATAGCAGTTTAGAGAAGAAATAGTACATTTGAAACCAATGCTACAAAATGCAAGATCACTGAGCCAATAGATGTTTCAGAAAATTATAATTCAACACTTAAATTGTGATATAAGAACATAAGAAATAGGAGCAGGAGTAGGCCATTTGTCCCTTCAGCATGCTCCACCACTCAATAAGATCATGGCTGATCTTCAACCTCAACTCCACTTTCCTGCATTATCCCATATCCCTTGATTCCCTTAATATCAAAAAATCTATCGATTTCTGTCTTGAATATACTCAATAATTGAGCCTCCACAGCCATTTTTGCTGGTTGAGAATTCCAACCCTCTGTGTGAAGAAATTTCTTCTCATCTCAGTCCTAAATGGCTGACCCCTTATTCTGAAACTGTGACCCCCTGGTTCCAGACTCCCCAGCCAGGGGAAAAATCCTCCCTGCATCTACCTTGTCAAGCCCTGTATGTTCCAATGATATGGGCCCATAAATTCCTGCCTCCCGGGTTGGTACGGAGTGTATACGGACTCTGGAAGGCATCGCAAAAGCCGGATTTCAGCGCACAATGAGTATGCGCTGAAAACCGGCTTTTCCGATCAGTCAAGCTGAAGTTTGACAGATCCTCTGCATCTCCACATCCAGGACATTCGCATGAGCATGATTGTGGTATTTACCCATATCTTGCCCAGCGGATGTACTGAAAACTCTTGCGCTTGATAAGAGCAGGCACATAGCCTACTTTTACAACTGTAAGAGTTTTAAAATACACAAAAACATTATAAAATAAAATTTAAAAAACAAATGTTATTGTTAAAAAACCCTCCCCATGGCGGTAAGTTTATTTTAAATCATAACTGAAAAACCTTTTTTTTTTAATTGGAAAAATATATATTTTTTATAATACATAAATAACTAATTTAAATTAATAAAAATGTGGTATATTTTTTCTATTTTTTTAATTAGAGTTGTGTGTGTTGGGGGTGGGGGCGAGGTTCTCATTCACAATAATGGGAACTTCAACTTACGGTATTCCCATTATTATGAATGAGAACATACTTTACCTGGATTGGCTGCCCAGAGCCATGTGACTGCAGCTCCAGCCCTGCGGATGTCCAGACGCACATGCGCTACGACACGCAGTCAGTGGAGGCCTCAGGACCGGGAACTCGTGTGAGCGCAGCAGGAACAAGTAGGTGCGCATCTTTTTTAACTTTTTCCCTCGATTGCCCGCGGAAAGCAGTCAACCAGGATTTCTGGGCCATCGACTTTCATTCTTCTAAACTCTAGAGAATATAGGTTTTGTCTACTCGATTTCTCCTCATAGGACAATCCTCCCATCTCAGGAATCAGTCTGGTGAATCGTCATTGCACTCCCTCTATGGCGAGTATAACCTTTCTTAAGTAAGGAGATGAAAATTGTACACAATACTCCAAGTGTGATCTCACCAGAGCCCTATATAATTTAATTAGGATGTCTTTACTCATATACTCAAATCCTCTTGCAATAAATGCCATTTGATTTTCTAACTGCTTGCTGTACCTGCATATTAACTTTCAGTGATTCGTGTACAAGGACATCCAAGTCCCTCTGAACACCAACATTTCCCAGCCCCACACCATTAAAAAATACTCTGCTTTTCTATTTTTCCTACAAAAGTGGATAACGAAAGTAAACTTGCGCAAAACATAAAAACAGATAGTAAAAGCTTTTACCGATATATAAAACGGAAAAGAGTGACTAAAGTAAATGTTGGTCCCTTAGAAGATGAGAAGGGGGATTTAATAATGGGAAATGTGGAAATGGCTGAGACCTTAAACAATTATTTTGCTTCGGTCTTCACAGTGGAAGACACAAAAACCATGCCAAAAATTGCTGGTCACGGGAATGTGGGTACTGAGGTAAGGACTCCTCATTATAAAAGTCTTCGGTCAAAAGTCTAAATTCGCCTCTCCTCCTACGCGATTCCGAAAGCCTCCGGTTTGTGAACCCTCCGGTTGGTAGTCGGCTCTAGGTCCCATAGACATCAAACTTTGGCGGTGTGTTAGTTAATTAATCACCGACCTATTGATCGGCTAGAAAGCTTACGACTCGAGACCCCAGTAAAGAAATCAGTATTATGGCAGCAGGAGATAAGAGCAAAGAATTGCCTACAACTGTTAAAGATGGGCTGGCACCACCTGAGGTTTCGCTAGATGAAATTCTCGAACAGTTGAAAGAATACATAGAGCAACAATTCAATTTATCTAAAACCTGTATTAAGATCGAACAAAAATACGGTACCTCCAAAGGACAATGGTCCTTGGACGAGATTAAAAGGGTCTGGGGAAAAACAACCCGTATGAAAAATAAAGAGCGAATCAGATGGTCCCTAGCGGTTATGGGACAGATTCGAAAGCGGAATGAAATTATAATGCGTTCCCAACATGATCGAGAACTGACCAGTAAAAAGGACCAATTGCAAGCTGTTTGTGAACAGCTCCGACAGAAAAAACTTGACCTTGAAAAGTCGGAAGCGGAAGTTAAAGATCTTAAAGGTGAAATTAAAGAATGGAAAAAATCATTTGGTCCAGAGACAGTAATAGGAAAAGGAAAATGTATCGGTCAATTCCCAGGGTACCCATGTTTGGATAAATTAAAAGCGCAAACACGAAGACACGACCGAGGAATAGATACGGATTCTGAATCCTCCGACGATACAGGATCGGAGGATGAAGAATTAGGGGTGCGCTTTGCCCCGTTTAAAAAAAAAGATGTGTTGTAGTCAAATCAGAAGAAACTGCAGATGAAGGCGGAACCAAAAAAACGAAGAAAAGGCTGTATGCAAAATACTTAGTTCATGATCCGGCAGACCCAGAGAAAATTGATAAATGGTCCAAGGAATTGCCCAATCCAAAGAAAGGGGGAGTGAAAACGTGGGACCAATTGGACCGCTTAAGAAATATATATCAACTTCATCCCTGGGACGGAGTGCAAATTTTGACCATAATGGTGCCAAAAACACAGGGAAGAAAATTGCACGACAAGGTAGAAGAAACTTTGGGGCAGGATGAGCAAGAATTAGAAGCAGGATGGGAGGCGATTAAACACTGGCTGCAAGCCTTCAGTCCAGCTAAGACAGACTGGGGAAAAATTGCAGCCTGCCAACAGAAAGGAACAGAGGAGGTCCTGGAGTATGACGAGCGGTTTAGATGCACGTGGCTAGAACATTCGGGTATGAATAATACGGATGAGGAAATGGATGAACAAGTGTTTGGACCCCCGAAAGCAGCTTTCGTGGCAGGTCTAAAGCCAGAACTGTCCAAAATGCTTAAGGTAGTGTTACCGGACTGGGAAGGTAGAGGAACTACCTTTGCAGCATTGGTGGATCGATGTAACCAATTAGATCGGGATATGGGAGCTAAAGTCCGAGCTGTACAGGCTATGGGATGGAAATCCCAGGATTCCGATAAACAGTTATTAGGAAAATTAGCCGGAAAATGTCATTATTGTGGGAAAGAAGGTCACTGGGCCAAGACGTGCAGGACAAAACAGCAAGGTCGTGGCCGGAGAAGAGGACGCAGCCAGGGATACAATTCAGCCAACAAACCAGACTGGTCACAAAATAACGACCTCATAGAAGCATTTAAGCAACTGACAATACAACAACAGAAGGAGTTACTTGGGATAGCAAAAAACGATTAGAGCCCACCCTGGTCCACCTCCTCGCACTAATACAACAAAGGGGAGATGGGCTATATATAACTGTGAGGGTGGGCGATAAGGATGTGGACTGTCTTTTAGACACAGGGGCGGAATTAACATGCTTACCCCTACAGTATGGAGACTTTTTGTGTTGGATGGTAGGGCACATACAGCCTATGGAGTTGGGGGCCATAAAATGGAAATTAAAAGGACAACACCGGTACTTATAGGGCTGGGTCCACATGAACTAACCACGCCAGTCTGGATAGGCCCAGTAGATCAACCCCTTTTGAGAATGGACGTTTTAATCCAAGTAGATTCATCGTTGCATTTCGAGGATGGTCGGGTGACATGGTCAATTAGAACTTTGAAGAAAGAAGAATTGAAGGAACAACTGATATGGGCTAAAAATAAGAACGATTGTGGCCTACTCCAGATGGAGCCTGCGTCATTTACCGGGACCAAGCCTCCATGCACTAAACAGTATCCCATCAGTCCAACTGCCATTGCGGGAATCTTACCGGTTATTCAGCAATTGGAGAAACAGGGCTGCTTATTAAAACGCATAGCTCCTCCAATAGCCCCGTGTAGCCAGTACAGAAATCTAATGAGACTTGGCGTTTGACTGTCGATTATAGGAAAGCTAACCAGTGTATTGATCAAAAAGCTCCTTTGGTCGCAGATCCCTCCACCATTTTTAATGCCCTCAAACCGGAACATAAATATTTCTCGGTTATAGATATGGCCAACGGATTTTGGTCGGTGCCTCTGGCACCGAAGGTTCGACAGTGGTTTGCTTTCACGGTCGAAGGACAACAGTATACTTGGACCCGGTTACCACAGGGTTTCCACAACAGCCCTACGGTATTCCACATGGCTTTACAAAGTCATTTGCGAGAATTATCTCCCCTGTCATCCACAGTCATCCAAAATGTAGACGATATCCTGCTAGCTTCAAACACGGAAGACCAGCATGAACAAGATTTACGAGCTTTGCTGGACCACCTTCGGCTGAAAGGACATAAAGCCAGCATCGACAAAGCACAAATATCCCAAGAAGAGGTTGTATACCTGGGACAAAAGATTTCACAAGGAAAGAGAGAACTTACCCAGGATAGAACTGCAGCCATTCGGGCTGCTAAAAAACCCACCACTATTCAGGAACTAAGGTCTTTTTTGGGATTGTGTAACTTTAACAGAAATTGGATTGACTCCTTCACACAGCTTGCTCAGCCATTGAATGATATCTTAAAGGGGAAACGTGCCTCTAAAGAAGCCATCACCCTCACTAAGGAACAGCAAGAGGCCTTCCTGAGTTTGAAAAAGGCTTTGTGTTCGGCACCGGCTCTGGGAATCCCCGACAGTGGTAAGCCATTTACCCTGTTTGTCCATGAGAAAGAAGGATATATGACTGCTATACTGACACAAGAACATGGGGATCGGCAAAGACCTATTAGCTATTATTCGGCAAAACTGGATGCGGTAGCCCTCGGATGGGGAAGTTGCCTAAGGGCTATGGAAGCTACATGTCGAGCGGTAATGATCACTGCGGGTCTAGTCCTCGAACAAAAGCTGATTGTCAAGTGTCCCCACACTGTACATGTTTTGCTGTCTATGAATAGAATGTCTCAGGTGACGGCAGCTAGATGGACCCGCTGGACAGCAGTTTTGGAAGCTCCTAATCTCCATATTGTCCGGGCCAGCCCGATTAATACCGCAACTATGCTCCCGATGTCAGAATCGAGGGAGCAAGAGGGGGGAGAATGTGAAGAGCATGACTGCGTGGAGATTTTAAAAGAAACAGAAAAAGCAGCCTTAGCAGCAGAGGAGTCTCTGCACAACCCAGACCTCATCTTGTTTACAGATGGTTCCTCCTTTGTTGACAATGGTACCAGAAAAGCAGGATGGGCAGTTACAACCTTATATGACATAGTGGCAAAAGGATGTTTACCCTCCGGAACGTCAGCACAGCAGGCCGAGTTACGGGCCCTGTCAGAAGCATGTCGAATAGCAGAAGGACACACAGCCAATCACACTGCAAAGGTCTTCTGTAAGGATTACATTCCCCGATGGGGAGTCCCGAGTAGCATTGACTCAGATCAGGGAACACACTTCACAGGTGCTGTCTGCCAAGAAGTCTGTAGATTACTGAACATTACGTGGGATTTACATTGTCCTTATCATCCACAATCATCAGGACAAGTAGAGCGAATGAATCGAACTCTGAAACAACAGCTTGCCAAATATCACCAAAAAGGAACACCATGGCCCCAGGCATTACCAATAGTGCTATGTAGTATTAGGGCAACCCCGAACAGAGCTACAGGTCTAAGTCCATTTGAAATTATAACAGGAAGACCCATATCGCTGCCAGGAACTATCGATTTACGGAAAGCTGATGTTCACTTAATGAGTGACACTTTGTTATCATACTGTCAGAACTTAACCAATGCTATTAGTTCTGTTTCCCAACAGGTATCGGCAGCTTGGGGTAATCCACCCAAAGGAGGACACGACATCATCCTGGGAGTCTGGTTGTATGTGAAAAAGTTGCATAAAGAACCTTTGGGTGCCAAGTGGGAGGGACCTTATCAAGTGTTATTGACCACCCGGGCAGCTGTTAAAGTCCAAGGAAAGAAAGCCTGGATCCACGCTTCACACGTTAAACGAGCACCCGTAACTGAAGCTGAAATCTAATAAGGACAATTACTTTTTGCCAAAATGTATAAATTTACTGTATTACTGACTGTAGGTATTCTAGGCATAGGCCTACTTCTTACTAGCCGACTCTCTGCACCAAAGGGAAATAGTAGAGTAGCAAGGGAATTACATGTAAATACCTTTTTATATATGTCATACATTTATGCCAAACAAGGTAACATTTCTAGTTGTTGGGTGTGCGCGCATATTTCTATTCACTCAAAGGGAGGGATTCCCTTGAGGCCAGTTCCCTTGAATATCTCGGAAATGGCTGAGTGGATAATTAATCAAAACAAAACAGGCAAGGCATTTCAGGATATGGAAAACTGGGCGCGTAAATGGAAGTCAGCAGGTTACAATCTGACTACCTTTGAAGGGGGATACCAACCATGTTACAATAATTCCAAACGGCCTCCATTTTTTGTTATCACTAATACAACGGGAATAGGAAGACCGGGGGAATCGGTTTGTCTGATTAGAAATATCAAAGGAGGCCAAAATATGGGGTATAGTAACTGCTCCCGGAATTATAATATAATCAAGCCACGGAACTGTCCAAACTGGGTCGATGTGGGAATTTTTAACGTAATGGGAATTCTGAATAAAACAGATGGAAAAGCCTGGACAGGCCCCGGAGTGTTGCTGACAAAGCAACAGCTAACCTTCATTACATATAATGGCACCTATTGGGTGTGTGGCCACAAGACCTAACCTTGACTGCCTCAGAATTGGTCGTGATCCTGCTATTTAGCCTACATTGTGCCTTATATATATCATATAAAGTCACTGTCGGAACATTTACACCATCCTAAGAGAGCTATCACAGAAATAGAGAGGTTCGTTGCCATTCTGATCCCTAGGTATGGGACCGCCAGACTGGCAAGGGAATCCATTAACATGGCATCCATTGTGGAACGGGTAGCCAATGATACCTCAGAGGCCCTAGTTAAAATCAATGCAGAAATGGTAGCAATCCGCACAGTACCCCTACAGAATAGACTGGCCCTTGATTACATCCTGGCTGAAAAGGGAGGTACTTGCGCCCTACTCGGAACTGAGTGTTGCACATATATCCCAGATAGTTCCGAAGAAATTACCCACTTAGCGGAGCATATCCAAAAGGAGGTAGAAAAACTTAAGCAACCCCCATCATTCACTTTGTGGAGTGGAGCCACTGAATGGCTAGGTTCAATAGGAACTTCATTGGTGGAAGGTTTAATCCTATTTGTTGTAATTATTTTACTTTTATATTGTTTGTTTATGTTGATTAAATGTTGTTACGACCAGGCGGCTGTAGCTGCTGTCCAGTAGGTGAGACACCTTGCAGGTCCCAGCAGACCATCTGTACGTGGCACAGGGGTATGTTATGCTGAAGGAAAGGTTGTTTACTGGTTGAATTAAGATATTGATTTGGATTAAATTGGAATAAGGTTAATTAACCTACGAAAACCAGACTTCCATTGTGGCCACGATGGAACTCGAGTTGATGTGAATTTGTGTGGCAGCTACTAATCCGGACATGTGGTGAAACACATCAACAAATTTTAGAAGGAAACTCTATTAACATGTATGAAATTATTTTGTAGAATGTTTAACCGGTGATACCTGATGTTTTATGATTCAGTTTGTGAAAGTATCAAAGGGGGGATTGATAGAGAATTCAAACAGGCTGCATTTAGACAGGTTGAGAAAACACAGACTCCCATGTCTACATGCAGTTCAGCATGTTGCATTAAATCATCAATCAACTTGACATTTTAGGATCTTGGGTAGCGAGCCAATTAAAAGGTGAAAAGACTATTAATTGAGCCAATAAGGTGAAAGAAGGCGAGTTCTTTTCTGTAAATTGAACCCGGTATAAATACAGCCATTTTGGCCATGTGATATCAGAAGGACAAAGACCTGGCTTAAAGCCAAGAGCTTGTTATTGCAGCCAAAATAAAGTGACATTAAAACTACAATCGGAGTTCGTATTTCATTGGAAATTAAGAGATCTAACAGATGACCTGGAAGAGGGGACAGAGTGTAGTGTAACAAAATTTGCAGATGACACAAAGATTAGTGGGAAAGCGGGTTGTATAGAGGACATAGAGAGGCTGCAAAGATATTTAGATAGGTTAAGCGAATGGGCTAAGGTTTGGCAGATGGAATACAATGTCAGAAAATGCGAGGTCATCCACCTTGGAAAAAAAAACAGTAAAAGGGAATATTATTTGAATGAGGAGAAATTACAACATGCTGTGATGCAGAGGGACCTGGGGGTCCTTGTGCATGAATCCCAAAAAGTTAGTTTGCAGGTGATCAGGAAGGCGAATGGAATGTTGGCCTTCATTGCGAGAGGGATGAAGTACAAAAGCAGGGAGGTCCTGCTGCAACTGTACAGAGTATTGGTGAGGCTGCACCTGGAGTACTGCGTGCAGTTTTGGTCACCTTACTTAAGGAAGGATATAATAGCTTTGGAGGGGATACAGAGACGATTCACTAGGCTGATTCCGGAGATGAGGGGGTTACCTTATGATGATAGATTGAGTAGACTGAGTCTTTATTCGTTGGAGTTCAGAAGGATGAGGGGTGATCTTATAGAAACATTTAAAATAGTAAAAGGGATAGACAAGATAGAGGCAGAGAGGTTGTTTCCACTGGTCAGGGAGACTAGAACTAGGGGGCACAGACTCAAAATACAGGGGAGCCAATTTAAAACCAAGTTGAGAAGGAATTCCTTCTCCCAGAGGATTGTGAATCTGTGGAGTTCTCTGCCCAGGGAAGCAGTTGAGGCGAGCTCATTGAATGTATTCAAATCACAGGTAGATAGATTTTTAACCAATAAGGGAGTTGAGGCTTATGGGGAGCGGGCGGGTAAGTGGAGCTGAGTCCACGGCCAGATCAGCCATGATCTTGTTGAGTGGCGGAGCAGGCACAAGGGGCTAGATGGCCTACTCCTGTTCCATGTTCTTATGTTCTTATGTTCTTATGTTCTTATGTTCTTATGTTCTTATGTTCTTATGTAACTTCACATTTCTCCACATTATATTCCATTTGCAATGTTCTTGCCCATTTACTTAGCCTATCTATATCCCCTTGAAGCCTCTTTGCATCCTCCTCACAACTTACCTTTGTGTCATCAGCAAACTTGGATATATTCCATTTGGTCCCCTCAGTCAAATCATTTATATAGTTGTGAATAGCTGAGGCCCAAGCACTGATCCTTGCGATACTCTAGTTACAACCTGTCAACCCAAAGATGACCCATTTATTTCTACTATGTATCTTACACGTGATTGATAATTCTCATCATGTTTAATCTAAGGGTATATTGTGTTCACTAATATGTCAAATATCCATTAAATTTGGTTTACGCACCTTTAGAACAATTTTTATCACAATTTTTCACCTATTCAAAATTAATCCTCTGTCTATTCACCTTGTTCTCATCTTCTAGGACAATAGAAGGAAAAGTCCAGGAACATTTCCACAGGCATTGCGAATGGAGCTATTTGGTGAATGGACCATTGGAAAGACTTGCTGTAGCAACATAGGAAGTGATCTCTGATACGTCCTTACTATACAGTATAAATGCACACGAGGCCCATGCTTGAGAGGTCAGTCTGTGACCTGTCCTTTATTTCTTAGCACTCAAGTGATGAGGGTGGGTGGAGCTTCCCCTTTTATACCTGAAGGTCCAGGTTAGGAATGTCTCCCACCTAGTGGTCATTGTTCTCACAGTGTACAACTTCGGTCAGATTATACATGGGTTACAATGCTGGTTGAATATATGACATCACCTCCCCCCCAAAGTCTTGTTGGGATCACAGGTTGAGTATCTCTGGTGGTTTACGCTCTCTTGTAGAGCGCCTGAGTTGGGGCTGCGGTTTTTGGGTGCTGGCCTGAGTGTCTGCTGTTTGCGGTGCCTCAGGCCTATCCAGACTGCCCACAGTGATTGGGCTCTCCTCCCTTTGGTTCCGGTGTGCGGTCACCCGTGGTGGAGTGAACTCTACATCGTGTTCTTCCTCTGCTTCTTCTATGGGGTTGCTGAACCTCCTTTTTGTTTGATCCACGTGTTTGCGGCAGATTTTGTCCATTGGTAAGTTGAACTACCAGAATCCTATTTCCCTCTTTGGCAATCACAGTGCCTGCGAGCCATTTGGGCCCTGCAGCGTAGTTGAGGACAAAAACAGGATCATTTACATCAAAGATCGCGCCCTCGCATTCCTGTCATGGTAGTCATATTGTGGCTGGCGCCTGCTCTCGACAATTTCTTTCATGGTGGAGTGTATAAGGGATAGCCGAGTTTTGAGCGTCCTTTTCATTAGCAGCTCTGTGGGTGGAACCCCTGTGAGCGAGTGTGGTCGGGATCTATAGGCTAACAGGAGGCGTGATAAGCGGGTTTGTAGGGAACCCCCTTGGATTCTGAGCACCCCCTGTTTGATTATCTGCACTGCTCGTTCTGCCTGGCCATTTGAGGCTGGCTTATGAATCACTACCTTGGCCCCCATGAAAGTGCCGATGCCGGGTTTAAATAATGAGCCAAATTTGTCCAGGATCTGTGAGCATGATACTCGCTCCACAGAGGAAATTGCATTGACATCGCCCCATTTCCAGTTCATGACAGCAAGCCAACTCCTCCCCAGTAGTGCGGGACCATCCCCTGGGACAATCCAGAGTGGCAACCTGATCTCCGAATCTTTGTGGGTCACGACTACCGTGGCGCTGCCTAGCACCGGAATGATCTGCTTTGTGTAAGTCCATAGCTGTGCGTCAATCGGCGATAATTTTGGCCTCCTGGCCTTGGACGCCCACAACTTTTCGAACTGTTTGATACCCATCAGGGACTGGCTGGCCCCCGTGTCTAGCTCCATTGATACTGGGATGCTATTGAGGAGCACTTTCATCATTATCGGTGGCGTCCTGGTGTATGAACTGTATACGTGCTCCACAGGAACTCGCTGAACTTCAGCTTCCAGCGATTTCCCCCAGCGTTCATTTCTGCAATTTCTGCAGGTAGTTTGCTCATCTCTGCAAACTCCGGCTGAGTGTGTGCCTCCACGCCTCCAACATGAGCTGCTGTTGGAAACAAAAGGTCCCTTGCCAGTCGATCGTCCCTGACTGCCCCGTGACTGTCCTTGAGTGTGCCATTAACAGGTGTTGATGGCCCCATTACTGGCCGCATTGTCCCTTGAAATGGCGTGAATCGCCGTTCAACTTGCCAGTGTCTCTGTCGAACTCCCCCTCTAGGTTCGACTATATGTTGGGGCATGCCTGACTGCCCTTGTCTGCCTGGAGAACTGTGTGCTGCTTTAACAATGTTGAATCTCTGTCCCAACCATTCCTTAACACTGTACCTCTCGTATGTTCTGCTGGTGGCCATGCTCGCATGGTTTAAATCCCAGTTTCTCGTCGACATTGATGCGTCCTTACTATACAGTATAAATGCACACGAGGCCCATGCTTGAGAGGTCAGTCTGTGACCTATCCTTTATTTCTTAGCACTCAAGTGATGAGGGTGGGTGGAACTTCCCCTTTTATATCTGAAGGTCCAGGTTAGGAGTGTCTCTCACCTCGTGGTCTTTGTTCTCACAGTGTACAACTTAGGTCAGATTATACATGGGTTACAATGCTGGTTGAATACATGACAATCTCCTCTCCCTGCTGAGCCACATGAGAGTGGCAAAAACACTCCTTTGAGAAACCTGGTGTGTCAGTTTCCAACTGTAAGAAATCGTAAATTGGAAGAAATTACTTGAGACCAAAAAGTCTCTGGTGTTAGAATTAAAAGATTCATTCCATGGTACAATAGCTAAAGCGACTTGAACAGCGTGAACTTAAATAGCTGATTACAGGCAGCTCCAAACATCTGAAGGCATGTCTGACTCCAACTGTGGGAGATGGATTTTCAGAAAGCATAAACATGAAAGGCATGTGAAGGGGAGGGTTTCACCTGAGTGTGGAGATAAAGAACTTGAAAGGCCATGGGGCTCCCTCCGCCAGGCCCACCCTTAAAACGACAATGAAAAAGACGTCTAAAGTGCTTTTCAGCGCAGACTGTGAAGATAAGAACTGTTCGTGTCATCAGGCGCCTGTCCGATCAGGACTAATAACAGCTACTATGTCTATCCTGATTGTGTGTTGTGTTTGACTATATTTGAACTACCGCTCCCTTAATAAAAGTGCCTTATAACTTCTAAGACCCCCTTGGGTATGTGTGTGAAATTGTTCTGAAAGTGCGTAAGATCCTAATCTTACACAACATCTTAACTAACTGAAGCCTGTAGGAACTCTAATCAACCGAAATACAACCCTTTCAATATTGTTTCGAGTTACTAACACAAAATACTGTTTGAAAGGTAAAGACATACAATATTTAAATGGCTTAAATAGCAAAATATGAAAAGTATCTATTATGCACATCAACATTTCAAACCAATCGGATCATAGCTCAGGTGGCATTTGGAATTCCTCATTTTGCAAGTTCCATTAGTTTTCTTGGACTTAAGAAATCCATTATCCTTATTAAAATATATAGTTGTAGGTATTACAAAATGTTGAGGGATAATAATGGATTGCAATGATTTTATCTGTTTAGTTTCCACCTAGGAGAAAATGTGCTAGTGTTTTATAATTTTAAACTTTGTGCAATATGTTGCTGCAGTTTTCAAAAACTGATGTCCTAAAAGAACATTGTCATCATGTTGAGAAGGTTTTGGGTAGTTTGGATAGTTCTGAATGCACCTAAGAATAGTGTGCTCCAAGATTTCTGCAAAAGTTAATTACGTAGACTATCTGGATAATTTTATGCTACTTCAGAATGAAGTTCTTTTTCATTTTTCCTGGGGGTACTTTACTCTATTTCTTTTAAAACATCAGATGAGAATTCTACTTTTAAAAAGCGAGAGCTCAGTGAGATGCCAAATGCATGCTAATATGTCATGTCATCTCTTTGAACAGTTTGTTACACGTTTCAGGTAGATGGCAATTTGAAAACCATTGTGGGTGTTTTACACACCTACAAGCTCTCAATTTGGTTGCATGCCTTAGTCACCAACCTACCCTGAAAGTTCACAATTTTCTGATTGCTACTAATGCCCTTTGCTAAAAAGCCTTTTAGCTCTGCTAACTATGTTCAATACCGACAAGCGTTTAAGTGGTTAGGTCAACATGTTAACCACACAGCTGATCAGCTATTGTTCAGACTGAGCTCTTAAATGTAGCACAAGAAAAAGAATACAATTGCAATCCACAGTCATCACTGCTATTTATTTCTGTACTTCCTGTCCTTTTAACTTTTTTTTGGTACGGACTTTACATGCCGGTGGTGTAGGTACATCTCTAACCAGAGCTCATAATTTCCAGAGAAATGTGCAGTTAATAGCAGAAAATGAGTGTATTCATTGTAGGAGCCAAATACAACCTAATAAATACAATGTTCTAATAAATGTAATAATTCATTGTAAACGACATCCCACCAACTGACTCCCTATTCAAATATATTGAACGACATAAAGCTCCTGTACTTGTATGGTAGATATGGACTAAAATCTCCATGGAAAGTTAGGGCTTGTCCACTCCAGTCTAAGTCATTACCATAGGCAGTCCCTTGAAATTGAGGAAGACTTGCTTAGGTGACAGTGCAGTCCAATGCGGGAATTATAGTCTCGGTCACAGGTGGGACAGACAATCGTTGAAGGAAAGGGTGGGTGGGAAGTCTGGTTTGCCGCACGCTCCTTCCACTGCCTGCGCTTGTTTTCTGCATGCTCTCGGTGACGAGACTCGAGGAGCTCAGCACCCTCCCAGATGCACTTCTTCCACTTAGGACGGTCTTTGGCCAAAGACTCCCAGGTGTCGGTGGAGATGTTGCACTTTATCAAGGAGGCTTTGAGGGTGTCCTTGAAACATTTCTTGCCCACCTGGGGATCGCTTGCCATGTAGGAGTTCCGAGTAGAGCGCTTGCTTTGGGAGTCTTTTGATGGGCATGCGGACGATATGGCCTGCTCAATGGAGCTGGTCAAATGTGGTCAGTGCTTCGATGCTGGGGATGTTAGCCTGATCAAGATCACTGATGTTGGTGCGTCTATTCTCCCAGGGAATTTGCAGGATCTTGCGGAGACATTGTTGGTGGTATTTCTCCAGCGATTTGAGGTGTCTACTGTATATGGTCCATGTCTCTGAGCCATATAATAGTACCCTTTTAACGGTGTGGTAAGTTTTAATTATTGCCAAACAACCTCTCTGGAACTCAAAATTAACTTTTACAGATGTGGAGTTTCATAGCTTTAACTTTTAATTATTGTTGGAGATTTTAAAGAAAACATTTAAATAATTTCCGTTTGTTTACCTGATTAGTCATTGAATTCATTATTCCAACTAACACGTCCTGGTTCAGATTCTGCATGGCTCATTAATGATTCTTCAAGCTGATTGGTCCCAGATGCCCTGTAGAGTGCGCTGCGATTTTGGATGTCCCACTGATTGCAACTTCCTGTGCAAAGGTTCACAGAAAGTCTATCGGCAAATGCAATAAAATGAACGGCAAGCGTCACTCACAACAAATAAAAGCCCATTCTATTGCCGCATTAAATTGAACTGTATGGCATGATTTTGGAAACAGGTTGCAGAGTTGTGAGGCAATGTACTTGATCAATTCAGGAAACTATCTCAAGTCGCCTGCCTCTGATCAGCAACTAGGTCAACACGTTGATTTCTGATGACCTAGATTTCTGCTTCATTGTCTTTGGTCAGTTTTTTTTTCACGTTATATACAATTTTCAGCTTCCCATAGCTCTTTTCACGTAATTTTAATTTTATTGTTGGTCTGAAAGTGAAAAGGGTGGATTAACGCATGCACCTATGGGGCGTACTCCCAAGAGCTTTAGCCAAATATGGGGCTCCTGGTAAAACTCACCCAAACTGCTAGATCAGTTTCATTTAAGCATAGTATATTGTTATATGATTTACTTTATCAATGCAGTGTATAGGCATTCTGGGCCTATTTCTTCATGGATTTTACAACCTACATGTTTGTGTTGTAGTGGTTCCTACCATCATCATCATCATAGGCAGTCCCTCGGAATCGAGGAAGACTTGCTTCCACTCTTAGCCTGAGTTCTTAGGTGGCTGTACAGTCCAATACGAGAACCATAATCTCTGATTAAAAATTGAAACTTAAACTGAGGCGAGTGATAAATTAGGGTTTATATTACTGAAGAAAATCCGGAGGAATGTAGAAAGTGAAGTGGGGAGCTGAAGAGGGAGATCTAAAGGGCTAAACGGGATTATACAAGAAAAAGGTTAGCCGATAATTTAAAAGGAAGTAGGGTTTTCATTATTGTAAGTAAAAACAGTTAAAGGGAGAGCAGGGAGTCTAGTGGTGGAGAATGGATATGGTGGAGATATAGTAAATAAAAGGCTTTTTACACATGATGCAGGAATTGTTGGGGAGCTGGGAAAAGGAATTGGTTCTGAACAAATAATCAAAACTCGGTGGATATGTCACTGGGCCCCGGTGCCATGCACACTGGTCTGTTGAAAGATGCCAAAGAGAAGATCAGGGCAAGACCATAGATTTTCAGTCTTTCTCAGACATACATTTTGTACCAGGAAATTAGATGGTAAATTACAGACCAGTTAGTGGTTCCTACATTACAACAGTGACTGCACTCCAAAAACTACTTCATTGGCTGTAAAGCGCTTTGAGACGTCCGGTGGCCGGGAAATTCTTTCTTTTCTTGAAAGGGAGGGGGGTGGGGGAGGGGGGGGGAGGATTTCTTGGTGCCTGGGATTCAGAGAATTCTTAATCCAGCTCTGGATCCAGTCTCCTTCAGCTCTGTCCTTCCTGAGAGGACAGACAGCTCTGATCAACTGTACCCCGTTATCCCGTGAGGAGCGGGTGGGTTCGGAGAGATATTGCTGGCTTAGGACAAGAGACAATCCTGACATCAGAAGTAACAAAATTAGGAATTTTCTCAATAAAAACTCTCGTGTGTCTATCTGTATTGGAGGGCTTGCTTGTTATTCGGCAGGTGATTGTGGACGATTCGGACATTAACCACTGCCTGGTTTTGAGAGAGAATCCTCAGTCCTGGAAACATTTAACAGGAGAGGGAACAGAACTGAACATCCAAGGTAATTAGATTAACCAAAACTGAAATAGTTCAATGTATGGGGAAAGGAATCAGGAATAGCTCCATACACATCATCATCATAGGGGCTCCCTCGAACAAGATGAATTGCTTCCACATGAGTTCACACATGTTTCAATGAAGGACCCGATATTTCAGTCCTGAACTCCAGTTAAAAGGGTAGAAGATGCCTGTGCATGGATTTTTTTCATGTGTGGTGACCGTTGCACATCAGCCACCACATGGGCTTGACAGAGTTAGGCCTTTATCCAGTGGCAAGGGTTAACCAAGGCGACTGGAGACCTGCTCTGCTGCATGGACCTAGTGTGCACACATATCGCACTGTGGGCTGGCCCGTGCTGCTCCTGGGCCCTCAGAACTTTTGGGCCCCGTACCCTCATTTGCCGCACCTCCGCCACGATCTCGCGCCGCTCCTCCGCCACGATCTCTCACTGCTCCTCCGCCACAAAACACTCGCTGCCCCTCCGCACCAAACATTCCCCGAACCTCAACCACGATCTCGCGCCGCTCCTCCGCCTCGATCACTCGCTGCACTTCTGCCATGACCTTCCCGCTCCTCTGCTTTACCAGGGCCCCACCGATACTCCTGCCCATGCTCCAAACAGTGACCTGGGTCCTGATGACATCACCCATTTATGTCAGCTCACGCTGGAAGTTGTGGTCGTATGCCGCTCCAGTTCTTTTATAGCCCGACCTGTGGGAGATGTTCTCTCGCAGTTGGGGGCCCACGATGCTCCAAGCCCACCGCACATACACACATATCTAATCTGGGACTGACATGCTCGGTGCACTGGGGACTGGACTGAATACACCAGCGTTTAACTTTAATTCCACAATATCCATTAAACAGTAGGATTTTCATATAATTTTTAAAACCTTCGTTTGAAGAAAGACAAAATCATACAATGCGGAGACCAATATTGGATAAATGCTTGAAAAGAAAAAAATGCAGGAAAGAGCAAAGGAGTGGGACTATTGGATAGCTCTTTCACAAAGCCGGGACAGGCAAGATGGGCTGTAAGATTCTATAGTAACAGCGGAATATTATTTATATAACAAGCGAATTGCAATCTGGTTTGTGAAACAAGCATCGTCATTTTATTTCAATTTTCTTGATATTGGTCCAAATAAAAACAAAGGGAATTTGTACCCGAATGAAACTTATTGTAAAATCACGGGATATTATTCTGGCTCGTTTTTCATTTGGGTACATATGTTATATTTTATTATATGTATCTTGTGATTTGTATGTTGAGACATAATCTAATCTAATTATTTAGTTTCCCATTTGGTATCAAATATCCAGAACTTTAACCCACAGTTGCTCTCTCTCCATTTGCTGTAACTTGGATTAATTTAATCCTACAACCTGAGCTCCCGGCTGCGGATTACAGACATTCACTGGGACCTGGAAACCGCCATCACCTGCCAGGTTCAACACCTTACAGTCAAAAGATCAGTGAGGAAAAGTTTCGGTGAGGTAAGTTGTTCACAGAGGGAATAAATCCCACAGCTCACTACTCCCAGTTTCTCCACATCCAGCCAGTGGAATGCTAAACATGAATGTTTGATGCATAAGTGGAAAAGTAAGTATTTGGGTCAGGCATAGGAGATAAAATTGTTAAACACATTTTATTAGATGTAACCAGTGCTACAGTTCAATTTAAGGATAGATTACTGTAGTGAGAGTTAATCAGGTCGAGTAGTCTGTACAACAGAGAAAATTAACAGCCACTTGGACAAGCATGTACTAATAAAGGAGAGCCAACATGGATTTAAGGGCAAATCATGTTTGGCTAACTTGATTGAGTGTTTTGATGAGGTAACAGAGTGGATGAGATCAGTGCAGTTGATATGTATATAGACTTCCAAAAGGCATTTGATAAAAGTAGCACATAATTAGTGTGTTGGCAAAATTGAAGCACATGGGCTAAAACGGGCAGTAGCAGCATGGATAGAAAATTGGCTGATAGAAAACATCATCATCATCGGCAGTCCCTCGGAATCGAGGAAGACTTGCTTCCATTCTTAACATGAGTTCTTAAGTGGCTGAGCAGTCCAATATGAGAGCCACAGTCTCTGTCACAGGTGGGACAAATAGACGTTGAGGAAAGGGATGGGTGGGACTGGTTTGCCGCACGCTCTTTCTGCTCCCTGCTTGATTTCTGCATGCGCTCAGCGACGATACTCGGGGAGCTCAGCGCCCTCCCGGATGCACTTCCTCCCCTTAGGGCGGTCTTTGGCCAGGTACACCCAGGTGTCAGTAGGGATGTCGCACTTTATCAGGGAGGCTTTGAGGGTGTCCTTGTAACGTTTCTGCTGCCCATCTTTGGCTCATTTGCTGTGAAAAAGTTCAGAATAGAGCACTTGCTTTGGGAGTCTCGTGTCTGGCCTGTGAACGATGTGGCCTGCCCAGCGGAGCTGATCAAGTGTGGTCAGTGCTTCAATGCTGTGGATGTTGGCCTGGACGAGGACGCCAACGTTGGTACGTCTGCCCTCCCAGGGGACTTGTAGGATCTTGAGGAGACATCGTTGGTGGTATTTCTCCAGCAACTTGAGGTGTCTGCTGTACATGGTCCATGTTTCTGAGCAATACAGGAGGGCTGGTATTACTACAGCCCTGTAGACCATGAGCTTGGTGACAGTTTTGAGGGCCTTGTCTTCAAACACTCTTTTCCTCAGGCGGCTGAAGGCTGCACTGGTTCACTGGAGGCGGTGTTGGATCTCATCATCAATGCCTGCTCTTGTTGATAGGAGGCTCCCAAGATAAGGGAAGTGGTCCATGTTGTCCAGGGCCTCGTCGTGGATCTTGATGACTGGGGGGCAGCGTTGTGCGGCGAGGACAGGCTGGTGGAGGACCTTTGTCTTACTGATGTTTAGTGTAAGGCCCATGCTTTCGTACGCCTCAGTAAATACGTCGACTATGTCCTGGAGTTCAGCCTCTGTATGTGTTCAGATGCAGGTGTCGCCTGCGTATTGCAGCTCGACGACACAGGTTGGAGTGGTCTTGGATCTGGCCTGGAGACGGCGAAGGTTGAACAGGTTCCCACTGGTTCTGTAGTTTAGTTCCACTCCAGCGGGAAGCTTGCCGACTGTGAGGTGGAGCATGGCAGTAAGGAAGATTGAGAAGAGGGTTGGGGCGATGATGCAGCCCTGTTTGACCCCGGTCCGGACGTGGATGGGGTCTGTGATGGATCTGTTGGTAAGGATCATGGCCTTCCTATCATCGTGGAGCAGGTGGAGGATGGCCACATACTTTTGGGGTGTCCGAAATGGAAGAGGACGCTCCATGGACCCTCGTGATTGACAATGTCAAAGGCCTTTGTAAGGTCGAAGGCGGCCATTTATAAAGGCTGGCGCAACAGTGTTGTGGTGAATGGCTGTTTTCAGACTTGTGGGAGGCATACAGTGGAGTTCCCCAAGGTTCAGTACTAGTACCGCTGCTGTTTTTGATATACATTAATGACTTGTACTTGGGGGTACAGGACACGATTTTGAAATTTGCCAATGAAACGAAACTTAGAAGTGTAGTAAACAGTAAGGAAGATAGTAATAGACTGCAAGAGGACTTAGACGGGTTAGTGGAATGAGTGGACACATGGCAGATGAAATTCAATGCAAAAAAGTGTTAGGTGATACATTTTGGTAGGAGGAATGAGGAGAGGCAATACCAGCTAAATGCTACACTTTAAAGGGGGTTCAAGAACAGAGACTTGGGGGTGCTTATGTACAAATCTTTGAAGGTAGCAGGACAGATTAACAAAGCAATTAATAAAGCATATGGGATCCTAGGGCTTTATAAATAGAGGCACAGAGTACAAAAGCAAGGAAGTTATGCTAAACCAATAAAAAATACTAGTTTGGCCCCATTTGGAGTATTGTGTCAAATTCTAGACACCACACGTTATGAAGGATTTGAAGGCTTTGCAGAGGACACAGAAGAGATTTACTAGAATGGTATTAGGGATGAAGGATTGCAGTTACGTGGATAGACTAGAGAAGCTGGGGTTGTTCTCCTTTGAGCAAGGGAGGCTTAAGAGGAGATTTGATAGAGGTATTTAAAGTCATGAAGGATTTAGATAGAGTAAATAAAGATAAATTGTTTCCAATGGCTGAAGGGTTGATAACCAGAGGACACAGATTTAAAGTGATTGGCAAAAGAACCAGAGGCGACATGAAGAAAAACTTTTTATGCAACGAATGATTAGGATTTAGAGTGCACTATCTGCTGGTGGTGGAGGAAGATTCAATAGTAGCCTTCTAAAGGGAATTGGATAAATACTTGAATAAGATGAAAGAACAGCATGGAGTGGAACTACCTGGATTGCTCTTCAACAGAGTCGGCACAGACCCAACGGACTGACTGCCTTCTGTGCTATACAATTCTATGATTCTAAAATAGGGTCTGTAGGAGGATGACAATCTTTTAACGGTGGATTCCCTTTAGCTAGCAGATACTCGGGAGTATTGATAAAAGAGAGATATAAGTGAGTACAGAATACAAGCTTGCTTAAAACCAATCTGCATTTTTATCTGAAATGAACTGTGACTTTGTTAAAATGTATTTGTGGCTAATATTCATCAAAAATATATTTAGATAACATTTGCACTGAATCTATGAAAAGATGAAGTTGGTTCACTAAACAATGCGTATTTGTACCAAGTTTTACCCTCTGAATTCTAAGTGTAGGGCTATCATTATTTTGATAAGCCATATGTATGTGGTGTTTGATACATACTTCACTATATATCGATATTAAAGTACAGCGTGGTGATACATGTGGAACAGTGCATTTTTAAACTGTCCAATAAAGAGGTAGTTTGATGGACATTTTCTATTCTTTTACTCTAATCATCAAAACAGAGAGAGCATTTATGGTTGAAAATGATGCCCTGGTTTATTTATTTATTATAGCTAGAAAAGAACAATCGACTCCAATCCATGTGCACTATATCTTCCTTTCGCTCTAACTGCTCTTAACTAGTTGCATTCATAAAATATTACTGCTGTGCTTTACATATTCTGTAAAAAGGACAATTATAGCATTTGTTGCAAGACCAGTTCCAGTGGATACCTACAATAATGTCCAATCAATAATGTGATAAAAGCCTACCTAGGTAATAATTAATTCATGTTTAATTCAGTCTCATCTACTACCAGGGCTACCTGTAAGTCTATTTAAAGTACAACGTAAAATGCCATTCTATTATGAAATGAATTAAAATGTAAATATTAATAGTTTTTAAAAATAAATGTTACTTAAGTAAATTACACTGCAGCATACAACACATCTGATAAAATAGGATAATTCATTATAATTAAAAGAAAGTTTCTTTTACATAGGTTTTGTGATATATAATGAAAATGCTTGCTTCTTATAAATAGAATGCAAAGGACAGAACTAAGTTAGAAAATAAATATTCGAATATTGTATATTTATAGTTAATAGTTACCTCTGTCATATTTCCCCTAATCATGTAGACAATATCTGGCTACAGACTGGGCTGAAGTATTTTGTTCTTGAAACAGAGAAACTCACACACCAAATATATAAATGGTCCATGAGCTTATAAAGTTTTTAGATACATAGAAAATAGGTGCAGGAGTAGGCCATTCAACCCTTCGAGCCTGCACCGCCATTCAATAGGATCATGGCTGATCATTCACCTCAGTACCCCTATCCTGCTTTCTCTCCATACCTCTTGATCCCTTCAGCCATAAGGGCCATACCTAACTCCCTTTTGAATACATCCAACAAACTGGCATCAACAACTCTCTGCGGTAGAGAATTCCACAGGTGGTTAACTCTCAGTGAAGAAGTTTCTCCACACCTCGGTCTGAAATGGCTTACCCCTTATCCTTAGACTGTGACCCCTGGTTCTGGACTTCCCCAACATCTTCCTGCATCTAACCTGTCCAGTCCTGTCAGAATTTTATATGTTTCTATGAGATCCCCCTCATCCTTCTAAACTCCAGTGAATATAGGCCCAGTCGATCCAGTCTCTCCTCATATGTCAGTCCTGCCATCCCGGGAATCAGTCTGGTGAATCTTCGCTGCACTCCCTCAATAGCAAGAACGTCATTCCTCAGATTAGATGATCAAAACTGAACACAATATTCCAGATGAGGCCTCAACAAGACCCTGTACAACTGCAGTAAGCCCTCCCTGCTCCTATACTCAAATCCCCTAGCTATGAAGGCCAACATGCCATTTGTCTTCTTCACTGCCTGCTGTACCTGCATGCCAACTTCCAATGACTGATGTACCATGACACCCAGGTCTCGGTGCTCCTTCCCTAATCTGCCGCGATTCAGATAATATTCTGCCTTCGTGTTTTTGCCCCCAAAGTGGATAACCTCACATTTATCCACATTATACTGCATCTGCCATGCATTTGCCCACTCACCTAATCTGTTCAAGTCACGCTGCAGCTTCTTAGCATCCTCCTCATAGCTCACACCGCCACCCAGCTTAGTGTCATCTGCAAACTTGTAGATATTACATCGAAACATAGAAACATAGAAAATAGGTGCAGGAGTAGGCCATTCGGCCCTTCGAGCCTGCACCGCCATTCAATGAGTTCATGGCTGAACATGCAACTTCAGTACCCCATTCCTGCTTTCTTGCCATACCCCTTGATCCCCCTAGTAGTAAGGACTACATCTAACTTAAGGGGTTGACTGTGGATGGGCAATGGCAGACATTTAGAGACCGCATGGATGAACGACAACAATTGTACATTCCTGTCTGGCATAGAAATAAAAAAGGGAAGGTGGCTCAACCGTGGCTATCAAGGGAAATCAGGGATAGTATTAAAGCCAAGGAAGTGGCATACAAATTGGCCAGAAATAGTAGCGAACCTGGGGACTGGGAGAAATTTAGAACTCAGCAGAGGAGGACAAAGGGTTTGATTAGGGCAGGGAAAATGGAGTACGAGAAGAAGCTTGCAGGGAACATTAAGACGGATTGCAAAAGTTTCTATAGATATGTAAAGAGAAAAAGGTTAGTAAAGACAAACGTAGGTCCCCTGCAGTCAGAATCAGGGGAAGTCATAACGGGGAACAAAGAAATGGCGGACCAATTGAACAAGTACTTTGGTTCGGTATTCACGAAGGAGGACACGAACAACCTTCCGGTTATAAAAGGGGTCGGGGGGTCTAGTAAGGAGGAGGAACTGAGGGAAATCCTTATTAGCCGGGAAATTGTGTTGGGGAAATTGATGGGATTGAAGGCCGATAAATCCCCAGGGCCTGATGGACTGCATCCCAGAGTACTTAAGGAGGTGGCCTTGGAAATAGTGGATGCGTTGACAGTCATTTTCCAACATTCCATTGACTCTGGATCAGTTCCTATGGAGTGGAGGGTAGCCAATGTAACCCCACTTTTTAAAAAAGGAGGGAGAGAGAAAGCAGGGAATTATAGACCGGTCAGCCTGACATCGGTAGTGGGTAAAATGATGGAATCAATTATTAAGGATGTCATAGCAGTGCATTTGGAAAGAGGTGACATGATAGGTCCAAGTCAGCATGGATTTGTGAAAGGGAAATCATGCTTGACAAATCTTCTGGAATTTTTTGAGGATGTTTCCAGTAGAGTGGACAAGGGAGAACCAGTTGATGTGGTATATTTGGACTTTCAGAAGGCGTTCGACAAGGTCCCACACAAGAGATTGATGTGCAAAGTTAGAGCACATGGGATTGGGGGTAGTGTACTGACATGGATTGAGAACTGGTTGTCAGACAGGAAGCAAAGAGTAGGAGTAAATGGGTACTTTTCAGAATGGCAGGCAGTGACTAGTGGGGTACCGCAAGGTTCTGTGCTGGGGCCCCAGCTGTTTACACTGTACATTAATGATTTAGATGAGGGGATTAAATGTAGTATCTCCAAATTTGCGGATGACACTAAGTTGGGTGGCAGTGTGAGCTGCGAGGAGGATGCTGTGAGGCTGCAGAGCGACTTGGATAGGTTAGGTGAGTGGGCAAATGCATGGCAGATGAAGTATAATGTGGATAAATGTGAGGTTATCCACTTTGGTGGTAAAAACAGAGAGACAGACTATTATCTGAATGGTGACAGATTAGGAAAAGGGGAGGTGCAAAGAGACCTGGGTGTCATGGTACATCAGTCATTGAAGGTTGGCATGCAGGTGCAGCAGGCGGTTAAGAAAGCAAATGGCATGTTGGCCTTCATAGCAAGGGGATTTGAGTACAGGGGCAGGGAGGTGTTGCTACAGTTGTACAGGGCATTGGTGAGGCCACACCTGGAGTATTGTGTACAGTTTTGGTCTCCTAACCTGAGGAAGGACATTCTTGCTATTGAGGGAGTGCAGCGAAGGTTCACCAGACTGATTCCTGGGATGGCGGGACTGACCTATCAAGAAAGACTGGATCAACTGGGCTTGTATTCACTGGAGTTCAGAAGATTGAGAGGGGACCTCATAGAAACATTTAAAATTCTGACGGGGTTAGACAGGTTAGATGCAGGAAGAATGTTCCCAATGTTGGGGAAGTCCAGAACCAGAGGTCACAGTCTAAGGATAAGGGGTAAGCCATTTAGGACCGAGATGCGGAGGAACTTCTTCACCCAGAGAGTGGTGAACCTGTGGAATTCTCTACCACAGAAAGTTGTTGAGGCCAATTCACTAAATATATTCAAAAAGGAGTTAGATGAGGTCCTTACTACTAGGGGGATCAAGGGGTATGGCGAGAAAGCAGGAATGGGGTACTGAAGTTGAATGTTCAGCCATGAACTCATTGAATGGCGGTGCAGGCTAGAAGGGCCGAATGGCCTACTCCTGCACCTATTTTCTATGTTTCTATGTTTCTAACTCCTTTTTGAATATATTTAATGAATTGGCCTCAACAACTTTCTGTGGTAGAGAATTCCACAGGCTCACCACTCTCTGGGTGAAGAAGTTTCTCCTCATCTCGGTCCTAAATGGCTTACCCCTTATCCTTAGACTGTGTCCCCTGGTTCTGGACTTCCCCAACATTGGGAACATTCTTCCTGCATCTAACCTGTCTAAACCCGTCAGAATTTTAAACATTTCTATGAGGTCCCCTCTCATTCTTCTGAACTCCAGTGAATACAAGCCCAGTTCTCGATAGGTCAGTCCCGCCATCCCGGGAATCAGTCTGGTGAACCTTCGCTGCACTCCCTCAATAGCAAGAATGTCCTTCCTCAGGTTAGGAGACCAAAACTGTACACAATACTCCTGGTGTGGCCTCACCAAGGCCCTATACAACTGTAGCAACACCTCCCTGCCCCTGTACTCAAATCCCCTCGCTATGAAGGCCAACATGCCATTTGCTTTCTTAACCGCCTGCTGTACCTGCATGCCAACCTTCAATGACTGATGTACCATGACACCCAGGTCTCGTTGCACCTCCCCGCTCACTCAATTCCTTCATCTAAATCATTCATGTATATTGTAAATAACTGGGGTCCCAGCACTGAGCCCTGCGGCATCCCACTAGTCACTGCCTGCCATTCTGAAAGGGACCGTTTATCCTGACTTTCTGCTTCCTGTCTGCCAACCAATTCTCTATCCACGTCAATACATTACCCCCAATACCATGTGCTTTAATTTTGCACACCAATTTCTTGTGTGAGACCTTGTCAAAAGCCTTTTCAAAGTCCAAATACACCATATCCACTGGTTCTCCCTTGTCCACTGTAATAGTTACACCCTCAAAAAATTCTAGAAGATTTGTCAAGCATGATTTCCCTTTCATAAATCCACGCTGACTTGGACTGATCCTGTCACTGCTTTCCAAATGCACTGCTATTTCATCTTTAATAATTGATTCCAACATTTTCCCCACTATTGATGTCAGGCTAACCAGTCATAATTCCCTGTTTTCTCTCTCCCTCCTTTTTTAAAAAGTGGTGTTACATTAGCTACCCCCAAGCCATAGGAACTGATCCAGAGTCGATAGACTGTTGGAAAATGATCACCAATGCATCCACTATTTCTAGGGCCACTTCCTTAAGTACTCTGGGATGCAGACTATCAGGCACTAGGGATTTATCGGCCTTCAATCCGATCAATTTTGCTAACACAATATCCTGATTAATAAGGATTTCCTTCAGTTCCTCCTTCTCACTAGACCCTCGGTCCTCTAGTATTTCCGGAAGGTTATTTGTGTCTTCCTTCGTGAAGACAGAACCAAAGTATTTGTTCAGTTGGTCTGCCATTTCTTTGTTCCCCATTATAAATTCACCCGATTCTGACTGCAAGGGACCTATGTTTGTCTTCACTAATCTTTTTCTCTTCACATATCTATAGAAACTTTTGCAGTCAGTTTTTATGTTCCCAGCAAGCTTCCTCTCATACTCTATTTTCCCCCTCCTAATTAAACCCTTTGTCCTCCTCTGCTGAATTCTAAATTTCTCCCAGTCCTCAGGTTTGCTGCTTTTTATGGCCAATTTATATGCCTCTTCCTTGGATTTAACACTATGCTTAATTTACCTTGTTAGCCACGGTTGAGCCACCCTCCCAGCTTTATTTTTACTCCAGACAGGGATGTACAATTGGTGAAGTTCATCCATGTGATCTTTAAAAGTTTGCCATTGCCTATCCACCATCAACCCTTTAAGTATCACTCGCCAGTCTATTCTAGCCAATTCACGCCTCAAACCATCGAAGTTACCTTTCCTTAAGTTCAGGATCCTAGTATCTGAATTAACTGTGTCACTCTCCATCTTAATAAAGAATTCTACTATGTTATAGTCACTCTTCGCCAAGGGGCCTCACACAACAAGATTGCTAATTAGTCCTTTCTCATTGCACATCACCCAGTCTAGGATGGCCAGCCCTCTAATTGGTTCCTTGACATATTGGTCTAGAAAACCATTCCTAATACACTCCATTTCTAATCCTTCTCCACTGTATTACTACCAGTTTGGTTAGCCCAATCTATATGTAGATTAAAGTTGCCCATGTAAGCCGTTGTAGTTACATGCTAATATCATATTATGTATGACATAAATGTTTAGGACATCCAGTAGTTCCAATTTCTAAAATTTATGGACACATGGAGTCAATGGACAAGTATATTTTGTGCCCTTGCCTCAGTGCTTCTGCAAAGTGGTGTTTAACATGGAGGAGTACCTTATCATCAGCTCAGTCAGGGTGGGAGGTGGTAATCAGCAGGAGGTTTCCTTGCCCATATTCGACCTGATGCCATGAAACTTCATGGGGTGCTGAAGGAATGCAAAATTCACAAGAAACCCCCCACCCCCCAGTGTTTGGGTTCATTTGAAAGGAAATTTAATTTGGAACTATCTACCGAAAAATTTGGAACTCTAAAGTGCTTATGGAAGAAACTACAAACTTTAATAGAATTTTGGATTTTAAAAGACAAACTCAAGGCTGTGGGCGGACCTACGGAGCTAGCAAGAGACAGTCTAATTAAGTAAAGCTACCTGGGTGTGAGAACTGAGTTAACCTGTCTAGAAGATTGAGTATTTGAAAATCCTTCTCCACAAGAGACATTAACATCAGAAAATCACCCAGAGGTAGCTCCCCATCAACATGGGTCTGGACAACCATTTCAGCATATACATCACGCAGAGGCCCAATCCAGCCTGTATGCAAAAGACCAAGCACAAAAGGACATTGCAATTACCAAACTAATATTTCCATCAAGAAACAGTTTTCGAACATCAATCCACCCAAGACATATCAACTTTTAACGAGCCCGACAAAATATTACAAAGAACCAAGCCCACCAAAATTATACAAAGGATTTTGAAGAGATTTGGCGCTCAGATTAGAACACTGAAATCGTATAACTGGCCACTGTTTTCAACAGGAGTTAGGGAGAGAGGTGGTTGCTAGGTAGCTACAAGGCTGCCACTACCTCATCAAGACAAGGAGAGAAACCAACATGACAGTTATAAACTAACTTCTCCAGCCTCGAAGTCTTGAAGTCCTGAAGGAAGGAAGAACATCATGATCTACCATTAACTATCAAAAGGATTGGTAAGCATAAGTCCCCTGCCTGCCCTGGAATCTAGCCTAGCTAAAATTAGGTGTTGGTAGGTGGGATGTATAATTTTACTGCAACCCCCTTTGAATGTGTAGTGCATGGTTCTTTATTCGAGTGATTTGTGATTTTAAGTTTGACCTTGTACCTTTCCTTGTACTGTCCTTTATTAGAGTGATTGTAAGTTTGGCCGTGTATTTTCTTACTAGAGTAATAAGTCTGTGTTACCTTCACTGCAATAAAACCATAGCTCTTTGCATCAAACCAGTGTCCTCTGCACTTTTGTCACACCCCCCAAATAAATCCAGAGTACAGAACCCAAGGGAGTGGTAGTGATTCGAACCGCTCAAGTTGGTCAAAAGGGAACCCGACCCCCTCATAGAGAACACAAACTCCCAATTCACCCCCCCCCCCCGCCCGCTTACAGTCCAGAGTCAATGTTGACAACTCCCTGTCACTCCTTCCTGACTGTATACCACTATGCCACAACCTTTGGTTCAAAGGGTTATGCTGCAATCAGAAATGGTAATTAAACAAAATTATTGCTTTACGAAGAAAAAATGTGACTAATCTCATTCAGAGAAGGAAACCTGATCTCCTTACCCAGTCTGGCCTGCGTGTGACTCCAGACACACAGCAATGTGATTGACTCTTAACTGCCCTCTGAAATGGCCTAGCTAGCCACTCGGTTGTATTGAACCGCTACAAAAAACTCAATGACCACCTGGCATTGACTTAGGCATCTGTTTTGAACACAACAAAAGCACACCCAGCCCAGTTGACCCTGCAAAGTCCTCCTCACAAACATCTGGGGACTTGTGCCAAAATTGGGAGAGCTGTCCCACAGACTAGAAATGCCAGCCTTGCCAGTCATGCCTATATCCCGACCATCAATAACAACAATCAAAGTGGCTTTCTTGCCCACTTGAGCAAATGACTGTTCATCTAAAAATAAAAATATTCTTTTCCTGCATTTAACTAAATTACTGAACTTGTCGGCATGCTTTTGGAACGAGTTTGCAGTATTGTGAGGTGATGTACTTGACCACTTCAGTAAACTTCAATTTCAAGTTGATTGTCTCTGATCAGCAACTAGGTCAGGAGAGGAGGCCTGGACCTAGATTCTTCAATTCCACTTCATGGTCTTTGGTCAGCTTTCATGTTCATTTGAAAAAAAACTATTTACTGCAGTTCTGCGCAGTTTTCAGCTTCCCTTATCTTTTAATAACGTAATTTAAATTTTACAATGCCTGCTGTTGGTCTGACAGAGGGGAATAGAGCTGAAGGAGACTGGATACAGAGCCGGAGTAAGAATTCTTGAGGCCATGGCCATCAAGAACATGGGCGTGGAGGCTTTGGGTTGGGGGGGGGGGGGCGGCTGCTCCAACCCCAACAGTACCCCCATCCATTATAACACAAGTATGTAATAAAATCCATAAAGAAATAGGCCCAGAATGTTTACACATTGCATTGATAATAAAGTAAATTATATCACAATATGCTATGCTTAAAGTAAACTAATTCAGCAGTGAAGGGTGGGAGTCCCATATTTAGCTGGGACCCAGGTCACCTGCACCTTAGGTGTATGCAACCAGCAGCCAGTGTGATGTGACGCACTGTGTGCTACAACCGCAATAATCTCCCAGCGATCTTAACTTTCGAACAGCCAACAGATCTCACCAATCGGTGAGGCGGTGATTTCTTCAGCAATATGGGCCCATTCAGACACAGTGTTCTCAAACTGTGGCTCCTTGTCTTTGGTAAGTATTCATTTTTCCCCAGATGAGATTTATTCTAGTTGTTACTCCGATCATTTGAATGCCATGTTCCTACCTGTAATTTTATGTCCCAGGGCCTGCTGTCGGTCTGAAAGTGATCCAGTCTCCTCTAGCTCTGTCCCTCCCGAGAGGACAGACTGCTCGGATCAACTGCACCCTGTTACCCGGAGAGGAGCTGGTGGAGTTGGTGAGATATTACTGGTACAGGACAAGAGACAACCCTGACATCAGAGACATCGCAACTACGAATTTCCTCAATAACAGCCCTCGTGTGTCTGTATCTGTATCGGGGGGTTCTCTTGTTATTTGGGAAGTGATTATGGACGATTCGGACACTTACCACTGCCTGGTTCTGAGAGATGAGCCTCAGTCCTGGAAACAGGTTATAGGAGAGGGAACAGAACTGAACATCCAAGGTAATTAGATTAACCAAAACTGAAATAGTTCAATGTATAGGGCAAAGGAATCAGAAATAGCTCCATACACAGATCTAATCTGGGACTGACATGCTCGGTGCCCTGGGGACTGGGCTGAATACACCAGCGTTTAACTTTAATTCCACAATATTATTTTAACAGCAGGACTTTCATATAATTTTTAAAACCTTCGTTTGAAGAAAAATATCCAAAAGACGAAACTATAGAATGCTGATACCAATACTGGATAAATACTTTAAAAGGAAAAAATGCAGGAAAGAGCAGGGTTGTGGGACTTTTGGATAGCTCTGTCACAGAGCCGAGACAGGCCTCCTTCTGTGCTGTAAGATTCTATAGTAACAGGAATATTATTTATATAACAAGCGAATTGCAAATAGCGACACTGATTATGTGAAACAAGCATTGTCATTTATTTAAATTTTCTTAATATTGGTCTAAAGAAAAACAAAGGGAATTTGTGCTCAAACGAAATTTATTGTAAAATCACGGGATATTATTCTGGCTCGTATTTCGTTCGGGTACGTTATATTTTATTATATGTATCTTTAGATTATGTATCAACATACAAATCACATCAAATTGATTCTGCAATTTCCCATTTAGTGTCAAATATGCACAAGTTTAATCCACAGTTGCTCTCTATAAATGTTTGCTGTAACTCAGATTGATTTAATTTGTGTTTATTTAGCGAAACCTGACGTCTATCTCTCTGCGGATCCCGAGAATGAAGTTGTTGGAATTCAGTCTCTGATTTGTGTGGCTGCAGGATTTTTTCCGAGCGATGTGAACATTTCTTGGATTGTCGCGGGAGATGTCTCCTATCAAACAGAACCGGGCTCCCTGAAAGTAAACAGTGACGGCACCTACAACCTGAGCTCCCGGCTGCGGATTACAGACACTCGCTGGGACCCGGGAACCGCCATCACCTGCCAGGTTCAACACCTTACAGTCAAAGGGTCAGTGAGGAAAAGTTTCAGTGACAGCGGAGGTAAGTTGTTCACAGAGGGAATAAATCCCACAGCTCGTTGCTCCCAGTTACTCCACATCCAACCAGTGGAATGCCAAACATGAATGTTTTATGCATGAGTGGAAAAGGCACATTAGTATTCGGGTCACGCACAGATGGTAAAATTGATACACACACTTTGAGAGATTTAAAAAAGTCATCGTGTGCTACCGTTCGATTCAGGGAAGGGTTACTGTAGTGAGAGTAGATCAGGTCGAGTTGTCTGTACAATAATGGGGTCTGTAGGAAGGTGACAATTTTTAACGGCTATTCCTATTAGCGAGCGGATACTCGGGGTATTTATATAAGAGATACTGTGACTTTGTTAAAATGTATTTCAGGTCGATCTTTATCAGATAACATTTGCCCTCCAAGTATTTGACTGGATCTATGAAAAGATAAAGTTGGTTTGCTAAACAATGCCTATTTGTGAAATGTCCCAAGTTTTACCGTCTGAATTTCAAGTGTGGGGCTATCATTATTTTGATAAGCCATGTGTGGTCAGTATCTGATACATACTTCACTGTATATCAGTAAAGTACAGCGTGGTACTACACATGGAACAGGGTATTTTAAACGGCCCCTAACGAGAGATAAACATACCTTTTGATGGGAATTTTCTATTGCTTTGCTCGAAAATGCCCATCAAAAGAACAATTGACTCCAATCCGTGTGCACCGTCTTCCTTTGCATCAAATTGCATTCATAAAATATTACTACTGTGCTTTACATATTCTGTTTAAAGGACAGTTATAGCATTTCTAGCAAGATCAGTTCCAACTAATACTTGCATAATATCCAATCAAGCAAAACTCACCATAAAAGTCCTCCCAGGTAATAATTAACGTTTAACTCAGTCCCTCAAATACACTAAAGTACTACCTGTAAGTCTATTTAGAGTATAACATAAAATGACTTTCTAATTTTAAACTAATTAATGTGAATATTAATGTAATAGTTTTGAAGACATAAGTGTTACTTAATTAAATTACACTGCAGCATATATCACATGATAAAATAGGATAACTCCTTATAATTAAAAACAAGTTTCTTTTACACTGATTTTGTTATATATAATACAATGTTTTGTTTCTTATAAATATAACCAAAGGGCAGAACTAATTAGAATATACATGTGATTCTAATATTGTACATTTATAATTAATAAGGACACAAGTGTCGCAGTGAAGATAAATGAGTTACCAGATAGACAAATAGTGACATTGATAAACATGCATTGGGAGAACCAGACAGAAACATGGTCACAGCGATAGCTAATCAGTAACTGGGACTGACCCAAGAGATGGTCAACAGTCCAGACAAAAGACTAAGCAAATGGAGAGTTGGATAGACAGCCAGGCAGCAAGAGAAATGGGCTCTGAAGTAACATGTTGGTAGATTTCATTCAGTATTTGATTTGTACATAAATCAATCAATTGAAAATCATTTAATGCTGTATTAATAGGTAACCATACAGACACATATACATGGAAGGCAATTGGTTCTCCATTTAAAATCACAAGTTAACTGCATATCTACAAACTGAAACAACACAAATATGCTGTTAATCTATAATAAGACAAACTAAAAACACAATTATGAACTTTTCAAATGCCTGTTTCGGTATAATGACTTGCAGTAATATGCTGAATCACAGGATTTTAGTTAATACAGAATTGCCAGATTAATGTAATTTATACTATAAAATTTTAATCAGTTCAACTGATATTTTTTGGACCAGTATCTTAAGTTTTTCATCTTCCTACACTTGATTGTTAGGAGAAGTAAATCATATACAGCCAGTCAGATTGATTGGTTGATGATTGAGACGCTGAAAACCTGCAAGCTATAGTGTCTAATTGTCTCTGTTGGAGTGTGTCGCATTGAAACAGTTTGTCCATTTTTGATCTCTGTCAACAAAGGGAGATAAAAGCAGAGACAGAGACACTGGCAGTCAGTCAGGTTTTCAAACAGAAAGCTGCAAGAGTTTTCGCTGACGGAGAGTTTAGAAATGCTGGAGGATAGTTGGAAGGCATTTTGTTTAAAAAGTCAGTAAGACAGACTGTTGATGTGGGGAAGCGTAGTTTTATTTTGTATTAATACGTGAAGATAAGTTGAACTGATTTAATTAAGTGAATCAAAGCATATCTGTTGTTTTCCCTACTATGTCATAAAGCAGCTTTACGATTCATATCTGACCTTGCCTCACCATGTTTGCTTCATTCGCTTGGAGAAGATTAAAGAAGCACACGTAAAAGAAAAAGCAAGTTCAGATCACGAGCAGAGACTATTGTTACAACATGGGTTATGCTATTATACAATATCTAGAGTAGCATAAGTCATCTCCATTAGAAGATCCTCAGATCACTTAGGGGAAAGAGACGGCCCTGACGGTATCTATGACAGATCTGGATTTGTTATTTTGATAAATGTGTTAACCCAGTTAAAATACCTTAGTTAAAAAATAAAGGAGCAACATAATTTCTTAGGAGTGCATTAACAGGTTATCAAACTATTAGCACAGAAGGGTGACCTCACCCTATGTACTCTATTTACAGATGGCTGTTTTGATCCAGTAATGATACGCTACCTCACTGTCTGTGTGGGAATGAGTTTGTTACTGATGGTAGTGATCTGCATCAGATTCCTAAGTAAATGGTAAGATCTACATTTATTTAGCATGCTTATGTGTAATAAACATTAGCATAATTCTAATATGTCCTATTTCATTTCTCAAAAGCTCTTGTGCCATTGCAGCTCCTGTCCTTCTGGAAGGTAGAGTTTCGGAAGGTCTGAATAAATAATGACATGGATGGACTTTTTGTTACTAATTTTGTTTTGATGTTAATTGTTTATAATGATTATTTCCTTACTTCATAAAAATTGAATATGCTTTAGGTTTCACTTTGCAAGCCATTAAATAATAGACCGATTCCAGTAGATTTATTTAGAATCTGTATACACTGCAAACAGATGAAATAATTTTTGTCCATAAACACTGATAACTGTCAACTTGCAGGAAATGCATGTATTATGGATTCAATAAAATGGAGAACATTGCAACAGGTTACATAATACCAGCTATTAAGAGTAAATCTGTCAGCAAAAAATAATTCTGCACTTCAACAAATTCAACCTATTACATGATGCTGAAACCATGGGGGCAAAATTGCCCCTTTTTGAGAGGCCTATTAGCTCCTCCGGGAGGCACTTTTCACCCTGGGGGGGCGCTACTGACTCCTGGGAAATTGCCTATGAGTTTCTGAAGACGCTGTGGGAGGTCGCCATCGTCCCATGCCACCATCTTTAATGTTCTGCCAACTCTTGGTTCAACTTCAGGTCGACTCCCCTCACGTGGTCGGGGCAGCCATCGTGCAGCCCAACACTCCGTTCCCGGCACCACGCTGCCCTGATGGTCCAGCAGCGGTCATCAGAGGCCTTGGAGTGCGCGCAAAGGCCTTCCCCTTTAAGCGACAAAGAGGGGCGTTGAAGCAGGTCAGCGCTACGTGCAGTATTCACGTGGAGTTGAACAACTCACCCCGTTAGCGCCGCTGGAACCACCCCTAAAGGAAGTGGAGCGGGGCGGTAAGCCTAATTCAGCAGCCGGAACGGGACATCCACGGCGGAAGTCTCGGCCTCAGCAGGTTATCACCCACAATCGGGGCACAGGGCAATTTCGTCCCCCATGTTTTTAAACTGGGATACCACAAAGCTCATTGACTCTCTCTAGTTGTTGACTTATGTTTATTTTGCTGTATACTAATAAAAATCTTTTCCACCATGACAGCATCTGTTTCCTTTGGGTAGCAAATACCTTTTTATAAGTCAGGACTGATGGTCCTGTGGAATATTTGCATGATTTGCCACACAGAACTGTTTGAAAAGTACTAGTTTAAACAAATGAAAGACTTAACAGTTGGAATTTCTCTGGATTGTACTTGAATAATGAATTTTAAGATTTTATCACAGCTATAAACTAGAGATTAAAAAAATATATATACCTGTCCATTTCATTCCCTGTAGGCAATGGCAATGAAGCACAATGATACATTTCATTTTTAAATAGAATATAAATCAAGCTCCCATTACTCAGATGGAGGTCCACAGAACGAAGGTTGGATCAAATCACAATTATTTTTAATTAAAGTTACATTTTGCCAATCGCTTGTGCTTATATGATGAAAGGGGGCTAGTTCTGTGGAATAGAACACTTTTCCTTATTTAAGCCATCCCATGTCACCCTGAAACATTCTCAGATTGCAGGTTTAAAATAAACCTCCCTCTGCTTTGCTCCAACAATGTGCCTTGAACCTAGCTTAACCAGCTATCCATCAAGATATTAGTATTAGTATAAAAAATACTACTGGAGAAATTAATGGGACTGAAAACCGATAAATCCTCTGGACCTGATGGCCTACATCCTAGGGTTTTGAAAGAGTTGGCTATAGAGATAGTGGATGCATTGGTTCCAAAATTCAATAGATTCTAGAACAGTTCCCGCAGATTGGAAAGTAGCTAATGTAACCCCACTATTTAAGAAAGGAGGGAGAGAGAAAACGGGGAACTACAGACCAGTTAGCCTGACATCAGTCGTAGGGAAAATGCTAGAATCTATTAAGGACATAGTAACAGGGCACTTAGAAAAGAATAATAGGATTGGGCAGAGTCAACACGGATTTATGAAAGGGAAATCATGTTTGACAAATCTCTTCCAGTTTTTTGAGGTTGTAACTAACACAATAGATAAGGGGAAACCAGTGGATGTGGTGTATTTGGATTTTCAGAAGGCATTCGATAAGGTGCCACACAAGAGGTTATAAAAAAAATTAGGGCTCATGGGATGGGGGTAATATACTAGCATGGATTGAGAATTGGTTAAATGACAGAAAACAAAGTAGGAATTAACGGGTCATTTTCGGGTTGGCAGACTGTAATTAGTGGGGTACCACGAGGTTCGGTGCTTGGGCCCCAGCTAGTCACAATCTATATCAATGATTTGGATGAGGGGACCAAATGTAATATAGCCAAGTTTGCTGATGATACAAAGCTAGGTGGGAATGTAAGTTGTGAGGAGGATGCAAAGAGGCTTCAAGGGAATATAGACAGGCTAAGTGAGTGGGCAAGAACATGGCAAATGGAATATTATGTGGGGAAATGTGAAGTTATCCACTTTGGTAGGAAAAATAGAAAAGCAAGAGTATTTTTTAAATGGTGAGAGATTGGGAAATGTTGGTGTTCAGAGGGACCTTGTACATGAATCACAGTTAACAGGCAGGTACAGCAAGCAATTAAGAAAGTAAATGTTATGTTGGCATTTATTACAAGAGGATTTGAGTATAAGAGTAAAAGACATCTTACTGCAATTATATAGGGCCCTGGTGAGACCATATTGTGTACGGTTTTGGTCTCCTTAGTTAATGAAGGAAATATTTGCCATGGAGGGAGGTTCACCAGACTGATTCCTGGGATGGGGGGATTGTCCTATGAGGACAGATTGAGTAGACTAGGCCTATATTCTCTAGTTTAGAAGGTCTCAATGAAACATACAAAATTCTTACAGGGCTTGACAGGGTAGATGCAGGGAGGATGTTTCCTCTGCCTGGAGAGTCTAGAGCCAGGGGTCACAGTCTCAGAATAAGGGGTCAGCTATTTAGGACTTCGATGAGGAGAAATTTCTTCACAGAGGGTGGTGAATCTTTGGAATTCTCTACCCCAGAGGGCTGTGGAAGCTCAGTCGTTGAGTATATTCAAGGCAGAGATCGATAGATTTTTGGATATTAAGAGAATCCAGGGTTATGGGGACAGTGCAAGAAAGTGGAGCTGAGGTAGAAGATCAGCCTTGATCTTATTGAATGGCAGAGCAGGTTCGAGGGGCTGAATGGCCTACTCCTGCTCCTATTTCTTATGTTCTTATGTTAAGACTGATAATTTAGTTTCACTTTGTGCCGAATTGTTGGCGGTTTTGGGCAATGCATCCACAATCACTAACCACTGCGTCAAGTCTGCCTAAACTACTTTCACAAAGAGCCCTTACAACAGCAAGGGGGATTTCCATTGCAATCTGAGCTGGATTCAAACTCACCCACCTCAGGGACAGTGCATTAATCCATTGTATGATTCACACATTCTTTCCCAATGCCCGATTGATTAAAGAACTGTCTTTTCCAAAATATTCTGCAGAAAGGAGTCAAAATAATTTACTTTAATGATGAATATTCTTTTGTACATTCAGTTATAAAAAATGACAAATGCCAAGTTAAGAAAGCAACGGTCTGACTTAACTGAAATCATATTTACATTGATAAAGTAAATCTTCATTTTCATGGGGAGTTGTTTTCCTACCTCTGTTAAAAATGAAGAAGCCTTGTGTTTACAAAAAACACTCCCTTTTTGCCAGACTAAGATCCAAACAAATTATTTCAGTTCCTTACCTCGGTTGTATTTTCCCAAGTCATTTAGACAATATCTGGCTTCAGACTGGGCTGAAGTACCTGTGTATTTCATTCTTGAAACAAAAAAACTCGCACACCAAATATATAAATGACCTATGAACTTATAAAGTTTTTGAAAGCCATCATATTAACACACTAACATCCATATTATGTTTGACATAAATGTTTAGGACATCCGGAAGTTTGAACTGGTCCCCTTTCTATAGTTTAAGGACACACAGAATCTCTCGACAAAATTTGTTGGAATGTTCGACAATTAGTTTTCAGGACTGTTTTTCCTTGGAGACTCACACACCAAATAGAATTCGAAGATCAGCCAGTGTAAGTTTGGTAAAGGATCCTCCAGTTCCTGACAGCACCTTCTTTGCTAGTTCCTTTTTCTTCTCCTGAAGTTCAAAGATTTTGTCCTCAATAGTTCCCTCACAAACAAACCTAGTAAAACATACATTTGTTTAAAAAATATTACCATTACTGATTGCAGCATAACCTTTTATAGTGAAATCTAATTTGCCACAAAATTTCATGTATTAGGCATTTTGACAGCAATGTATTATTCACGAATTGTTGAGATTGACATCGGTAGTGGGTAAAATGATGGAATCAATTATTAAGGATGTCATAGCAGTGCATTTGGAAAGAGGTGACATGATAGGTCCAAGTCAGCATGGATTTGTGAAAGGGAAATCATGCTTGACAAATCTTCTGGAATTTTTTGAGGATGTTTCCAGTAGAGTGGATAAGGGAGAACCAGTTGATGTGGTATATTTGGACTTTCAGAAGGCGTTCGACAAGGTCCCACACAAGAGATTGATGTGCAAAGTTAGAGCACATGGGATTGGGGGTAGTGTACTGACATGGATTGAGAACTGGTTGTCAGACAGGAAGCAAAGAGTAGGAGTAAATGGGTACTTTTCAGAATGGCAGGCAGTGACTAGTGGGGTACCGCAGGGTTCTGTGCTGGGGCCCCAGCTGTTTACACTGTACATTAATGATTTAGATGAGGGGATTGAGTGTAGTATCTCCAAGTTTGCGGATGACACTAAGTTGGGTGGCAGTGTGAGCTGCGAGGAGGATGCTGTGAGGCTGCAGAGCGACTTGGATAGGTTAGGTGAATGGGCAAATGCATGGCAGATGAAGTATAATGTGGATAAATGTGAGGTTATCCACTTTGGTGGTAAAAACAGAGAGACAGACTATTATCTGAATGGTGACAGATTAGGAAAAGGGGAGGTGCAAAGAGACCTGGGTGTCATGGTACATCAGTCATTGAAGGTTGGCATGCAGGTGCAGCAGGCGGTTAAGAAAGCAAATGGCATGTTGGCCTTCATAGCAAGGGGATTTGAGTACAGGGGCAGGGAGGTGTTGCTACAGTTGTACAGGGCATTGGTGAGGCCACACCTGGAGTATTGTGTACAGTTTTGGTCTCCTAACCTGAGGAAGGACATTCTTGCTATTGAGGGAGTGCAGCGAAGGTTCACCAGACTGATTCCCGGGATGGCGGGACTGACCTATCAAGAAAGACTGGATCAACTGGGCTTGTATTCACTGGAGTTCAGAAGAATGAGAGGGGACCTCATAGAAACATATAAAATTCTGACGGGGTTAGACAGGTTAGATGCAGGAAGAATGTTCCCAATGTTGGGGAAGTCCAGAACCAGGGGTCACAGTCTAAGGATAAGGGGTAAGCCATTTAGGACCGAGATGCGGAGGAACTTCTTCACCCAGAGAGTGGTGAACCTGTGGAATTCTCTACCACAGAAAGTTGTTGAGGCCAATTCACTAAATATATTCAAAAAGGAGTTAGATGAGGTCCTTACTGCTAGGGGGATCAAGGGGTATGGCGAGAAAGCAGGAATGGGGTACTGAAGTTGAATGTTCAGCCATGAACTCATTGAATGGCGGTGCAGGCTAGAAGGGCCGAATGGCCTACTCCTGCACCTATTTTCTATGTTTCTATGTAACACGTTCTAACTTCAGCTGCAATAAACAATCGGATCCATCTGAAACTGGTGAAAATTGATAACGATTCAAGGGACACTTTGACCCAGATAGAATGCTATATTTTCAGGGTCTGCAGATTATAAGCCTGGCCTGAAACACACTTTGTCCTTTTCAACAAGGCCTGGGACCTTGATGTAGACACGTGTTCAAATTAACTTTTTCAAAAAAGCTGAGAATGCAGATACTAAAGTGCTTTAAAACTGTGGCACTCACTGATCCAAGAGAGAATGATTTACATAGGAACTGGAGTAGGCCATTCAGCCCTTCGAGCCTGTTACACCATTCAATGAGACCATGCCTGATCTGTATCCTATTCCATTTACCTGCCTTGGCTCCATATCCCTGAATACTCTTGGCTTGCAAAAATCTATATATCTCAGATTTAAAATTATTAATTGAGCTAGCATCTACTGTTTTTTGTGGGAGAGAGTTCTACACTTCTACCACCATTTCTGTGAAGCCCTGTTTCCTAACCTCTCTCCTGAATAGCCTGATTCTGCTTTTAAGGTTATGTCCACTTGTCCTAGACTCCTCCACCAGCTTAAAAAGTTTCTCTCTATCGACCCCATCGATTCCTTTCAAAATCCTACAAACCTCAAATCAAATTACCCCTTAACTTTCTATTATTCCAGGGAATACAAGCCTAATTTACCTAATCTCTCCTCATAATTTAACCCTCGGAGCCCTGGTAATATTCTGGTTAGGGTACAGTAGCATCGTGGTTATGTTACAGGAATAGTAATCCAGGGGATTGGAATAATAATCCAGAATCGTGAGTTCAACTCGCACCACGGCGGTTTGTGAATTTGATTTCAGCTAATTGAAAAAAAAATCTGGAATAAAAAGCTACCATCAGTGATGGTGACCGATGAAGCTATTGGATTGTTGTAAAACCCCCAACTGGTTCACTAATGTACTTTAGGGAAGGAAATCTGCCTCCTTACCTGGTCTGGCCTATATACAACACCAGACCCATAGCAATGTGATTGACTCTTAACTGCCCTCTGAAATGGTCTAGCAAGCCACTCAGTTGTAACAAACCATTACAAAAACTACAGTAAGAATAAAACCGGTCGGACCACCCAGCATCGACCTCTGATTCGGACATGACAACGGCACACCGAGCCCAGCGAACCCTGCAAAATCCTCCTCACCAACATCTGGGGACTTGTGTCAAAATTGGGAAAGTTGTCCCAAAGTCTAGTCACACAACAGCCTCACATAGTCATACTCACAGAATCATACCTTTCAGCCAAAGTCCCAGACTTCTCCATCACCATCCCTGGGAATGTCCTGTCCCACCGGCAGGACAGACCCACCCGAGGTGGTGACACAATGGTATACGGTCGGGAGGGAGTGGCCTTGGGAGTTCTCAACATTGATTCTGGACCCCATGAAGTTTCATGGCACCTTGCCAAACATGGGTAAGGAAACCTTGCTGATTACCACGAAACGCCCTCTCTCAGCTGATGAATCATGTTAAACACCACTTGGAAGAAGCACTGTGGTAGCAAGGGCATAGAATATACTCTGGATGGGTTATTTCAGTGTCCATCACAAAGTGTGACTCAGTAGCATCACAACTGACCAAGTCCTGAAGGACATAGCTGCCAGAATGGGCTTGCGGCAGGAGATGAACGAAGGAAAAACTTGACCTTGTCCTCATCAATCTACTTGTCGCAGATACAACTGTACATGACAGTGTTGGGAGGAGTGACCATCACCCAGTCCATGTGGAGATGAAGCTCCAAGTTCACACCGAGGACACTCTTCATTGTGTTGTGTGGCATTACCACCGTGCTAAATGGGATAGACTCAGAACAGATCTATCAGCTCAAAACTGGGCATCCATGAGGCGCTGTGGGCCATCAGCAGCAGCAGCAGAATTGTATTGCACCACAATTTGTAATCTCATGGCCCGGCATATTCCTTACTCTACCATTACCATCAAGCTAGGTGACCAACTCTGGTTCAATGAGGCGTGTAGAAGAGCATGCCAGGCATTGCTGAAAATGAGGTGCCAACCTGATGAAAGCTACAACACAGAGCTAAATAGCAGAAGCAGCATGCTAGGCAGAGCCAAGCGATCCCATAAATAACAGATCAGATCAAAGCTCTTCACCATTAGATGTGGCAGGACTGAACAATTAAACAACTAATGGAAGGAGGATAAGCATTCCCATCCTCAATGGCGAGGGAGCCCAGCACTCGAGTACAAAAGACAAGGCTGAAGCGATCATAACCATCTTCAGCCAGAAGTACAGAGTAGATGATGCTTCTTGGCCTCTTCCTAAGGTCCCTAACATCACAGATTCCAATCTTCAGCCAAATTGATTCACGCTACGTGATATCAAGAAATGGCTGAGCGCACTGGATGCAGCAAAGGCTATTGGCCCAGACAACATCCAAGCTGTAGTACTGAAGACTTGCACTCTAGAACTAGCTGTGTATCGCGCCAAGCTGTTCT
Source organism: Pristiophorus japonicus (assembly GCF_044704955.1). NCBI lineage: Eukaryota > Metazoa > Chordata > Chondrichthyes > Pristiophoridae > Pristiophorus > Pristiophorus japonicus. Next base: position 68,992,771 of record NC_091987.1, on the reverse strand, counting down.
CGGATCGGTATCAAAACTGGTATCTACCTGACAAAGTGGAAAATTGCCCAGGTCCTGTCCACAAAAAGCAGGACAAATCCAATTCGGCCAATTACTGCCCCAGCAGCTTACTCTCAATCATCAGCAAAGTGATGGAAGGTGTCGTCAATAGTGCTATCAAGCAACATTAACCAATAACCTGCTTACCGATGCTCAGTTTGGGTTCTGTCAGGACCACTCAGCTCCATGCCTCGTTACAGCCTTAGTTCAATCATGGACAAAAGAACTGAGGTGAGAGTGACTGCCCTTGACATCAAGATAGCCTTTGACCGAGTGTGGTAACAAGGAGCCCCAGTAAAACCCTGGGGTGGAAACCATCAGGTCCGGGGGATTTGTCAGTCTTTAGTGCAATCATTTTTCTAATACTGTTCTCTAGCCTACTTTAACTTTAGTGAGTTCCAGTCCTTGATTCATTATTAATTTCCCTAGAATGTCAGGTATATTATCCTCTTCCTCTACTGTGAATAATGACAAAAAGTAATTATTCAACAATTTGCCATTTCCTCATTTTCATTTGCAATATTACCCGCAAATGTATTTGAAAGGCTCATATTACCTTTTTCTTCTAATATAATTGCAGAATCTTTGTGCTATCCTTTGTGATATCCTTTGCAAGTTTCTTTTTGTATTCCTTTTTGTAGTTCTTACTATCTTTTTATGTTTTCCTTTCCTGTTCTTTGCATCTCTCCCAGTCCCCTGGATCAAACTATTCTTTGCACTTTTATATGCTCTTTTCTTTAGTCGTATGTTATCCCTCACATCTTTTGTCGACCATGGGCGTTTATCTGGTATGTAGAGCTCTTGCCCCTTATATATTGGTCGTGTATTAAGATAAATTAATTTTTGAATATCTCCCACTGTTCATCTGTAGTTTTACCTACTAACAGATTTGACTAGTTTGTTGTCATCAGTCTCTGTCTCATCCCATTAAAGTTAGCCATACTAAAATCTAGATCTTAACTGCGTTACGTTTCTCCTTTTCAAACCCAAGAACATAAGAAATAGGAGCAGGAGTAGGCCATTTGGCCCCTCGAGCCTGCTCTGACATTCAATAAGATCATGGCTGAACTGACATTGATCATAATATACAAAAGCAAAATACTGCGGATGCTGGAATCTGAAATAAAAACAGTAAATGCTGGAAATCTCAACGGGTCAGACAGCATCTGTGGAGGGAGAAGCAGAGTTAACGTTTCAGGACGTTTCAGGCGAGGCCCTGGACACCGTGGACCATTTCCCATATCTCGGGAGCCTCTTATCATCAAGAGCAGACATCGATGACGAGATTCAACACCGCCTCCAGTGCGCCAGTGCAGCCTTCGGCCGCCTGAGGAAAAGAGTGTTCGAAGACCAGGTCCTCAAATCTACCAACAAGCTCATGGTCTACAAGGCTGTAGTAATACCCACCTCCTGTATGGCTCAGAGACATGTACCATGTACAGTAGACACCTCAAGTCGCTGGAGAAATACCACCACGATGTCTCCGCAAGATCCTACAAATCCCCTGGGAGGACAGACGCACCAACATTAACGTCCTCGACCAGGCCAACATCCCCAGCATTCAAGCACTGACCACACTTGATCAGCTCCGCTGGGCAGGCCACATTGTCTGCATGCCAGACACAAGACGCCCAAAGCAACCGCTCTACTCGGAACTCCTTCACGGCAAACGAGCCAAAGGTGGGCAGAGGAAACGTTATAAGGACACCCTCAAAGCCTCCCTGATAAAGTGCAACATCCCCACCGACACCTGGGAGTCCCTGGCCAAAGACCGCCCTAAGTGGAGGAAGTGCATCCAGGAGGGTGCAGAGCACCGCGAGTCTCATCGCCGAGAGCATACAGAAATCAAGCGCAGGCAGCGGAAAGAGTGTACAGCAAATCTGTCCCACCCTCCCTTACCCTCAACAACTATCTGTCCCACCTGTGACAGGGACTGTGGTTCTCGAATTGGACTGTTCAGCCACCTAAGAACTCATTTTAAGAGCAGAAACAAGTCTTCCTCGATTCCGAGGGACTGCCTATGATGATGATGATTCAGAATAATTACCAGCTGCCATGGGAAACAGAGAGAAAAAAATACATAAGATCGGTGAGGGGGGTTTAAAAAAAGGAGGAAAGGGAGCAAAATATGGGCAGGGGTTATGGTTGAAATTGTTAAACTCGATGTTGTGTCTAGAGGGCTGTAAAGTGCCTAAACGAAAGATGAGGTGCTGTTCCTCGAGCTTGTGCTGAGCTTCATTGGAACCGTGTAGGATGCTGGGGACGGAGATATGAGAGTGGGAGTGGAGTAGAGAACTAAAGTGACAAGCGACCAGAAGCTCAGGGTCACACTTGCAGACTGAACGGAGATGTTCCGTAAAGCGGTCACCCAATCTGCGTTTGGTCTTCTAATGAAGAGGAGACCACACCGTGAGCAGCGAATACAGTATATTAAATTGAAAGAAGTACAAGTAAATCGCTGATTCACCTGGAAGGAGTGTTTGGGGTCCTGGACAGTGGAAGGGAGGAGGTAAAAGGGCAGGTGTTGCATCTCCTGCACTTGCACGGGAAGGTGCCGTGGGAAGGGGAGGGGCTGCTGGGGGCGACTGTGGAATGGACCAGGGTGTCGCAGAGGGAGCAGTCCCTTCGGAACGCTGAGGGGGGAGGGGAGGGGAGGGGAAGACATGATTGGTGGTGGGATCACGCTGGAGGTGGCAGAAATGGAGGATAAGTGGAGCGGAGTCCCCATGGTCTTGTTGAATGGCGGAGCAGGCTCGAGGGGCTAGATGGCCTACTCCTGTTCCTAATTCTTATGTTCTTATAGGATGATCCATTGAATGTGGATGGTGGGGTGAAAGAGGAGGACAAGGGGAACCCAGTCATGGTTCTGAGAGGGAGGGGAAAGGGTGAGAGCAAAGGTGCGGGAAATAGAACGGACACAGTCGAGGGCCATGTTAACCACGGCGGAGGGGAATCCTCGGTTGGGGAAAAAGGAAGACATGACAGATGCACTGGTGTGGAAGGTGGTGTCGTCAGAGCAGATGCAATGGAGACAAATAAACTGGGAGAATGGAATGGATCCTTACAGGATGCTGGGTGGGAGGAAGTGTAGTCCAGGTAGCTGTGGGAGTCAGTGGGTTTATAGTGAATGTTTGTCAATAGTCTATCCCCAGAAATGGAGACAGAGAGGTCGAGGGAGGAAAGGGAAGAGTCGGAGATGGGCCATGTGAAGGTGAGGGAAGGGTGGAAATTGGATGCAAAGTGAATGACATTTTCTAGTTCAGGGCGAGAGCAGGAAATGACACCGATACAGTCATCAATGTACCGGAAAAAGAGGTGAGGGAGGGAACCAGAGTCGGACTGGAACAAAGAATGTTTCACATATTCCACGAAAAGGTAGGCATAGCTATGACCCATGCGGGTTCCCATAGCAACTCCTTTAATTTAGAGGAAGTGAGTGGAGTTAAAGGATAAGTTGTTCAATGTGAGAACGAGTTCAGCCAGGCGGAGGAGGGTGGTGATGGATGGGGACTGGTTGTGCCTCTGCTCGAGGAAGAAGCGGAGCGCCCTCAGGCCGTCCTGGTGGGGGATGGAAGTGTAGAGGGATTGGACGTTCATGGTGAAAAGGAGACGGTTGGGGCCAGGAAACTGGAAACTGTTAAAGTGGCAATCATATTATGATCACTGTTGTAAAATTTTCCCTTACCGTTAGATTATTAACTAAGCCTGGTTCATTACTAAATCTAGTAAAGACAAGCCCTCTTGTTGGTGCTAGAACATATTGCTCCAGAAAACTATCTTGAGTGCATTCCAAAAAAAGTCACTAGAGATACTCTGCTCTTCCCAATCTATATGAAAATTAAAGTCTTCCATCAACTCTGTTTTTATTGTACCTGAAGTATCAAACTGAATTCTCAAAGTTTCTGCTGTCCTGACGGCTGCCATTCTCCCTCTCAGTTGCTCTTTATCCTACACCTGATTTATCTGGCTGTCACTTTCCTCCCACTATTCTAAAACTAAAGTGAATATAATAAGAATTATATTTACAAATAACTTTGCACAAAGAGCATATATGTAGATTTTAAAGTTTAAATTCTAAGCAGTAAATGTAGAAACTGTAGCAGCTCAATAAACTGAGGAGAAATTGCGACAAGGAGAAAGTTTAGAAGTATGGAGTAGTCATGGAAGTGGCTGCCAGGTGTCTGTCTCTCGATTTGTGAAGCGGTTTGCAATATACAATAGGACAGATTCATGAACAATAGGTGCTTCATTCAAATGCATTGCTGCTGTATGTTTGAACATAATTAGTATTGAATTTCATTTTCAAATGCATCAGTGTTATGCAAAATTAAAATGAATGATTTTCATTTATCCTTCCCATTCATTTTCACTCCTTCAGAAAGGGAATATAGGATTCCTAGTTTGATGTCTTCTCAGTTACCTGTGCACAGTGACATTTTTGCGCTGTCCCACCCGGTAAATTCGATCAGATGCCTGTTCCTCCAGTGCTGGGTTCCTGAAAACACAATTGGGTGCATTCATGAATTTGACCTGTCTAAAGTACATAAGGAAATTTACTGAAGGAATTAAATAATTAATACTACTTCATTAATTTTAATACCAAAACAGTTTTAGATTTGTCAAGACAAACATTTTTTTTAAACTTTCAGACTTTTTTGACAAACTAGCAAATTTGTGAACACCTCCTGCAAATATCATGTAGGTGCTACCTCGAGACAAATAAAATGCAAAGGAGTTTGGATTATAAGATGCATAAAATACATTAGCAGCATACACCATTGCATTAGTGTTGGTTTTATGAATAATCCACATTATCAAGACATTAAACGCTATATAAATTGGTGACTCAGTTATGCTAATAAGATTATCTGAATTTGGTTAATTAGACCTAGCTTGTCTGAAATGGTCCCTGGCTGAGACTGCCCCAACACAGCTGAGCTTTGGTTAGGGGAAGCAGGAGAGGGGCAGGAGAAGCAAGAGGGAGAGCGGGAGAACATAAGAAATAGGAACAGGAGTAGGCCATTTGGCCCCTCGAGCCTGCTCCGCCATTCAATAAGATCATGGCTTATCTGATCATGGACTCAGCTCCACTTCTCTGCCCACTCCCCATAATCCTTTACTCCCTTATTGCTCAAAAATCTGTCTATCTCCGCCTTAAATATATTCAATGATCCAGCCTCCACAGCTCTCCGGGGCAGAGAATTCTATAGATTTACAACCCTCAGAGAAGAAATTCCTCCTCATCTCAGTTTTAAATGGGCGACCTCTTATTCTGAGACTATGTCCCCAAGTTTTAGTTTCCCCTATGAGTGGAAATATCCTCTCTGCATCCACTTTGTCGAGACCCCTCATTATCTTATATGTTTCAATAAGATCATCTCTCATTCTTCTGAACTCCAATGTGATGTGTGTAATGTATTTACTTCATGGGTTCTTTGCTTAAGAATTAACAGCAACACATTGCTATTAAGAACTAGTTGGTTTATTAGCAAAAGGTTTAACAATCACAACAGGTTTAACAAAAGGTTTAACAATGAGCCTGGTGGATGAACAACCAGTTCATCCACCAGGCTCACAACCACCTGCTTCATCGTGGATCCCCCGAACCCAACTGGCTGGGGTTTTATTGAGTCTTGTGAACATCACGTGACTCCGAACTCAACAGCTCTACAAACCTGTGAGCATACATTACAGTGTGGTATTAACATGATTTAATACATTGATAATTGAAATGTTTGAAATCAGGTAGTTGTTTATAGGCAACATTGTAAAACTATCCACACGCACAGTCCAGCAAGGAATAGGTATCCTTTCTTCCAATATCGCATTTTAATACATGCTGTAACTATCTGCATTAGTGTTGATTCTTAATCTTACCAGTGCATATCTAACAGGAAAAGATGGTTGCCTCCAATGAGATTCAAACCCACACCCCCAGCACACAGAGAGACCAACATGACCTGTGATAAAAGAGTAAGTATTTAGAAAGAAAGCATGCCCAAGATAATCAAGTCTTAGAAACTACACATTACTGATACCACACAGGTTTAAATAAAGGACCCCCATATTTAAATAAACAGAGCGCATACAAACAGTGATTTAACCAAGTAGATTTGACTATATCCATAGATTTCCCAACATGCAATGAACTTGTATTACATTTTTAGTAATGGGCACCATTGTTGAAATACCCGATATATAAACCACCGCATGCAAACCACGATAGAATTTATTTTTGTCCAATTTTCTTTCCACCTCTCAAAGATGGTGACACATGCTGGAATATGGTCCCATGGGTACCAGCAGCGTTCTAGTACCTCATCCAAACATCCATTCCTCATATACAAGGTTAGACTGGAAGTGTTACAGGGCTATTTTCCCGAGGGGTAAGGGGAAAGTGTATGCACCAAAGTTAAGCACAGCCTAACCTCGCTCAAAGTTCACAAATTTGTACAGTACTAGAAGGATGCCAACAACTGTACCTGATCACACATTAGCACCTTCAACTAAGATAATTGGAAATAAAACAAAGCTCCCTTAGTATTCTGGATCAGTGGTTCTTTTCCCACAAGAAAACCCAAAAGAGCAGCCAGTTGGTACCTGAGGTCCTTTAGGGTCAGTGTTAAATTCCTCTACGAGATCCATACGATGTTTAGGAGTCACAGAGCCGTCCAGAGTAACATAGGTAAGGCTGATTTGATCCAAGTGACCTGCCACCACGTGCAGCATGCTGGTCCACTGAGAAATTATTACACTGAGAGAGAAATGACCAATAATAGTTTCATGCAACAAAATGGTAAATTCAGCCTCAACATTCAATTTATTTGTACATTAAGAAACTATTGAGACTGGGAAAGTAAGAGACCACAAGATAATGTGGAACTGTTACATACATAGAGGTCTAATTCAGATACTAATTCCACCACAATCAAACAGGCATGAAAAATATTGGTGAGTGAATTTGAATGAGAAAAGAGTATTTATATAGCACCTTTTCATGACCTCAGGATATCCCAAAGCACTTTACAGCGAATTAATTGGCTGTGAATTATTGTCACTCCTGCAATGTAGGCAAACACAACAGTCAATTTGCAATGATGGGTAGTGCATCCCCATAATTCAAAGTCTATTCACCATTTTACAAAGCTCAAGTCAGGGATATGATAAACATGCCTGTATGTGTGTGGCAACAACAGGAAGATACTCAACATTATCCAGGTTAAGGCAGTTTGTTCGATTGCTGCCCCTTACTGCTGGACTCAAAATCCGGCCTGTTCACTACCAGCACAATATGGCTGCACTATTTATAATCTACAGGATGTATTGCAGCAACTCACCAAGATTACTTCAAGAGCACCTTCCATCACCGAGAAGGACAAGAACTTGGAAACGCCATCATTTCCAAGCTCCCTTCCAATTGATACACCATCCTGACTTGACTTGTATCATTGTTCCTAAATCTTCACTCAATATCAATATCTGGGAATTCCCTCTTTCGCACTTTGTGGGAGCACCACTGCCACAAGGATTGCAGCAGTTCCAGAAGTCCCACCACCACCAGGAAAAATAGGGATGAGCAATAATGTGGCCTTTCTAGCACCACCCAAATCCCCATAACAAATTTTATAAGGCGCAGCTGCTGCTAGGATCAGCTGGTACTGGTGAAAGTAAGGAGCTTTTGAGCCCGAGGACAGCTGAAAGTTTGAGTCGCAATTACTGCAGCTGGGAATTACGTTTGAATGATTTTTTTCCCGCTTTCAGCCTTGGATTGCTCCTCACTGTCTGTGGGAATGTACGACACCATGATATTTTGCCCCCCTCTCCTTCCACAGGAGGGAGGAGAGAGGATGGAGGAAAGGAGAGCGAGGCCACAAAATATTACCCTCCCCTCCATCCCCAAAAGTATATACATGAAATGCAGGTCCCGAGAAGACCTTAGAGAGGGTATATGTATTGAACGCTGCATGTCATCAAAGAGGCAATAGGAAAGCTGCATGAAGGACCTGCAGGCATGGTCATCTGCCCTGACAACTGTTTGCTGGGGTGAAAGTCACAACTGCACTCAACATTTATGGCACCCGGCATTTCAGGCTGGCACGGGGGAATTTGTGTAATATTGGCTACGCACACGTCAGGTAACTGATGTGCTTTTTTGCCGAGCTTGACCTTCACATCCTCTCCATCATTATTATCCCCCTCAGGATAGTCATCCTCACAGTCCACAAAGATGATTTCCATTCTTTTCTGTTCTTCATCATCAGACCCTATTGCTGCATTGGATCTACAGGAAATGGGAGTACAAGCCAAGAATGAATAAGTATAACCCCCTTGGGTTTAAAGAGAAAGAAGAGTGTAGAAAGCTGCGCCTGAAGGGTGCGCTGCTACCAAAGGAAGAAAGAGAGCAGCCAGTGTGTTACCTTGTCTGCCCTCATCAGGCCATTGAATTTAATGCAGCATTGGCCTGCAGTTCTGGGGGCAAGAGAGTTGGCCTCTCTCCACATGACAAAAGTGTCATCGTCTGAGCCAGGGATCGCAAGGATGTGCGCATCACCTGCGCCATGACAGGAGTTGACGACTGCTGGACGGACTTCCGCCTGATCCGATCCATCATTGACATCAACATAGCCCCAAAACGGCGAGGGCAGCAGAAGCAGTGCTGCAAAAAAGTCAATGCCGGGGCACTCAAAGATCCAGCTAAGAGAGCTCTGTACAGTCAGCGCCTCACAGCTAATCTGGCATGCCTTGATTACCACAGCACTTTGTCTGCCCTCCAGGCTTCCATAACCAGTGCCTGCGAAGAGACGCTCGGTCACTCAACCAGGAAACACCAGGACTAGTTTGATGAGAATGACCAGGAGATCCAAGAGCTAATAGATCACAAGTGTAGGGCATTTCTGAGCCTTAATCAACAACCCAACTCAGAAGCAGGAAGGCAGCATTACAGATGGCTTAAGGCCGAGGTCCAACAAAAAACTTGGGACCTAAAGAACAGATGGTGAATGGAGAAAGCGTAGGAGATATAGCAGCTGGCCGACAGCCATGATGTGCGAGGATTCTTCATCACTGCTGGCCAAAAATGGGGAAACACTCATCAAGGACACTGAGGCAGTCAGGGCCCGCTGGAAGGAGCACTTCGAAGATCTCCTCAATCGAGACTCTGCCGTAGCATGCTACCCGCCACCACCTCAGCGAGACCCCAACACTGCACGAGGTAGAAAAAGTCATAAGACAGCTCAAGAACAACAAGGCTACGGGAGTGGATGGAATCCCTACTGAGGCACTGAAGTATGGCGGAGAGGCACTGTTGGCGTGAATACATGACCTCATCTCTCTCATCTGGAGGGAGGAGAGCATGCTGGGAGATCTCAGAGATGCAGTGATCGTGACCATCTTTACAAAAGGGGACAAGTCCGACTGCGGCAACTACAGAGGAATCTCCGTTACCAGCCACTGGGAAAGTCATCGCTAGAGTCCCCCTCAACCGTCTTCGCCCTGTGGCTGAGGAGCTTCGCCCAGAGTCACAGTGCGGATTTCGTCCCCTGCGGGGCACAACGGACATGATTTTTACAGCGCGACAGCTGCAGGAAAAATGCAGAGAACAATACCAGCTCTTATACATGGCCTTCTTCGACTTTACAAAGGCCTTTGGCACTGTCAACCGCAAGGGTCTATGGAGCTCAGTTTCGGATGCCTCCATAGTTAGTGACCATCCTCCTCCTGCTCCACGACAACATGCAGACCATGATCCTTACCAACTGATCCATTACAGACCCAATCCACATCCGGACCGGGGTCAAACAGGGCTGCGTAATCGCCCCAACCCTCTTCTCTATCTTCCTCACTGCCATGCTCCACCTCACAGTCAACAAGCTGGAGTGGAATTAAACTACAGAACCAGTGGGAACCTATTCAACCTTCGTCATCTCCAGGCCAGGTCCTAGACCACCCCAACCTCTGTCATCGAGCTACAGTACATGAACGATGCCTGCATCTGCGCACATAGAGTCAACGTATTTACTAAGGCATACGAAAGCATGGGCCTTACGCTAAACATCCGTAAGACAAAGATCCTCCAACAACCTGCCCCGCCGCACAGTACTTCCCCCCAGTCATTAAGATCCACGGCGCAGCCCTGGACAATGTGGACCATTACCCATATCTTGGGAGCCTCTTATCAACAAGGCAGACATTGATAACGAGATTCAACACCGCCTCCAGTGCGCCTGTGCAACCTTCGGCCGCCTGAGGAAAAGATTATTTGAAGACCAGGTCCTCAAATCTGCCACCAAGCTCATGGTCTACAGGGCTGTAGTAATACCCGCCATCCTGCATGGTTCAGAGACATGGACCATGTACAGTAGACACCTCAAATCGCTGGAGAAATACCACCAACAATGTCTCCGCAAGATCTTGCAAATCCCCTGGGAGGACAGACGCACCAACATTAGCATCCTCGACCAGGCCAACATCCCCAGCATTGAAGCACTGACCACACTTGATCAGCTCCGCTGGGCAGGCCACACTGTTCGCTTGCCAATCACGAGACTCCCAAAGCAAGCGTTCTACTCCGAACTCCTTCACGGCAAACGAGGCAAAGGTGGGCAGAGGAAACGTTACAAGGACACCCTCAAAGCCTCCCTGATAAAGTGCAACATCCCCACTGACACCTGGGAGTCCCTGGCCAAAAACCAGGGTCAAAGTGGAGGAAGTAAATCCGGGAGTGCGCTGAGCACCTCGAGTCTCATCGCTGAGAACATACAGAAATGAAGTGCAGGCAGCGGAAAGAGCGTGCGGCAAACCAGTCCCACCCACCCTTTTCCACAACGACTGTCTGTCCCACCCGTGACTCTCATATTGGACTGTTCAGCCACCTAAGGACTCATTTTTAGAGTGGAAGCAAGTCTTCCTCGATTTCGAGGGGCTGCCCATGATGATGGCGACATGACAAGACAAATTTTTCTCCTCCCATGGAGACTCAGAAGTTTCTCTATTCTTTGCTGAATAGGAGGGTTTGAAGGTCCATCTCAGTGACATTGTGTGCCCTACTTTTGTTTCTTTTTGGCCGTCTTTGCTTCTAGTGGAGACATTACTGAAAAGTGGGAAAAATTCACTGTGTAGGTGTACAACCAGTAATCTGGTGCTAACACTGTACTACCAACCTCATCATCTCAGCGGTAGGGCAGGGTGCATCCCCAGCATCTCCATGGCATGCTTCTTGTAGAGGGTGAGGGCTCCCCTTCTCTTCCTTTCCCCCATCCAATATAGCTACCTTACAATGAACTCAGGGAGCCAAGCACTTTCCTACTTACCTGCTACTCCCCTTGGCCTGCTGTTTTTAGCCAGACATGGCTTTTTAAAAACTGCACTCTAATTTCCAAAAAACACCAGCATAGTTGGGGATTTTACACAAGAACCATTAGTAGATATTCAAATGAGCTGACCCTTCATTTTACAGCAATTCAGCTCCGCAGATCACTGGCAGGCATTAGTCCCTATTTAATGGCACTGAAATTCCGGCCCCTGGGTCCGTACGGACCTGGGAAGGCATCGCAAAAGTCAGTTTTCGGATGCACATGCGCCGGAAAACCAGCTTTTCCAATCTGTCAAGTTCTGGCTTGACAGATAGCACGCATCTCGGCAGCAAGTACATTCACATGGGCAAGATTGCAATATTTGCCCATCTCTTGCCCAGCGAATGTTCTTAAAACTCTTGCGCCTGGTAAAAGTAGGCACATAGCCTACTTTTACCAGTGTAAGAGTTTTAAAACGTATAAAAATAAAATTTTAAAACACATTTTTATGTTAAAAACCCTGCCCACTAAGGCAAGTTTATTTTAAACCCTAATTACAAAACTTTTTTTTTTTTTTAAATCGGAAAAATATATCTTTTTTCTAGCACATTAACTTTAATTTCAATTAATTGTAATGATGTGAGGTGTGTTTTTTATTTTTTATGTTGTGTTTAGTGTGTTTGTTTTGTTTCCATTAATAGCAATGAGAACTTGTAGATAATGGAGTTCTCATTGCTATTAATGAGAATACTGTACCTGATTTCTGTGTTCAAACCTGGAGGACGGGAGCACGAAGAGAAGGCCTCCCCACTGGAATCGTAAGCTCCTCCGGGATCGCCAGGTAATTTCGTAAAAATTCTCGGGTCGGAGGCATTCATCCGAAAGAAGCCTCCGACCGGAATTTCAGGGCCAATAACGCAAATTACAGTGCGTAATTTCAGCTTCTCTACACTCAGTAATGTTTCCACAGCCAGTGCTTTATAGAAAATACAAAGAAGGACAGATTTCATTGTACCTGAAGAAAACATCTTCCCATCTAATAACAGATTTCCTGAAAAATGAAACCTTCTTGGAAATGTACCTTTTCTGTGGTTCTGGGCTACTTCTTATTGCATTTAGTTCCTCTAATAGTGCAGAGATCTGGCAACAAAAGGAACAGAATGTAAAGAGAGGATTATTCAACCAAAACATTTTTGGTCCATAGCTGGCAACTTCAGCAAGTCATTAATTCTTTATTTTATGGACTGAAGTAATTTATTAACTATGTATCCTTTAAAGATTTATGTTTGAGCTTACAACAAGCACAGAATAAATTGTTCCTTATTTAATATCTGTAGCCAGAGCATTTCTAGCAATGGTTTCTCTTCCCACCCCTGCACCATTACCTCCAGGTGTATCCTTGGCCCCCTATTCCTTTTTGTGTACATGCTGCTCCTTGATGCCATCAGCTGCAGACATGAGTCATCTTCCATAAAACTTATCCCACCACCTCTCAACTGCTCCACTTGTCCAGCATTCACTCTTGGATGAGCCAAAATTTCCTTCAGCTAAAAACTGGCACCCACCACTAACCCCATACCCTTGCCACAGACTCTCTCCCATTCCTTGACGACCATCACAGGCTGAACCAGACTGCAACCTCAGCAATGTGTTCGACTCCGAGCTGAATTTCTAGTCCCATCTTCTCTCCATCACAAAGACCACTTACTCTCACCTCTAACAGCATCCACCTCCATCCCAACCCCAGCTCCTCTTTCGCCTAATCCCTCATACATACATGCCTTTTTCACCTCGACTCAATTACCCCAATGATCTCCTGGCCAGCCTCCCACCTTCCATCCTTCAGAAATTTCAGCTCACCCTACACTCGGATGCCTGTATCCTGTCCCACGTGAAATCCCGCTAGCCTACCATCATCCTCGCTGATCTACATGGGTGACCCAACCCCTCAAATTTAAAATTCTCATCCCATCCTTGCATTTGAATCCCTCCATGGCCTCACCCCTCTCCATCAGTGTAACCTTCTTCAGCTTTATAATTCCACATTCCTTTGACTCCAACCTCTTGTACATCCTCCTCCTCCCTACCACTGGGGAATGTTCCTTCAGTCATCTGGGTGCCATCTCTGCCTCGTCACCTCCTCCAAGCCTACCCTTTTCTGTCCTTTGGCTCAATCTATTTTTGCTTACACCTTGGAATGTTTTTCTACATTAAGGCAGTATATAAATACAAGTTGTTGTGTAATTATTCTCTTGCAATCTTTTGCAAAGTTATTCAAACTTCAACAGTGTTTACCCACCATTTAAATCTCAATTTGGATTGATTTATCATACATAATAAATGTAATTGATATCTAAATTTAACATGGTCCACATGAATACTTGAGGATTGCTTGTGCAATGTTGGGTGGATTCAAGGACTCGCTTTATTCGAAGAGCAGCGAGTAATCCCAGTATCTTGTCCGATATCCCTTCCTCAAACAACACATCACTAAACAGATTATCTGGTGATTCATCTCATTTTGAGGAATACTGCTGTGGGCAAATAGGCTGCCACGATCCTCTGCATAGCAGTGATTACACTTCAAGTGCAGTTCATTGAATGTGAGGCACTTTGGGACACTGAGAATGTGATGACACAACAACATGTACAGTGCTATTAACGTAGAAAACATCCCAAAGCCAAAGATGTACAATTGTTTTGCTGTGCTCATGAACAAAACAAAGTCTTAATAAAAATTGTAAATTTTACTCAAATTCCATTTGGAATGAAATAATTTCACAATTTAATGCTCTGAAACATCCGAACATACCTTAGTGCTCTTCCTGGTCTTTTCAAACAGGTTTGCTTTGAAGCTGGTACCATTCAGGGTAACGATTGACTTGGTGTCAGAGGTTGTGACCTCTGACAATGATAATGCATTCAGCTGCTCCTCCAGTGAGAGGGTGATGCCTTCAGATTCCATCTCTGTATGACTGAGAGCCTATAATTCAAGACAAACATCATTTTAAAAAACAGTAACATACCAAAATAAATTGGTCGATGCAATTGCAGATTTCTTTTGTGGAAGAGATAAGCTAGATGGACTGAATGGCCTCCACCATCTGTATTTGCTTTTGTGATCTTTTCTCTCCTGCTATGTAAACCTGAGTGTTGGCAGAAGATAGCCAGTTTTAATTCCCTGCTCTCTGGCTCTTTGTACTGATGGGAAAAGGATCATCTTTTAACCATCCTAATGCCGTCATAAAAAGGATGTTCATTGGATCAATGCAGTCCGGAGTCCAGTCTTCAGCCATGTATTACATTAAGATCCAATTACCATGTGGGACAATATTCACGTCTTCCACAAGAGCTCTGCAAGTAAGGGACAAAGCTGATGTTTCCAACAAAGTAAAGCCTAAACTTCATTACGATTCCTCCATTTGCACCCCGGTCACAAAGTTACAAACTTCAATGAGTTTTTTTGCAGTCTAGCCTCAGAAATGCTTGTGCTGTGAATATTTATAATTTTAAAAGGTGGTATTTGTTCATTTGCACATTCTTTTGTCTTTTATGTGGTTCTCAATGCACATGGGGGACAATCATTTCTTACCGTCTTCAGCAGAGAGAGGTGACAACAGCACTGTCGAAGCCTGAGCAGCAAGGATAAGATGTGGACAGTGCTTGAAGTGTGAGAAGCCTTCTGGGAAGAGGAAGGACCACCACTGACAGACTCAATGCCAAACTCTCGAGCTACTGAATGAAAGCAGAGAAAACAAAATGCAAAATATGCCAACTTTTTAAATAAAAGACTGAATATTATACACAATAGGAATCCTACAATGGCACATATGCAATTAAAGTGTTAAAATCTTAACCTGGACCCACCTTCAACCCGTCCACTTCCGGCTGAAAGCCTCTGCTTTAACCTCCGTTTTAAATTTAACTTTAGCTGGTCGGGTTTTGCACACCCCGTCAAACCCACCAGCTAATGCAAGGCAACGACTGTTGCATCCAGGAGATAAGTGCCTTTACACTTACCTTCTAAATCTAGGGTCATAGAAATTTACAGCATAGAAATTTATAGCACAGAAGGAGGCCACTTCGGTCCATCGTGTCCTTGCCTAATCCACCCCCTCGGTTGGAGACGGCCCCGTCATGAGACCTTCGATCATCGCCAGGCGTCTGATCACTCCACGAGTCCTCTCACATCCCCCCGCTCCTTCGGCCCTCCCCATAGAAACATAGAAATTTACAGCGCAGAAGGAGGCCATCATGTCCGCGACGGCCGACAAAGAGTCACAGGGCCCTCGTTCAGTAGCCCTGAAGGCTACATATAAACCTATGAACAATGAACAATGGTAGACAGGTAAAGAGCATCCGCCCAACCAGTCTGCCCCACACAAATGCGATACCCCATGTATTGCAACATTTTACACTCCACCCCACCCGGAGTCATGCGATCTCCTGGGGAAGGCAAAAAAAAGATAAAAACCCAGGCCAATTGGGGAAAAAAATCTGGGAAAATTCCTCTCCGACCCATCCAGGCGATCGAAACTAGTCCAGGAGATCACTCTGGTCGTATCAGATTCTATGATGTACTTACCATTGTGTCTGTGCCAGCCAACAAGAGGTTATCCAGTCTAATCCCACTTACCAGCTCTAGGTCCGTAACCCTGCAGGTTACGGCACTTTAAGTGCACATCCAAGCACCTTTTAAATGTGGTGAGGGTTTCTGCCTCCATCACCCTTCCTGGCAACGAGTTCCAGACCCCCACAAGCCTCTGCATGAAGAAGCTTCCCCTCAAATCCCCTCTGAACCTTCCATCAACCACCTTAAACTTATGCCCCCTCGTAATTGACCCCTCCACCAAGGGAAATAGGCCCTTGCTATCCACTATATCCATGCCCCTCAAAATATTATACACCTCAATAAGGTCTCCCCTCAGCCTCCTCTGTTCCAAGGAAAACAAATCCAGCCGATCCAATCTGTCCTCATAGCTAAGATTCTCTATTCCAGGCAGCATTCTAATAAATCTCCTCTGCATCCTCTCCAGTGCAATCACATCCTTCCTATAATACGGCAACCAGAATTGCACGCAGTATTCCAGCTGTGGCCTAACCAGTGTATTATACAATTTAAGCATAACCTTCCTGCTCTCGTATTTATGCCTCGGCCAATAAAGGCAAGCATTCCATATGCCTTCTTAACCACCTTATCCACTGGCCTGCTACTTTCAGGGATCTGTGGACAAGCACTCCAAGGTCCCTTTGTTCATCTACACTTTTAAGTGGCCTACCGTTTAATGTGTAAAACCTTTCCTTATTAACCCTCCCCGTGCATTACCTCACACTTCTACGAATTAAATTCCATTTGCCACTGTTCTGCCCTCCTGACCAGTAGATTGATATGCTCCTGCAGTCTATGACTTTCCTCTTCATTAATAACCACACAGCCAATTTTAGTGTTATCTGCAAACTTTTTAATCATACCCCCTATATTCAAATCTAGATCACAAAAAGCAAGGGAACCAGTACTGAGCCCTGTGGAACCCCACTGAAAACAGCCTTTCAGTCACAAAAACATCCATCGACCATTACCTTTTGTTTCCTACCTCTAAGCCAATTTTGGATCCAACTTGTCACTTTGCCCTGGATCCCATGGGCTCTTACCTTCGTGACCAGTCTGCCATGTGGGACCTTATCAAAAGCTTTGCTAAAGTCCATATACACTGCATCATTTGCACTACCCTCATCGACCCTCCTGGTTACCTCCTTGAAAAATTCAATCAGGTTAGTCAGACATGACCTTCTCTTAACAAATCCGTGCTGACTGTCCCTGATTAATCATTGCCTTTCTAAATTTAGATTTATTCGGTCCTTCAGGACCTTTTCCAATAATTTTCTCACACTGAGATTGGGCTACCAGACCTGTAATTACTCAGCCGTCCCCATTCTCCCTTCTGAAACAAGAATACCACATTAGCAGTCCTCCGGTACCATGCCTGAATCCAAAGAGGACTGGAAAATGATGGTCAAAGCCTCTGTTATTTCCTCTCTTCCTTCGCTCAAGAACCTGGGATGCATTTTATCTGGGCCTGGGGACTTATCCACTTTCAAAGCTGCTCCTCCGGCTGCCGATCCCTTCAGACCCTCTATTGGCCACCCCCCAATCTTCTATCTGCTCCTGCCCCCCCGATCTTCTACACGGCCACCACCGCCCACCCCGACCTTCTTCCCGGCCCCTACGCGATCCCTCTCTCCTCTCGGTGGCCTCGTGCTGCAGGCCTACCCATTCTGAGCCAGCCAGCCTGTCCAGCTGGCTGGCTGCAGTTAGGTAACAGCGGCTTCCCATTCATGCCCTGCCATTAAATCCAGCAGGGCCTACGGGAAACCCATTCTCCCGGGTTTCCCGACTGCCTCGGAGCTCCCCGCACCCCCAACCTGCCTTCCTCATTAAATTTCAGTCCATTGTTTGTTTCACACATTAGACCGTGAACGTTAGGCAAAAGGGATAAAGAATGCAAAAAAAACCAAAAAATAAATTAAGTTAAGCTTGAAGACTCAAAATAAGCATCTTGAATGAAGTAATACTGATCCTTGCTCAACTTAATAATGGCTGGCCAATAGGCCTTCTGAGAAGTTCTTTTCTGACAGACTGTGCACGGTATGTCTTTCCAGCAGGCTGTTCCTTAATAAAGAACATCTATGTTATAAAGCAGTAGTGTAGTAGTTCACCACACCACTTTCACCTCTGGGACTTGGACTTGAATCTACCCGACTGACATTTCCTCTTTTTGCTAGCTATAAGCGGCCCATGTAAAAAAAGATGGGCGATCTTAACTCAGTTTCGAGAAGTCGGAGGTCTAAAGTACAAAACTGCTTGTAATTTGGCACAAATTGATTGTGTCATTCAGCATCCATAACAAAAATGGCTAGCATTGAAAGCAGAAAAAAAATTACCGTGGCAAAAATAAGGGATTGAATTTCTTAAAGTGGCAATATTAGACAGAGTAGTATATGGTGTCCTAAACCTGACCTAGCAGTAATGAATACGAACAATAGTTGGCAAGTAGTAAATATTCCATTATCCAGTAATAATATCCAGAAAAATTCACACAATTTAAAATCATAACTAAAATCTTTCAAAGTGGATGATCAGTCACATGACTATTGTTTTGGTGCAGCAGGGAGGGATTCAAATTCCTGGGGCATTGGAACCGGTTCTGGGGGAGGTGGGACCAGTACAAACCGGACGGTCTGCACCTGGGCAGGACTGGAACCAATGTCCTAGGGGGAGTGTTTGCTAGTGCTGTTGGGGAGGAGTGAAACTAATATGGCAGGGGGATGGGAACCAATGCCGGGAGACAGAAGGAAACAAAAAGGAGACAAAAGCAAAAGACAGAAAGGAGATGAGGAAAAGTGGAGGGCAGAGAAACCCAAGGCGAAGAACAAAAAGGGCCACTGTACAGCAAAATTCTAAAAGGACAAAGGGTGTTAAAAAAACAAGCCTCAAGGCTTTGTGTCTTAATGCAAGGAGCATCCGTAATAAGGTGGATGAATTAACTGTGCAAATAAATGTTAACAAATATGATGTGATTGGGATTACAGAGACGTGGCTCCAGGATGATCAGGGCTGGGAACTCAACATCCAGGGGTATTCAACATTCAGGAAGGATAGAATAAAAGGAAAAGGAGGTGGGGTAGCATTGCTGGTTAAGGAGGAGATTAATGCAATAGTTAGGAAGGACATTAGCTTGGATGATGTGGAATCTATATGGGTAGAGCTGCAGAACATCAAAGGGCAAAAAACGTTAGTGGAAGTTGTGTACAGACCTCCAAACAGTAGTAGTGATGTTGGGGAGGGCATCAAACAGGAAATTAGGAGTGCATGCAATAAAGGTGCAGCAGTTATAATGGGTGACTTTAATATGCACATAGATTGGGCTAGCCAAACTGGAAGCAATACGGTGGAGGAGGATTTCCTGGAATGCATAAGGGATGGTTTTCTAGACCAATATGTCGAAGAACCAACTAGGGGGGAGGCCATTTTAGACTGGGTGTTGTGTAATGAGAGGGGATTAATTAGCAATCTCGTTGTGCGAGGCCCCTTGGGGAAGAGTGACCATAATATGGTGGAATTCTGCATTAGGATGGAGAATGAAACAGTTAATTCAGAGACCATGGTCCAAAACTTAAAGAAGGCTAACTTTGAAGGTATGAGGCGTGAATTGGTTAGGATAGATTGGCGAATGATACTTAAGGGGTTGACTGTGGATGGGCAATGGCAGACATTTAGAGACCGAATGGATGAACTACAACAATTGTACATTCCTGTCTGGCGTAAAAATAAAAAAGGGAAGGTGGCTCAACCGTGGCTATCAAGGGAAATCAGTGATAGTATTAAAGCCAAGGAAGTGGCATACAAATTGGCCAGAAATAGCAGCGAACCCGGGGACTGGGAGAAATTTAGAACTCAGCAGAGGAGGACAAAGGGTTTGATTAGGGCAGGGAAAATGGAGTACGAGAAGAAGCTTGCAGGGAACATTAAGGCGGATTGCAAAAGTTTCTATAGATATGTAAAGAGAAAAAGGTTAGTAAAGACAAACGTAGGTCCCCTGCAGTCAGAATCAGGGGAAGTCATAACTGGGAACAAAGAAATGGCGGACCAATTGAACAAGGACTTTGGTTCGGTATTCACTAAGGAGGACACAAACAACCTTCCGGATGTAAAAGGGGTCAGAGGGTCTAGTAAGGAGGAGGAACTGAGGGAAATCCTTATTAGTCGGGAAATTGTGTTGGGGAAATTGATGGGATTGAAGGCCGATAAATCCCCAGGGCCTGATGGACTGCATCCCAGAGTACTTAAGGAGGTGGCCTTGGAAATAGCGGATGCATTGACAGTCATTTTCCAACATTCCATTGACTCTGGATCAGTTCCTATCGAGTGGAGGGTAGCCAATGTAACCCCACTTTTTAAAAAAAGGAGGGAGAGAGAAAACAGGGAATTATAGACCAGTCAGCCTGACATCGGTAGTGGGTAAAATGATGGAATCAATTATTAAGGATGTCATAGCAGCGCATTTGGAAAGAGGTGACATGATAGGTCCAAGTCAGCATGGATTTGTGAAAGGGAAATCATGCTTGACAAATCTTGTGGAATTTTTTGAGGATGTTTCCAGTAGAGTGGACAAGGGAGAACCAGTTGATGTGGTATATTTGGACTTTCAGAAGGCTTTCGACAAGGTCCCACACAAGAGATTAATGTGCAAAGTTAAAGCACATGGGATTGGGGGTAGTGTGCTGACATAGATTGAGAACTGGTTGTCAGACAGGAAGCAAAGAGTAGGAGTAAATGGGGACTTTTCAGAATGGCAGGCAGTGACTAGTGGGGTACCGCAAGGTTTTGTGCTGGGGTCCCAGCTGTTTACATTGTACATTAATGATTTAGACGAGGGGATTAAATGTAGTATCTCCAAATTTGCGGATGACACTAAGTTGGGTGGCAGTGAGAGCTGCGAGGAGGCTCTATGAGGCTGCAGAGCGACTTGGATAGGTTAGGTGAGTGGGCAAATGCATGGCAGATGAAGTATAATGTGGATAAATGTGAGGTTATCCACTTTGGTGGTAAAAACAGAGAGACAGACTATTATTTGAATGGTGACAGATTAGGAAAAGGGGAGGTGCAACGAGACCTGGGTGTCATGGTACATCAGTCATTCAAGGTTGGCATGCAGGTACAGCAGGCAGTTAAGAAAGCAAATGGCATGTTGGCCTTCATAGCGAGGGGATTTGAGTACAGGGGCAGGGAGGTGTTGCTACAGTTGTACAGGGCCTTGGCGAGGCCACACCTGGAGTATTGTGTACAGTTTTGGTCTCCTAACCTGAGGAAGGACATTCTTGCTATTGAGGGAGTGCAGCGAAGGTTCACCAGACTGATTCTCGGGATGGCGGGACTGACCTATCAAGAAAGACTGGATCAACTGGGCTTGTATTCACTGGAGTTCAGAAGAATGAGAGGGGACCTATAGAAACGTTTAAAATTCAGATGGGTTTAGACAGGTTAGATGCAGGAAGAATGTTCCCAATGTTGGGGAAGTCCAGAACCAGGGGTCACAGTCTAAGGATAAGGGGTAAGCCATTTAGGACCGAGATGAGGAGAAACTTCTTCACCCAGAGAGTGGTGAACCTGTGGAATTCTCTACCACAGAAAGTTGTTGAGGCCAATTCACTAAATATATTCAAAAAGGAGTTCGATGAAGTCCTTACTACTAGGGGGATCAAGGGGTATGGCGAGAAAGCAGGAATGGGGTACTGAAGTTGCATGTTCAACCATGAACTCATTGAATGGCGGTGCAGGCTAGAAGGGCCGAATGGCCTACTCCTGCACCTATTTTCTATGTTTCTATGTTTTTATGTTTCTATTTCTACATAATCTCCTTAAAAGATCATACAAGTCAAGATCAAAATTATTTCTAAATAAATTTTAATAATTTCTCATCAACCCAAAACACACCAAGAGCTAAACTTAAGACACAGTTCCATAGAAGCACAATAAAGACTTTTTCATCAACACAATCTCATGAAAAAGTAAACAGGACATCATTTCAAGTTTGCAGATGACACAAAACTGAGAAACACATTAACAGTGAGGAGGCTAGTAACAGACTTTAGGAGGACGTACAGACTGGCGAACTGGGCAGACATATGGCAGATGCAATTTAACGCAGAGAAGTGTGAAGAGATGCATTTTGGTGGGAAGAATGAGGCGCAATATAAACAAAAAGCTATAATTTTAAAGGGGGTGCAGGAACAGTGAGATCAGGGGTGTACGTACACAAGTCTTTGAAGGTGGCTGGATATGTTGAGAAGGGAGTTAAAAAAGCATACGAGATCCTTGGCTTTATAGAGACATGGGACCCGAAATTGATCACCCTACCGCTGGCTGCTCGGCGGTCTCCCTATTTTTTTGGCGCCCTCCCCTCCGTGCGAGTTTGGCGAGGCCCTCACGCCGGC
This sequence comes from Pristiophorus japonicus, assembly GCF_044704955.1. NCBI lineage: Eukaryota > Metazoa > Chordata > Chondrichthyes > Pristiophoridae > Pristiophorus > Pristiophorus japonicus. Next base: position 68,970,446 of record NC_091987.1, on the reverse strand, counting down.
GGTTTGAAAGGACCGCTGGGGAGTGTCCGCTGGCATGCAACACCGAAAAAAGTCCTCCCGTCCGAGATCCATCTGAGCGGTCCTCCGCTCCTGCAGGAGAAAAGACCGCTGCGTGGAAGCAGGTCTTACCTGGACAGTAAGTATGAAGACCTACAAGAAAAGGTTAGTGAGATGTGTCGCTTTAATTCTTTTGCAGTGATTTTGTTTGAAAGGGTCCTCTGAAAGTTTTGTCATGTTTTGATTTTTATTTGAGGAACATTTTTTTTTTGCGTTCCCCCCTCCCCCCCATCCCCCCCTCCCTGGGCCCAACTCCAGCCTCGGCGTTACTTTGTCGAGGATTGCATTTGTCGCTCAGAATCGGACCTACCGCCCTCTACTGCCCCGAATCGCCGTGTAATGTCCAGTTTTTCCACCGGGCATTTTTTTCTTCCATTTTTTTCACCAAACTTCCGCCCAAAGTACCATCAGGATCTTAGCGGTCTTTATGGGCAGCACTTGGCTTTGATCAAATTTGGGCCCATAAAGTACAAAAGCAAAGAAGTTATGCTAAACCTTTATGAATTACTTGCTCGGGCATAGCTAGAGTATTGTGCCCAATTCTGGTCACCACACTTTATGAAGAACATCAAGGCCTTGGAGAGAGCGCAGAGATTTACTTGAATGGTACCAGGGATGAGGGACTTAAGTTACATGGAGAGACTAGAGTAGCTGGGATTGTTCTCTTCGGAGCATAAAAGGTTAAGGGGAGATTTAATAAGGTATTCATAATCATGAAGGGGTTTGATAGAGTAAATAAGGAGAAACGGTTTTCAGTGGCAGACGGGTCTGTAAACAGAAGACACAGATTTAAGGTAATTGGCAAAAGAACCAGAGACGAGATGCAAATAATTTTTTTTTTTTTTTTTTTACACAGCGAGTTGTTATGATCTGGAATGTATTGCCTGAATGGGTGGTAGAAGCAGATTCAATAATAACTTTCAAAAGGGAATTTCATAAATACGTGAAGGGAAAAACTATGCAGGGCTATGGGGAAATTGCAGGGGAATGGGACTAATTGAATAACTCTTACAAAAGGCCAGCACAAGCAAGATGGCCTAAACGGCCTCCTTCTGTGCCGTATCATTCTATGATTCTGTGACAAAGTCAAATAAAAAGACAATGTGCCAGAAATATACAGCAAAGTCTAGTGTTTGCAAAGGGAAAAGTTAAGCTAATTTTCAGGCGCAGGTCCTTGGACTCTGACCTATCTGCCGTGTATTTCTAGCATTTTCCATTTTTACTGCAAATTAATAGCATGTGCTGTTTTTTTTTCATCTCTAATGAGAGGGTCATACTTAATTTGCGTTTTTACCTCTGTTGAAGGGGTTATCAGCACCCTGTGATGAAGCAGATTTATAATCCTTGCCCTCGTGTCTCTTCAGATATGACTGCAAGGTTGACCTATGGAGAGAATAGGTAATTAAATGGTTCCGCAAACGATGGATAAATGAACAAACTGCATCCAGGAAAAATCAGAGGGCTGCATGTCTCTTTAAGAGATGGTCAGTGGAGAATAATGTTAACTTTTGCTGAGACTGACAAAACATTTCATCAATTGATTCTAGTTCAGTGGAGCAGAACAGACATTTTAGTGGACTGTTCAGTGGTGAGGCTAATTGAGGCTAAAAGGAAAATCTCTCACCCCACTGCAGTGAAATTTACAGCACTGGATTTAATAAAACACGACAATTGAAAATGTACCACATCTAACCTGTTTTATCCTGATATGTTTTAAAAATGTAAACAATCACATTTTTTGTATGGAATAATTTAAAGAATGTAAATAATTAACAGCATATATGTATATTTATGCACATAGGTTATGTCCTGTTGAAAAATGGGCTTCCAGATAAACATGTCTGAAAAACTAGTATCAGATATAATAGCCACAGGTTTATCCAAGTGGCAACCGAGTACCAGTTTGTTATATGGAATACAACTTTTATTTGAAGATTATTTTAATACCTCCTACAATACCTAAAAAAGGGGAAAAATCACCCATCTTTTTAATTTGTTTACAGTTCACATCCTTGGTTCCAGGATCTCTGGGTGATCAGCTAGAATGAACCATGAAGCAGGTCCACTGATCGCTTTGGTGCAATTACGTCTGCTGTCACACCAATCAGTGCCTCGGTGAAGCAATTCCCAGCAGCAGAGGGGTAACTTGTATGTGCACAAACCAGGGTGCTGCTTCTCAGAATGGCTGCACATCCCAACTCTCCCACTCTGGTGTCTGCACGTGCCGAAAGTGCAGAGAGCTAAGAAAGAGGTGGTGCAGTCTGCAATAGTACTTCAGGTTCCATCTGCCGGAGATTTGAGTCACCTCAATCCCAGGTCCACTCATCCTCATGAAAAAACCTTTTTACTTTAGATTACAAATACACAATTGAACAATACAATTGTGTTGAAATATATTAGGTCACCTGTGCTCGATTTCATCGTGACAAAGTTAACATTTGTCGTTTTGGTGACCTTACACACCCCCCCCCCCCCCCCCCCACCGCCAATATTGGACACTATCATCCTTTTCGTAGGAGGGATACACCAAATCGGTACTGGTAATGGCCAGGATTATCCAAAATACATTCCATAGTTGGAAGCAGTGATGGTGTCTTGTATCTCAGAGCACACAATTCCTCAAATATACCTGGAACAAGCAAACAAGACATTGTAAACAGCTTCCTCGTCCTCTGACAATTTTAGGCGATGAGAACAGTTAAATCGCTGTGGCAGGGCAACCTGCAAAAACAAAACACATGCCTGAGCAATTTTGTTACAAAAAAAGACCATGAGGTTCACAATAATACTATATTTTCATAAATATTTTTTCCATGGCATCACTGTCTGATGAGGGTGGCTGGTGTGCAATGGCCACCACGTGTTAAAAAAATCCACGCACAAGCATCTTCCACCCTTCACGATGTAGTTCAGGACCTGCATATTTGGTCCTTCATTGAAACACCTCTGAATGCATCCATTTTTGGTGTGGAAGAAAGTCATCCTCAATACAAGGGACCGCCTATGCTGATGATAAGGTTTCAAAACTAAGTTTTGGTGAAACAATCAGCTGATTCCTCTATAATGATATTACAAATATATGATGTTTACTGTAAGTACAAGGTATCATTTTCACTAAAGGAAGCACAATACTTGCATTTAATAAAGAATCTTGCACTAGTTTCTGCATGATGGAGCACAAAAGGTGAAACTCCTTATTAAATTTAAATATAAAGCCGTAACATATACAACCCTAGGCTATACCTGGTCGCTCAGGAAGCAATTACCTAATAAATAAGAAGAAAACACGTTGTTAATCATTTTTATTGGCCTGCAGCTTAAAATACTCCAATGTCTTTAGACACGTCTATATATCGAATACATTGGTCTAGATTTTGCTGCGAGCGGCAAACGTTTGTTACGACTTTCCCAAGCCCATAGACTTTCTATGGGGTTTTGCATGGTAAGTTGCGGTCAGTGGGACATCCAAAGCAGTATGGTGCCCTCAACAGGACAGCTGGGACCTGTGTGAACAGGGCAAGCAACTTTGTATCTCGAGGAGGCGGGAGCTCGGAGCAGCGCGAGTCCGGGGTCGGCGAGAGGCCTATAAAGGCCAGCGGGAGCTCGGAGCAGTCAGTCGAGGAGGCGGGAGCTCGGAGCAGCGCGAGTCCGGGGTCGGCGAGAGGCCTATAAAGGCCAGCGGGAGCTCGGAGCAGTCAGTCGAGGAGGCGGGAGCTCGGAGCAGCGCGAGTCCGGGGTCAGCGAGAGGCCTATAAAGGCCAGCGGGAGCTCGGAGCAGTCAGTCGAGGAGGCGGGAGCTCGGAGCAGCGCGAGTCCGGGGTCGGCGAGAGGCCTATAAAGGCCAGCGGGAGCTCGGAGCAGTCAGTCGAGGAGGCGGGAGCTCGGAGCAGCGCGAGTCCGGGGTCGGCGAGAGGCCTATAAAGGCCAGCGGGAGCTCGGAGCAGCGCGAGTCCGGGGTCGGCGAGAGGCGTACCGGTGCAGCTACAGGGAGAAGGCAAAAAAACAAAGGTGACGTCACAGCCTAGGGGGTAAGTGATTGGCTGGTGATTGGTGAGTAGTTTTTCTTTTTCTTCTTATATTGGTCAGTAACTTTTAACATTGTTATTACCAGTTTAAGTGTATCTAAGGGTTAAGACATGGCAGGAGAGCTCGGTCGGGTGTTATGCTCCTCCTGTACCATGTGGGAACTCAGGGACGCTTCCGGTGTCCCTGACGACTATGTGTGCGGGAAGTGTATCCGCCTCCAGCTCCTGACGGTCCGCGTTACGGAATTGGAGCTGAGGGTGGATTCACTCTGGAGCATCCACGATGCTGAGAATGACGTGAGTATCACGTGTAGTGAGTTGGTCTTACCGCAGGGAAAGGGTCCACAGCCAGATAGGGAATGGAAGACCAGCAGGAAGAGTAGAGCAAGGAAGGTAGTGCAGGGGTCCCCTGCGGTCATCCCCCTGCAAAACAGATACACCGCTTTGGGTACTGTTGAGGGGAATGACTCATCAGGGGAGGGCAGCAGCAGCCAAGTTCATGGCACCGTGGCTGGCTCTGCTGCACAGGAGGGCAAGAAAAAGAGTGGGAGAGCGATAGTGATAGGGGATTCAATTGTGAGGGGAATAGATAGGCGTTTCTGCGGCCGCAACCGAGACTCCAGGATGGTATGTTGCCTCCCTGGTGCAAGGGTCAAGGATGTCTCGGAGCGGGTGCAGGACATTCTGAAATGGGAGGGAGAACAGCCAGTTGTCGTGGTGCACATTGGTACCAACGACATAGGCAAAAAAAGGGATGAGGTCCTACGAAACGAATTTAAGGAGCTAGGAGCTAAATTAAAAAGTAGGACCTCAAAAGTAGTAATCTCGGGATTGCTACCAGTGCCACGTGATAGTCAGAGTAGGAATCGCAGGATAGCGCAGATGAATACGTGGCTTGAGCAGTGGTGCAGCAGGGAGGGATTCAAATTCCTGGGGCATTGGGACCGGTTCTGGGGGAGGTGGGACCAGTACAAACCGGACGGTCTGCACCTGGGCAGGACTGGAACCAATGTCCTCGGGGGAGTGTTTGCTAGTGCTGTTGGGGAGGATTTAAACTAATATGGCAGGGGGATGGGAACCAATGCAGGGAGACAGAGGGAAACAAAAAGGAGCCAAAAGCAAAAGACAGAAAGGAGATGAGGAAAAGTGTAGGGCAGAGAAACCCAAGGCAAAGAACAAAAAGGGCCACTGTACAGCAAAATTCTAAAAGGACAAAGGGTGTTAATAAAACAAGCCTGAAGGCTTTGTGTCTTAATGCAAGGAGTATCCGCAATAAGGTGGATGAATTAATTGTGCAAATAGATGTTAACAAATATGATGTGATTGGGATTACGGAGACGTGGCTCCAGGATGATCAGGGCTGGGAACTCAACATTCAGGGGTATTCAACATTCAGGAAGGATAGAATAAAAGGAAAAGGAGGTGGGGTAGCATTGCTGGTTAAAGAGGAGATTAATGCAATAGTTAGGAAAGACATTAGCTTGGATGATGTGGAATCTATATGGGTAGAGCTGCAGAACACCAAAGGGCAAAAAACGTTAGTAGGAGTTGTGTACAGACCTCCAAACAGTAATAGGGATGTTGGGGAGGGCATCAAACAGGAAATTAGGGGTGCATGCAATAAAGGTGTAGCAGTTATAATGGGTGACTTTAATATGCACATAGATTGGGCTAGCCAAACTGGAAGCAATACGGTGGAGGAGGATTTCCTGGAGTGCATAAGGGATGGTTTTCTAGACCAATATGTTGAGGAACCAACTAGGGGGGAGGCCATCTTAGACTGGGTGTTGTGTAATGAGAGAGGATTAATTAGCAATCTCATTGTGCGAGGCCCCTTGGGGAAGAGTGACCATAATATGGTGGAATTCTGCATTAGGATGGAGAATGAAACAGTAAATTCAGAGACCATGGTCCAGAACTTAAAGAAGGGTAACTTTGAAGGTATGAGGCGAGAATTGGCTAGGATAGATTGGCGAATGATACTTAGGAGGTTGACTGTGGATGGGCAATGGCAGACATTTAGAGACCGCATGGATGAAGTACAACAATTGTACATTCCTGTCTGGCGTAAAAATAAAAAGGGGAAGGTGGCTCAACCGTGGCTATCTAGGGAAATCAGGGATAGTATTAAAGCCAAGGAAGTGGCATACAAATTGGCCAGAAATAGCAGCGAACCTGGGGACTGGGAGAAATTTAGAACTCAGCAGAGGAGGACAAAGGGTTTGATTAGGACAGGGAAAATGGAGTACGAGAAGAAGCTTGCAGGGAACATTAAGGCGGATTGCAAAAGTTTCTATAGGTATGTAAAGAGAAAAAGGTTGGTGAAGACAAACGTAGGTCCCCTGCAGTCAGAATCAGGGGAAGTCATAACGGGGAACAAAGAAATGGCGGATCAATTGAACAAGTACTTTGGTTCGGTATTCACTAAGGAGGATACAAACAACCTTCCGGATATAAAAGGGGTCAGAGGGTCTAGTAAGGAAGAGGAACTGAGGGAAATCTTTATTAGTCGGGAAATTGTGTTGGGGAAATTGATGGGATTGAAGGCAGATAAATCCCCAGGGCCTGATGGCCTGCATCCTAGAGTACTTAAGGAGGTGGCCTTGGAAATAGCGGATGCATTGACAGTCATTTTCCAACATTCCATTGACTCTGGATCAGTTCCTATGGAGTGGAGGGTAGCCAATGTAACCCCACTTTTTAAAAAAGGAGGGAGAGAGAAAACAGGGAATTATAGACCGGTCAGCCTGACCTCAGTAGTGGGTAAAATGATGGAATCAATTATTAAGGATGTCATAGCAGTGCATCTGGAAAATGGTGACATGATAGGTCCAAGTCAGCATGGATTTGTGAAAGGGAAATCATGCTTGACAAATCTTCTGGAATTTTTTGAGGATGTTTCCAGTAAAGTGGACAAAGGAGAACCAGTTGATGTGGTATATTTGGACTTTCAGAAGGCTTTCGACAAGGTCCCACACAAGAGATTAATGTGCAAAGTTAAAGCACATGGGATTGGGGGTAGTGTGCTGACGTGGATTGAGAACTGGTTGTCAGACAGGAAGCAAAGAGTAGGAGTAAACGGGTACTTTTCAGAATGGCAGGCAGTGACTAGTGGAGTGCCGCAAGGTTCTGTGCTGGGGCCCCAGCTGTTTACATTGTACATTAATGATTTAGACGAGGGGATTAAATGCAGTATCTCCAAATTTGCGGATGATACTAAGTTGGGTGGCAGTGTGAGCTGCGAGGAGGATGCTATTAGGCTGCAGAGTGACTTGGATAGGTTAGGTGAGTGGGCAAATGCATGGCAGATGAAGTATAATGTGGATAAATGTGAGGTTATCCACTTTGGTGGTAAAAACAGAGAGACAGACTATTATCTGAATGGTGACAGATTAGGAAAAGGGAAGGTGCAACGAGACCTGGGTGTCATGGTACATCAGTCATTGAAGGTTGGCATGCAGGTACAGCAGGCGGTTAAGAAAGCAAATGGCATGTTGGCCTTCATAGCGAGGGGATTTGAATACAGGGGCAGGGAGGTGTTGCTACAGTTGTACAGGGCCTTGGTGAGGCCACACCTGGAGTATTGTGTACAGTTTTGGTCTCCTAACTTGAGGAAGGACATTCTTGCTATTGAGGGAGTGCAGCGAAGGTTCACCAGACTGATTCCCGGGATGGCGGGACTGACCTATCAAGAAAGATTGGATCAATTGGGCTTGTATTCACTGGAGTTCAGAAGAATGAGAGGGGACCTCATAGAAACGTTTAAAATTCTGACGGGTTTAGACAGGTTAGATGCAGAAAGAATGTTCCCAATGTTGGGGAAGTCCAGAACCAGGGGTCACAGTCTGAGGATAAGGGGTAAGCCATTTAGGACCGAGATGAGGAGAAACTTCTTCACCCAGAGAGTGGTGAACCTGTGGAATTCTCTACCACAGAAAGTAGTTGAGGCCAATTCACTAAATATATTCAAAAGGGAGTTAGATGAAGTCCTTACTACTCGGGGGATCAAGGGTTATGGCGAGAAAGCAGGAAGGGGGTACTGAAGTTTCATGTTCAGCCATGAACTCATTGAATGGCGGTGCAGGCTAGAAGGGCTGAATGGCCTGCTCCTGCACCTATTTTCTATGTCTATGTTTTCTATTAACCAATCAGATTGAAGAGATTTTAATAGCAGCAGAGTTGAACCAGGAAGTGTAAGTCAGAATAGTGAATTCAATGTCAAATCAGATACAGAAAGTAAAATATTGGGCTCAATTTTCCCCAATTATCTGCGCTGTTTTTTTGGCGTGCACCATTTTTTTGGGGAGTAAATTCAAATCTCCAAGTTTCCCCAAAGTTTCTAAGCTAGCGTGATTTTTTTTAGGCTACGATTTTTTTTTTAAACCTCGTTGAGGGTGTAACCTGCCGCTCATGCCAATTCTTATCATTTAAGAAAGTTTGGCCAGCTCCGATTTACTCCAATTTTTCTTAGGACGGTGTATGTGACCACTCTGGAAAAACCTTCTGGGCAGTGAACAAAATCGGCGCAGGCAAGAGAATCAGCATAGCAGATGCAGCTCCAAGGCCCGGATAGCAGCAGCAGTAGAGAGGGAGAGTGAGGGGGAGAGAAGAGAGGGGTGGGGGCCTTTCGGCCAGAATTAGGAGCGGCACCCGGCACTGGGAGGGGAGGGAAGCCTTTCGGCCAGGGCGAGCAGCGGCAACCGGGAGAAGGGAGGCCTTTTGGCTAGGGCGAGCAGCGGCACCGACTCCAGGGGGGTTGCGGGGGACAGACTTTTGGCATAAACACTAATAATTTAATGCTGGTAAGCTGCTACACTGTGCAAGGTGCTTGTGCAGGTTGCTGTGAGCTGGCCAGATGTGTTGTATGTTTCACTTTCCAGCCTCAGCCCGCAGTGTGTCCCTCGTTACCCTGGCAACCCAATTTTTTGGCGCACATCTTGGGCTCCACCCCCAAAGCTAAAGGACAGGCTAGGCAGCGCCAAAATCAACAATTCAAGCTGGGAAAGTTGGATGTTTTTTTTTGCCATAGTTGGGCCCAAAAAAAACGGACGTAACTCTTCAAATACGACAAAAAACGGCTTTGGGGAAAATGGAGCTCAAGGAGAGGGAAAGAAAGATTGGATTATGAGAGAGATAAAAGACAGGGAGAAAAAGTAAAAATAAAGATATTTAATTTTTTTTTAAATCTCAAAAATACAATAATTAAAAGCTGAAAGAATGAGACTGCACACTTGTAAAAGATAATTTTCGGTTGCAGAGAGGTTGACAGTAATTAAGATTTACTACGCCATTAAAAGGGTACTTATGATCACTGAGGTGAAGATGTTAACCTGGAAACTCAAAGTTCACACCCCAAAATTCTACTGCTGCTCCTGGGTTCCAGCTCTACTGTGATTGACAGGAAGCACAGACCACGGAGCAGCAGTCCTAACTACACAATTTCAATAGTAAGAGGAAGAGATTTTTATCGTATTATAACCCTAAACCTAACAAGCTGTCTATCTCTGACTAAGAATCAGAACATGTAGTTGTCCACGAACAGAGCCTTAAAGTTAATTTTCAAAGGCCCTTCACTTTTTCCTGCTTTTTCTACTCTTACTGATGATGCATTTCCTGTGACTGAGAGCACAGTGTGGCATCCTATTCCCAAGCCTCCATCAATGCTGCTCTTACTTAGACAGGCACTAAAAATCACATGAACATGGCCAGTTGACAACATTATTTTCCCTGGTCTCCATAATAACTGGGATCAGGAACTGAGTAAATTGGAAAAGGAATGGTACCAAGCAGAGTGAGAGATCAAGAACAACATTTTCTGTCCATCACATTCTGATACTTCTACACACGGCCCAATAATTTAAACCCATGTCGTATCACTTCTTTTTTCTTACGATTATACCTGTAAATCATAGAAGCATCGAAAATAGGTGCAGGAGTAGGCCATTCGGCTCTTCGAGTCTGCACTGCCATTCAATGAGTTCATGGCTGAACATGCAACTTCAGTACCCCATTCCTGCTTTCTCGCCTTGATCCCCCTAATAGTAAGGACTGCATCTAACTGCTTTTTGAATATATTTAGTGAATTGGCCTCAACAACTTTCTGTGGTAGAGAATTCCACAGGTTCACCACTCTCTGGGTGAAGAAGTTTCTCCTCATCTCGGTCCTAAATGGCTTACCCTTTATCCTTAGACTGTGACCCCTGGTTCTGGACTTCCCCAACATTGGGAACATTCTTGCTGCATCTAACCTGTCTAAACCTGTCAGAATTTTAAATGTTTCTATGAGATCCCCTCTCATTCTTCTGAACTCCAGTGAATACAAGCCCAGTTGATCCAGTCTTTCTTGATATGTCAGTCCCGCCATCCCGGGAATCAGTCTGGTGAACCTTCGCTGCACTGCCTCAATAGCAAGAATGTCCTTCCTCAAGTTAGGAGACCAAAACTGTACACAATACTCCAGGTGTGGCCTCACCATTGAAACAAAGAAAAGGACTTTTCGCCACAAGAATAACTGGCAAACTATAGCTTCACTAAGATCCCCTCCTCCAGCAAAAACATTGAATTTGTTACGGTTTGTGTTCTGCAAACCCATAGTTCCATTATTACAAGTTCAGCAAGAATGATTTGATTTTTAGGACCAAAAATATCAGAGAATGATTAAAGTTGTTCATCTTTAGAACAGCTTTGATAAATTACCATCTTTTATCCTATATAAACCGCAGCTACCATTTGAGACTAGGTCCAGTCAGACAAAAGTTAGTCCACATTCAAGGGTTGAATTTTCACCATCATTCTGCGCCTTTTTTTTGGAGCGGACTAAAATCTGCAAGTTTCGCCAAAGTTTCTGCACCATCCTAAACTACTTACTGCTGATCGTTTTAGTTCCCGATTTTTTGACGTCACTGGGGGTGCCAGCTGCGCCATTTCTGGTCATGTAGGATTTTTTCAAAAACGGCGCAGTGCACCGTTCCGAAAAACCTTACCTTAAGAAAATCAGGGGCTGGGGGGCCTTTCGGCCCGGGATAGAAGCGGCAGGCACCGGGGGCGGGGGGGGTATCACGAGGTCATGGTTGAGTTTACAAAGAGACAAATCAATTTTTAAAAATTAAGCTCTTGGAATGCTTACACCTGTTATGAAACTAGAAATTCTGGGGAGAGAAAAATTAGCAATGACATTACAGGATAAATTCAGCGTCCCTCTTTACCCTAGTAACCTCAGTTTTTCGGCACTGACCTTAAGCTCCACCCACAGAGCTTAAGGACAATCTGCGCCGCTCCAAAATGAAAGTTTATTCTGGCGAAACTTGCAACTTTTTTTTGGCACAGTTGGCCACTAAAATGTACCAATTGTGTCAAAAATCGGCCATGTGGAAAATTGGACCCTCCGGCTCTCGCTTATTTTCTCAGGAAAGAATTGTGTGCATATTTGGATACAGGCAGAAACAGAGCCCTTTCGCAACAGCTAAAAATTTAAATGTCTAAAAGGGGAGAATCCATACACTTTAAATATTTAAATTGAGATTAGGTGGGCTTACAAAGCGAGCACGTCTTGAACAGGTTTGACACAGAACCCACTTCATAGAGTCAGGTTTGGCTCCAAAGTCAGCTTTATACTGCAGTTGGGCATTGGTGCAAAGCCCAAATCACTTGCGAGCAATGCTAAACTTGCAATATAAAGAGTGATTTTTTTTTGTCAGAATTGAAATATAGAAACAGATATACCAGAGGTTTGCCACTGGTGTCAAGCTGGTCCTTCATTCTCCGTAACAGAAGGCCTTTGGTGATAATATTAAGGCGTTCGCCACCCTTCTTTGTACCATTATCCACTTGATTCTTCCAAAGCTTGAACTCATCGAATGGGGAACAGTGAAGGAACCTGAACAAATAGGGAAAGGTTAGAAAGCAGAGTTATGAGAATTTAGAATTAGCCATAATTAACTAGAATTAACTTGTCTCAACAACATAACTTGGGAACAATATCTAAAACAATTCTGAAGATTTGTTTTTTTTTTTAAAAAGGAGGGAAACAAGATCAAGAAGATGGAAACAACTTTAGGATAACTTCTTAAATGCTCCAATCATTAATGGGGATAATACAGGTAAGTGTCCGAAGAACACAATTTAATAATGAAGTTTAAGCTAGTCTGACTTCTTACTTGAGCAAGGAGTACATATCCAGAAGGTTGTTCTGAATGGGCGTTCCTGTGACTGCCCAGCGTGTTTTAGCTTGGAGTTTACACACTGCCATTGATGTTTGTACTTGGGGGTTTTTAATGTTGTGAGCTTCATCCAGGATGATCCGAGCCCATGCTAACTTCAACAGAGGAGAATGTGCAGACTTTGCCTTTGCCAAGACCTGAAAACAGCGTATGAACAAAAAAGTGTGTTTTTTATTGGAACATGGTTGGATTGAAAAGATGAAGTACATAACTGTTTACTCTCACCTTATCCTTATCAATGGATTTTCTGAGATGGAAGCAAAAATCATAATTTCACTGTCTCTTTTGATAGCATAGAAGTTGCTTCTACCCAATTAGAAAGCACACTGATAATCTGCCTGATCCACTCATTCCAAAAAATAGTTCGTGAGCTATCCCACTGTCAAAATACTACAGGTGTTCAGAATTATTCTGAAGTGATAATCCGGTATTTCTTAGTTGGGTGACCATTCCAACAAGTAGCAACTGCAGGGTACTCATAAAAGCAGTGGAAGATGCCAAGGCATTTCATACTACTCAAATCTACAAGTGGGATCACTGCACAAAATTCTCCACTTACATTCGCCTCCTCATCTTGAGCTGCACACTGTCGACTTTCCTTCTTCACTGGGATCTCCTTTGCAACGAGGCTATATGTCGTAACAACAACATCAAATTCTGACAGCCTATAAGAAAATGTTTTAATATCTTAGATTACAGTCAATATGGTACCTTTGTTTAAGGGACAGACCGAGTAATTACAGGCCAGTCAGCCTCACCTCGGCGGTGAGAAAATTATTGGAAAGAATTCTGAAGGACAGGACAAATCTTCATTTAGAAAGACATGGATTAATCAGGGACAGTCAGCACGGATTTGTTAAGGGAAGGTCGCGTCTGACTAACTTAATTGAATTTTTTGAGGAGGTAACAAAGAGTCGATGAGGGTAGCGCGTTTGATGTACTGTATATGGATTTCAGCAAGGCTTTTGATATGGTCCCACATAGCAGTCGGGTCACAAAAGCAAAAGCCCATGGGATCCAAGGCAAAGTGGCAAGTTGGATCCAAAATAGGCTCAAATGCAAGAAGCAAAGGGTAATGGTTGATGGATGTTTTTGTGACTCGAAGGCTGTTTCCAGTGGGATTCTGCAGGGCTCAGCACTAGGTCCCTTGCTTTTTGTGGTATACATCAATGATCTAGACTTGAATATAAAAGTCTGCAGATGATACTAAAATCGGCTCTGTGGTTGATAATGAAGAAGAAAGCTGTAGACTGCAGGAAGATATCAATCAACTGGTCAGGTGGGCAAAACAGTGGCAAATGGAATTCAACCTGGAGAAGTGTGAGGTAATGCATTTGGGGAGGGCTAACAAGAAAAGGGAATACACATTAAATGATAGGACACTGAGAAGTGTAGAGGAACAAAGGGACCTTGGAGAGCATGTCCACAAATCCCTGAAGGTAGCAGGCCAGGTAGATAAGGTGGTTAAGAAGGCATACGGAATGTTTGTCTTTATTACCGAGGCATAGAATACAAGAGCAGGGGGAGGTTATGCTTGAACTGTATAAAACACTAGTTAGGCCACAGCTAGAGTACTGTGTGCAGTTCTGGTCACCGCATTACAGGAAGGATGTGATTGCACTGGAGAGGGTACAGAGGAGATTTACGAGGATGTTGCCAGGAGTGGAGAATCTTAGCTATGAGGACAGATTGGATAGGCTGGGTTTGTTTTCCTTGGAACAGAGGAGGCTGAGGGGAGACCTCATTGAGATGTATAAAATTATGAGGGGCTTAGATATAATGAATAGAAAGGGCCTATTTCCCTTAGCAGAGGGGTCAACAACCAGGGAGCATAAATTTCAAGTAATTGGGAGAAGGTTTAGTGGATATTTATGGGGAAATTTATTCACCCAGAGGGTGGTGGGGGTCTGGAACTCACTGCCTGAAAGGTGGTAGAGGCAGAAACCCTCACCGAATATAAAAAGTATTTGATGTGCACATGACGTGCTGTAACTTGCAGGTCTACGGACCAAGAGCTGAAAAGTGGGATTAGGCTGGATAGCTTCCTGTGGCTGACATGAACACGATGGGCCGAAATTTCCTCCTAACATGCTGTAAATTTCGATGATTCTATAAAATATTACTTAACGATATTTTTAGTTTAAAGGTCAACTTCCTCCAGCTATGTGAGACAGTCCTTCCCGTTCATTTGGATGCCCTGCTGGGCTCTGTGCCCTGACTGATGGGGCAAAGTGCCCTGGTGCCAGTCCTCTTCCAATGCTGCTACTAAACTGGTTTCTGGTGACCACAGATTGACTTGCTTATTAATTGTTCTTTGATCTAAGGGATGGAGTGGGGGGCACTTGCCTTCATCAAACAGCATCCAAGAGCAGAAACTCCATGGACGATGCTGTGACATATAACCTACATTATACTCTTTCATGATGTGACACATTAGGAAACCTGTATGTGCAGCCTAAGCTGTTTGGTCAGCCTCAAGTTTACAAATATAGGGCTCAATTTTCCTCAAAGCTGTTTTTTGGCGTACTTGAAGAGTCATGCCTGGTTTTTGGGGGCCCAAGTACACCAAAAACAAATCATCCAAGTTTCCCCTTTTGATTTCTTCATTTTGGCACCGCCTAGCCTGTCGTTTAGTTTTGGGGGTGGGCCTAAGATCAGCGCCAAAAAGATTGGGTTGCCACGGTAACCAGGGACACACTGCGGCTGAGGCTGGAAAGTGAAACATACAGCCAGCTCACAGCAACTTGCACAAGTACCTTACACATTGCAGCAACTGACCACAATTAAATTATTAGTGAGAATGACAAAAGTCTATCTCTTACCCCCCTCTCCCAGTGCCGGTCCCCGCTCCTATCCCAGGCCGAACAGCCTCCCTCCCTTGCAGTCCCCGCTCCTAGCTCTGGCCGAAAGGCCTCCCCCCCCCCCCCCCCCCGATCCATCCCCCTCCCCTCTGCTGTTGCTGTCCAGGCTCTGAAACGGCATCTGCTGTGCTGATTTACCTACCTGCGGCGATTTTCTTAACTGCCCAGAAGGTATTTCCACAGAGGCCACATACGCCATCCTAAGAAAAATTGGAGTAAATCGGAGCTGGCCAAACTTGCTTAAATGGCCAGAATTGGCGCGGGTGGCAGGTTACGGCCCTATGACACAAAAAAACTTAACCTAAAAAAATCGTAACAGAGTTACGCTGGCACACAATCTTTGGGGAAACTTTGATTTTTTTATTTTAGGCCAAAAAAAGTGGCGCGCGCCAAAAAAAACGCCGCAAATCACCGGGGAAAATTGAACTCCTAATCTTGTGCTAACGTTAATAATATCAAATAACGAATTTAGTGATTCATTAGCATACCAATCTAGAAAGATTGATCAGCAACTATATTTATAGCAACTCTAACAAAAGGGGTGAACACACTTTAGATTATAGAAATGTCTTCCATATATTGCATTAAGTATAATATTGTATATAGAATGCTGAAAATATTTTATATTCAGAGCTGTAAATGGCATTGTATTTTCAGAGTAGGAACACCATAGTGCTACAGGTACTCACGCCTTTGCTGACGTCTCTCTCTTTGGGCCGTGGTATATGTATATACTTAGTTTCCTTGCACTGACGTGCCGCTTGATTTCCATCTCCCAATGGTGGATTAGAGATGCTGGACAAATGATGAGTGTCCCACAGGAGATCACAAAAGTGCTATCTGTTGGAATTGAGGGCATTAGAATGTAATATTAAGCTATGAACAGACAGCAGTGACAGAAACAATCTTGGTTTAGCTGGATCTCATGCCAACACCATGCTGCAATGGGCAAAGCTTCACTCTGCATTTCTACCAATACTTGTCATGGACTCCTTCTGGACAATCTGTACACTAGCAAAACAATGTAGTCCCTACAGTAGTATTTCTGTAAATGGTAGTTATAGAATTGTTTAACTATTGTAGTTTAGTCAAATCACAACACGGAAAGCAACCCATCAAATTATTTTGTGGTACCTTATCTAATACATGCATGTTTTATGTAAAATGTTGTAAATTGCAAAGTATACCCTTTAAGACAGACTTGTATTTCTAAATTGCAAATGCAAGAAAAATGAATTGTGTCTTAAACCACATTGCTCCCCAGTATCACCAGCTTTGTAAGACATTCTAACAAACACAATATACAGCCAAATCTCTTCAATAAAGCCAAGCTGTGATCAGTGGTTTAAGCCAACCACTCTTGAGCAATAGCAAGTGTTGAAAGAAATGTGGTTGCAAAAGTTAACTTTTTAGATGCAGCTAAACCAGACCAGTTCAACCACTAATTAATGTATTCACTAAAAATACCCCCAAAATCAAATCAGAAAATTATTTTATGTAATTTCCTAATCATAGAAATATACAGCACAGAAGGAAGCCATTTCGGCCCATCGTGTCCGCGTCAGCCGACCAAGAGCTATCCAGCCTAATCCCACTTTCCAGCTCTTGGTCCGTAGCCCTGTAGGTTACGGCACTTTGTGAACATCCAAGTATTTTTTAAATGTGGTGAGGGCTTCTGCCTCCACCACCCTTTCAGGCAGTGAGTTCCAGACCTGGACCACCTTTTTCTTACGCAGTCCCTCGGAGTCGAGGATGACTTGTTTCCACACCAATATGAGTTCTCAGGTGATTGATGAGTCCAATGCGGGACCTACAGTCTCTGTCACAGGTAGTGCAGATGGTGGTTGAAGGGACAGATGGGTGGGGGGGTGCTTGGGATGTTGTGCACTCCGCTTCCGCTTGCTCCCGGCGAAGAGACTCAAGGTGTTCGGCGCCTTCACGGATGCTTCTCCTCCACTTTGAGCGGTCTTGGGCCAGGGATTCCCAGGTGTCAGTGGGAATGTTACACTTTTTCCAAGGAGGCTTTGAGGGTGTTGTTAAAGCATTTCCTCTGCCCACCTGGGACTCGCATCCCGTGTCGGAGCTCTGTGTAGAGCACTTGTTTTGGGAATCTAGTATCGGGCATGCGGACGATGTGGCTCGTCCATTGGAGCTGATCGAGCGTTGTCAATGCTTCGATGCTGGGGATGTTGGCCTGAGCGAGAACACCGACGTTCCAGACTCCCACCACCCTCTGGGTGAAGACATTTCCCCTCATATCTCCTCTAAACCTCCCCCCAATTACTTTCAATCTATGCCCGCTGGTTGTTGACCCCTCTGCCAAGGGAAACAGGACCTTCCTATCGATTCTATCCAGGTCCCTCATAATTTTATACACCTCAATCAGGTCTCCCCTCAGCCTCCTCTGTTCCAAAGAAAACAGACCCAGCATCTCCAATCTTTCCGCATAGCCAAAATTCTCCAATCCAAGCAGCATTCTTGTAAATCTCCTCTGCACCCTTTCCAGTGCAATCACATCTTTCCTGTGGCTCTGTCAAACCCGTGTGGTGGCTGGTGTGCAACGGCCACCACACGTTAAAAAAATCCACGCACAGGCATCTTCCACCCCCTCGACTGGAGGTGAGGTGGAACATTGAGTGAACTCTTGTGGAAGCAAGTCATCCTTGTTCGAGGAACCAATTATGATGATGGATGATATCTCCCAGGGAGAAGAATGGTTGTAGTTCTTTTTTTAAACTATTTGAATAATTTTGTTCCATGAAATAAGTTGGCCCTCTATTATATTCTGTATGCACGTAATTTAAAAAAAAAGGTTAAATACTGGTAGATGTTTAATAGTTCGATGAGAGCTGTAATTTTAACAAGATTTTTTATCTAGGAAAAGGGAAGCTTATGATAGATATGGAGAAGTCAATACTGCAGAGAGAAGTATAAAAAGTGCAGGGATGCAATTAAAAAAGATATCATGGAAGAAGAAAAAAGAGAGCGTGAAAGAATGTTGGCAAGTATAATCAGAGAAAACCCAAATATGTTTTATAAATACATTAAGAGCAAGAGGATAACTAGAGAAAGAGTGGGGCCTATTAGAGACCACAAAGAAAATGTGTGTGTGGAGGCAGAAGATGTGGGTATGATTATGAATGAATACTTTGCATCTATTTTCACAAGAGGGGCGATACAGACTTTGCAATCAGGGAGGAGGAGTGTCAAATATTAGACGAGATAAACAAAGTGAGAGAGGAAGTGTTAAGGGGCTTAGCACCTTTGAAGTGGATAAATCTCCAGGCCCGGATGAAATGTATCCCAGGCTGCTAAGAGAAGCAAAGGAGGAAATAGCAGAGGCTCTGACCATCATTTTCCAATCCTCTCTGGCTACAGGTGTGGTGCCAGAGGCTGGAAGACTGCTAATGTTGCATGTTTGTTTAAAAAGGGAGAAAGGGATAGACCGAGTAATTACAGTCCAGTCAGCCTAACCACAGTGGTGGGAAAATTATTGGAAAAAATCCTGAGGGACAGGATAAATCTTCATTTGGAGAGACATGGATTAATCAAGGACAGTCAGTGTGGATTTGTTAAGGGAAGGTCGTGTCTGACTAACTTGATTGAATTTTTCGAGGAGGTAACAAGGAGTGTCGATGAGGGCAGTGCGTATGATGTAGTGTATATGGATTTTAGCAAGGCTTTTGATAAGGTCCCACATGGCAGACTGATAATGAAAGTAAAAGCCTATGGGATCCAGGGCAAAGTGGCAAGTTGGATCCAAAATTGGCTCAAGAGGCAGGAAGCAAAGGGTAATGGTTGATGGGTGTTTTGTGATTGGAAGGCTGTACCCAGTGGGGTTCCACAGGGCCCAGTGCTGGGTCCCTTGTTTTTGTGGTAATTACTCAAAACTCAGGTGTGGGGCTTGAACCCACGTCTTCTGACTTAAAGGCGAGAGTGCTGTCACCGAGGCAAATATCACCTTGCTTCAATTAGCAGCACTCTCAACTCGGTCAGAAGCCCCTTCCCAGGACTCGAGTCAGCAAAAAGCTGGTAATCCACAGTGCATGTTTTGTTCCCCTGTTATTTAAATTATTGTAATTATCTTCACTTCTTACCAGTTTTTGAGATCCACTCCTCGAGCTTTTTCTCTTTTTCATTCTTCCCCTTGCACCGTTGTGCTAAGATGAGTGCAATCATCGTTAGAGTTTTCCCCAAACCCATGTCATCCGCTAAAAAAAGTTTTAAAAGTGTCAATATTTTAAATTTATACTCTTCATTTTCCTAATTAGGTTATTACTAAAGATGGACAGACATCTGATTCCAATCCAGAAAACTTTCATTTACCACAAAGATTATTAGTTATAGGTATTCTGGATATCATCCCCTCCTCCTAGGGTATACATGAATAGTAGGCCAAAAAATACATCATCAGTTGTTGTTCCTCGATTTCTTCTATGTTAATCCAAATGGAATGCTTACATATATATTTATTACTGATAGCTAAATAATATCTAATCACAATAGGGAAATTAAATAGCAAACACTTATAGGATTTGAACTTGCAATTTACTGTCATTCTGCAGATGGTACTGACTTCTGGATCGAGAGACTGAGTGCGAGATATTATTGTTAAGCAATTGTATGACAGCCATGATCTTATTGAATGGTGGTGCAGGCTTGAAGGGCTGAATGGCCTACTCCTGCACCTAGTTTCTATGTTTCTATTCCTTTGTTCACAAGTTTAATACAGGCAATAACATAGCAACCTAAAGGGCCTAACAGCTCCACATTCATCCACAAATACCCCCAACTCCAACAATTATTTCTATCTTACTTGCTTCCAAGAGGAATTGAGTGCAATCTTATTCTGTTTTCAAAATTAGAACACCCCTGGATTGACAGAAGTCTAAACCTTGGTTATCTTAGTCAAACATATTTTATAACCCTATATATGTCTTATGTATAATATTAAAAACAGTACATTAGTGGACACATATCATACTTTCTCTCAGATGCAAAACAATCTTAAAATGCTGGATGCTTCTCAGCTGCAATCTGAAAGTGACGAGCACATTCCAATCTGCAAAGTTCTTAATCAGACCATTAAACAGAGTAATCTTAGACTGCTTATTCAAAGCAATTAGACTTGGCGACCTTAAAGGTATATGTCAACATAAACACAGATCCACCTTAGCAGTAAAAATATTTTGTGTACTATGTGGTATGATGTTCCTGTCATTATTAAAGAGTGCATCATTTGAGTTGCCATAAGCAATGCCAAGGGAGAGCCATTATTTTGTATTAAGATTCTTCCAGGCCGAAATTGGTGCCATTAGCAGCTCTTGAGGTCGCTAACAAACCTGTTTTCGGCCGGGCGATCACCTCCAGCGAAATTGGCCTCGTTTTTTGTATAGGGGCTCGCCCCGCTCAAGTGCGCCTGGCGATGATAATGTTATCGCCTTGCGCACTGCCTCGTTATCTCCTCCCAACATAAATTCGGCCTCTCCCCCTCAGTTACCGCCTGGTGCTGACGACAGCTTCACCTGTCGAGTTGCAGATGGGAGTCGGCTGGAGAAGCGTTATTTAAAGGCGCCATCTTGGCAAACAATTTTCTGTCAGCCAACATTATTTAGAGCTTGCTGACAGATAGGCAGAGTGCCTGTTGCAATGATTGTAGGTTAAAATCCCCCATGGTTAAAGGAACGGCAGTAACCATGGGGGATTTTAACCTACATATTGATTGGTCAAATCAAATCGCACAGGGTAGCCTTGAAGAGGAATTCATAGAATGCATACGGGATTGTTTCTTAGAACAGTATGTTACAGAACCTACAAGGGAGCAAGCTATCTTAGATCTGGTCCTGTGTAATGAGACAGGAATAATAAACGATCTCCTAGTAAAAGATCCTCTTGGAATGAGTGATCACAGTATGGTTGAATTTGTAATACAGATTGAGGGTGAGGAAGTAGTGTCTCAACGAGTGTACTATGCTTAAACAAAGGGGACTACAGTGGGATGAGGGCAGAGTTGGCTAAAGTAGACTGGAAACACAGACTAAACGGTGACACAATTGAGGAACAGTGGAGGACTTTTAAGAAGCTCTTTCATAGTGCTCAACAAAAATATATTCCAGTGAAAAAGAGGGCGGTAAGAGAAGGGATAACCAGCCGTGGATAACCAAGAAAATAAAGGAGAGTATCAAATTAAAAACCAATGCGTATAAGGTGGCCAAGGTTAGTGGGAAACTAGAGGATTGGGAAAATTTTAAACGACAGCAAAGAATGACTAAGAAAGCAATAAAGAAAGGAAAGATAGATTATGAAAGTAAACTTGCGCAAAACATAAAAACAGACAGTAAAAGCTTTTACCGATATATAAAACGGAAAAGAGTGACTAAAGTAAATGTTGGTCCCTTAGAAGATGAGAAGGGGGATTTAATAATGGGAAATGTGGAAATGGCTGAGACCTTAAACAATTATTTTGCTTCGGTCTTCACAGTGGAAGACACAAAAACCATGCCAAAAATTGCTGGTCACGGGAATGTGAGAAGGGAGGACCTTGAGATAATCACTATCACCAGGGGGGTAAGTACTGGACAGGCTAATGAGACTCAAGGTAGACAAGTCCCCTGGTCCTGATGAAATGCATCCCAGGGTATTAAAAGAGATGGCGGAAGTTATAGCAGATGCATTCGTTATAATCTACCAAAATTCTCTGGACTCTGGGGAGGTACCATCGGATTGGAAAGCAGCTAATATAACGGCTCTTTAAAAAAGGGGGCAGACAAAAGGCAGGTAACTATAGGCCGGTTAGTTTAACATCTGTAGTGGGGAAAATGCTTGAAGCTATCATTAAGGAAGAAATAGCGGGACATCTAGATAGGAATAGCGCAATCAAGCAGACGCAACATGGATTCATGAAGGGGAAATCATGTTCAACTAATTTACTGGAATTCTTTGAGGATATAACGAGCATGGTGGATAGAGGTGTACCGATGGATGTGGTGTATTTAGATTTCCAAAAGGCATTCGATAAGGTGCCACACAAGATAAAGGTACGCGGAGTCAGAGGAAATGTATTAGCATGGATAGAGAATTGGCTGGCTAACAGAAAGCAGAGTGTCGGGATAAATGGGTTCTTTTTGGATTGGAAATCGGTAGTTAGTGGTGTGCCACAGGGATCGGTGCTGGGACCACAACTGTTTACAATATACATAGATGACCTGGAAGAGGGGACAGAGTGTAGTGTAACAAAATTTGCAGATGACACAAAGATTAGTGGAAAAGCGGGTTGTGTAGAGGACACAGAGAGGCTGCAAAGAGATTTAGATAGGTTAAGCGAATGGGCTAAGGTTTGGCAGATGGAATACAATGTCGGAAAATGTGAGGTCATCCACCTTGGGGAAAAAAACAGTAAAAGGGAATATTATTTGAATGGGGAGAAATTACAACATGCTGCGGTGCAGAGGGACCTGGGGGTCCTTGTGCATGAATCCCAAAGTTTACAGGTGCAGCAGGTAATCAGGAAGGCAAATGGAATGTTGGCCTTCATTGCGAGAGGGATGGAGTACAAAAGCAGGGAGGTCCTGCTGCAACTGTACAGGGTATTGGTGAGGCCGCACTTGGAGTACTGTGTGCAGTTTTGGTTACCTTACTTAAGGAAGGATATACGAGCTTTGGAGGGGGTACAGAGATGATTCACGCAGCTGATTCCGGAGATGAGGGGGTTACCTTATGATGATAGATTGAGTAGACTGGGTCTTTACTCGTTGGAGTTCAGAAAGATGAGGGGTGATCTTATAGAAACATTTAAAATAATGAAAGGGATAGATAAGATAGAGGCAGAGAGGTTGTTTCCACTGGTCGGGGAGACTAGAACTAGGGGGCACAGCCTCAAAATACGGGGGAGACAATTTAAAACCGAGTTGAGAAGGAATTTCTTCTCCCAGAGGGTTGTGAATCTGTGTAATTCTCTGCCCAAGGAAGCAGTTGAGGCTAGCTCATTGAATGTATTCAAATCACAGATAGATAGATTTTTAACCAATAAGGGAATTAAGGGTTATGGGGAGCGGGCGGGTAAGTCGGAACTGAGTCCACGGCCAGATCAGCCATGATCTTGTTGAATGGCGGAGCAGGCTCGAGGGGCTAGATGGCCTACTCCTGTTCTTAATTCTTATGTTCTTATGTTTAGTGGTTTCGACCTCGAGGACTGTTCTGGCTCTTAATCATTGCTTTGTTTAATTCAGAGCAGATTTGACTCGCCAACATTTTTCTCATTTCATGGGGGTTGTGTTGGCGCTTGACCTCCTGCTCCGACGTCACCATCGGAGATTACTTAGGTGGACAAAGGCAGAGAGGTCGCAAGACAACAACTTTTACTTATATAGCGCCTTTAATGTAGTAAAATGTTCCAAGGCGCTTTACAGCAGTAAAAGGGAGAAATAGAACATAAGAACATAAGAAATAGGAGCAGGAGTAGGCCATACGGCCCCTCGTGCCTGCTCCGTCATTTAATACGATCATGGACTCAGGTCCACTTCCCTGCCTGCTCCCCATAACCCCTTATTCCCTTATCAGTTAAGAAACTGTCTATCTCTGTCTTAAATTTATTCAATGACCCAGTTTCCACAGCTCTGAGGCAGCGAGTTCCACAGATTTACAACCCTCAGAAGAAATTCCTCCTCATCTCAGTTTTAAATGGGCGGCCCCTTATTCTAAGATTATGCCCCCTAGTTCTGGTCTCCCCCATCAGTGGAAACATCCTCTCTGCATCCACCTTGTCAAGCCCCCTCATAATCTTATACATTTCGATAAGATCACCTCTCATTCTTCTGAATTCCAATGAGTAGAGGTCTAACCTCCTCAACCTTTCCTCATAAGTCAGCCCCCTCATCTCCGGAATCAACCTAGTGAACCTTCTCTGAACTGCCTCCAAAGCAAGTATATCCTTTCTTAAATATAGAAACCAAAACTGTACTCAGTATTCCAGGTGTGGCCTCACCAATACCCTGTATAACTGTAGCAAGACTTCCTTGCTTTTATACTCCATCCCCATTACAATAAAGACCAGATTCCATTGGCTTCCAGATCACTTGCCTTACCTGCATACTAATCTTTTGTGTTTTATGCACAAGTACCCCCAGGTCCCGCTGCACTGCAGCACTTTGCAATTTTTCTCCATTTAAATAATAACTTGCTCTTTGATTCTTTCTGCTAAAATGCATAACCTCACACTTTCCAACATTCTTCTCCATCTGCCAAATTTTTGCCCACTCACTTAGCCTGTCTATATCCTTTTGCAGATTTTGTGTGTCCTCCTCACACATCGCTTTTCCTCCCATCTTTGTATCGTCAGCAAACTTGGCTATGTTACACTCAGTCCCTTCATCTAAATCGTTAATATAGATTGTAAATAGTTGGGGTCCCAGCACTGATCCCTGCAGCACTCCACTAATTATTGATTGCCAACCCGAGAATTAACCATTTATCCCGACACTCTGTTTTCTGTTAGTTAGCCAATCCTCTATCCATGCTAATATATTACCCCCTACCCCATGAACTTTTATCTTGTGCAGTAACCTTTTATGTGGCACCTTGTCAAATGTCTTCTGGAAGTCCAAATACACCACATCCACTGGTCCTCCTTTATCCACCCTGTTCGTTATATCCTCAAAGAATTCCAGCAAATTTGTCAAACATGATTTCCCTTTCATAAATCCATGCTGACTCTGCCTGACTGAATTATGTTTTTCTAAATGTCCTGCAACTGCTTCTTTAATAATGGACTCCAACATTTTCCCAACCACAGATGTTAGGCTAACTGGTCTCTAGTTTCCTGCTTTTTGTCTGCCTCCTTTTTTTTTTTTATAAATAGGGGCGTTACATTTGCAGTTTTCCAATCTGCAGGGACCTCCCCAGAATCCAGGGAATTTTGGTAAATTACAACCAATGCATCCACTATCCCTGCCGCTACTTCTCTTATGACCCTATGATGCAAGCCATCAGGTCCAGGGGATTTATCTGCCTTTAGTCCCATTATCTTACTGAGTACCACCTTCTTAGTGATTGTGATTGTGTTAAGTTTCTCCCCCCTATAGCCCCTTGACTATCCACTGTTGGGATATTGTTTGTGTCTTCCACCGTAAAGACTGATACAAAATATTTTTTCAGAGTTTCTGCCATCTCCATGTTCCCCATTACCAATTCCCCGCTCTCGTCCTCTAACGGACCAACATTTACTTTAGCCACTCTTTTCCTTTTTATATACCGATAGGAACACTTGCTGTCTGTTTTTAATATATCGTGCTAGTTTACTTTCATAGTCCATCTTCCCTTTCTTAATCATTATTTTAGTCATTCTTTGCTGGCATTTAAAAGCTTCCCAATCTTCTGTCCTCCCACTAGTTTTGGCCACTTTATATGCCATTGTTTTTAATTGGATACCTTCCTTTATTTCTTCAGTTAGCCACGGATGGCTCTCTTTTCTTTTACACCCTTTCCTCCTCACTGAAATATATTTTTCTTTAGAGGTGTGAAATATCTCCTTAAACGTACACCACTGTTCATTAACCGTCCTACACTTCAATCGATTTTCCCAGTCCATTTTACCCAAGTCAGCCCTCATATCTTTGTAGTCTCCTTTATTTAAGCTTAGTACGCTGGTTTGAGATCCTACTTTTTCACCCTCCATCTGAACTTGAAATTCAATCATGCTATGATCAATCATTCCAAGGGGATCCTTTACTAGGAGATTGTTTATCCATCCTGTCTCATTACACAGGACCAGATCTAAGATAGCCTGCCCCCTGGTTGGTTCCGTCCCTTATGCACTCGATGAACTCTTCCTCAAGGCTACCCTGACCAATTTGATTTGTCCAATCAATATGGAGGTTAAAATCACCCATGGTTATTGCTGTTCCCTTTTTACAGGCCCCCACTATTTCCTGAAAAGAGCAAGACAAGGAGAAAGAGAGAGAGCAAGACAAGGAGAAAGGCAGGGAGAGAGAGGGAGAAAGACAGGTAGAAGGACAGCAAGATGTGGCCAGAGAGAGAAAGCGCAACAGGCCTGGCAACAAGAGACTTTACCCTCCCAGAGTATTCCGGTAGCATTTCGCCTACATCAATTTCACTGATGAGCAGTGTGTTCGAAGGCTGCACTTCAGCAAGGACATGGTCACAGAGCTCTGCCATCGTCTGCAACCAGACCTCAAGCCTCAGACCAGGGTGAGGACAGCTCTCTCAGTGGCATGCAAGGTCACCATCGCACTCAATTTCTACACCAATGGATCCTTCCAGTATGCAACAGGAGACATCTCCAACATATCCGAGTTTGCCGTCCATTGCTCCATCCGCGAGGTCACAAATGCTCGGTACAGAAGGAGGAAGGACTACAGTTCCTTCCCTATGACCAGAGAAAAGCAGCACGGGCGTGCATGTGGATTCATCAGGATAGCGGGCTTCCCCATGGTGCAGGGCACCATCGACTGCAGTCACGTCGCTTGGCGGGCACCACATCACAATCCTGAGATCTTCTGTAACCGCAAAGGCTACCACTCACTGATGTGCAGTTGGTATGCGATCACACACTCAGAAATCTCACTGTCAATGCCCACTATCCTGGCAGCAGCCACGATGCCTTCATCCTGCGCCAGACCGGTGTGTGGATGGATGCTCGGAGACAAGATCTAATCGCTCTGTACCTGGCTCATGACTCCCCTCCATAACGCCAACACTCCTGCCCAGCTCTCATACAATGAGAGCCATGCCGCCACCAGGAACATCATTGAGTGGACTGTCGGAGTGCTCAAACAACGGTTCCGCTGCCTTGACGGCTTGGGAGGAGTCCTCCAGTACTCGCCAGAGTGGATGCCCCTATTCGTCTGTTGCATGCTGCACAACCTGGCCATCGTGAGGGCACAACCATTGCTACCAGCATAGCCGCACCACCCGAGGACGAGGAGGAGCAGGAGAAGCAACACCTGCGCTGGAGGAGGCAGCGACTGCAACATGATTCTGCAGGGAGATCCGTGACCGTCTCATCAGAACTCGTTTCCACTGATTTCCATCCCACTTCCCGGTTCCTCTGGACATCCCCATCACCGCATCAATTTTCTCTTTCATACTAAAGCCCCAAAACTGAAATGAGAGCCAACAGCAAACATGAAAAATTCCAATCAAAATTTATAAAACAATAATAAAATGTATAATTGTGTATTTATAAATCACCTTTGTGCGATTCGTTATAACACTCTTTCCTTTACTTATTCTACTATTACACCGCAGTGTGTCCCCTGTGGCTGCACTGGTGGAAGGCTGCTGTGTCAGGGCCAGAGACTACAGATGCAAGATGCCCTCGACCAGCTCTGGGCCCGTAGACTGCACCACCTCAGGCTGGACGGCGGCAGTCTGGGCTGGCTGGATGACAAGCAGCGACAAGTGCAATGGCGCAGTGGCAGCGGTGGGATCAGCAATGCTCTCATCACGAGAGGACAGCAGGTGCCACTTCCCCGCAGCAGCACCTCAGTATCTCCACCAATCTGCTGCAGGACAGTTTGGTGGGCTGCTGCAACATCGTGAGATCCCCAGTGGCCTATGAAGGACCCAGCAACGATGGCAGGAGTCGGAGCTTGTGTGGCATCCAGCCGAGTCTGCATGAGAGCAGTTTGAGCTTCCATGCTGTCAACCATTGTCCGCATCACAGCACCAAGACATTGTGATGCTTCCGCCTGTGCTGTAATGGCAGCTGCTGCATCGCCCATGACACGCGTCATGAGGTCTGGATCCACACGGTTTCTCTGGGAGTCCACCATCATCTGCAGAGTGGCAATGATGGATTCTATGGTGTGCGCAGAGCTCTGTGCAAGACTTAATGCGGACTCCTCTACACTACCACTGTCTAAAGGCTCTCAGGCACCCCTGCCATTACACCTATCATGTCGGATTGCATGGCCATCACCCTTTGTACGAACACCTCCCCATCGAGATCGTCATCCGAGTCCTGTGCAGCAGAACTCGCGTGCAAACACGTACTCCGGGGAGATGGCTCCAGAGGTTGCCTTTCCCCTTGACCGTGCTGCAGCCCGCTAGGCCCCAGTGCAGACCCCGCTACTAACCTAACCTCCAAGGACTACGTAGTGCCAGTATCTGAGCTGGTGCCTGCGGGTGAGAGAAGCAGTGACACAATGTTTGGCTCCTCCTCGCCCCCCTTGTGACTCTGTTGGGGGGGACTCAGGGACAGGCTGCTCATCTGCTGCATGGTGATCTGAAAGCATAAATGGCACAAGAGTGCAGGAATGGAGCAAGGAAGGCAGACAGTATGAGAAGCTGGAAAATGATAAGGACCTGGTTTAAAGGGAAGTGGGATGAGAAGAGGGGATAAAGATACCATTGTTGCCCCCAGCGGGCTCGACGTCTTCGCTGGCCACGGTGCCCACCACCTGCAGGCCAATGAGCCGCAGCACTCGCCCCTCCAGGTCACTCAGCTTGCGCAGTCAGCTTCCCCCCTCCCGCCCCTCCAACCCGCTGCTGCTCCCCTCTGTTTTGTGCTGCTTTGGCCTGCAAAAGAAAGGAACTTATGTGAGTAAGAGTTCAGCTATGAATGTGGAAGATATGCCTGCCATGTAGCTGTGAATGTAGGTAAGGTGTGAAATGAGGATGTGACTGTCAGTAGGTACAGATGCTTGGTGGTTGCCTGTTGGGTTAAGTGCTGGTTTGCAGAGTGTGCAGACAGAGGCTCAGAGGCTGGTATGTAAGAGTTATGCCTCCCGATTGAGGTCATTGAATTTTTTCCGGCACTGTGATGACATTCAGTTGACCACGATGCTGGCCGACACCTCCACCGCTGTCCACATGGCCCTAAAAACTAGTGGCACCGGCCTTCTCCCAGATGGAGGGAACAGTGCATCCTTCCTTTTTTCCACTGCCCCGACCAATGTGTCCATTGCCACCTCATCGAAGTGAATGGCCCTTGTCACAGGATTTGGAGCAGCCATGTCAGAAGTTGCTTCCAGCTCTCAGTGAAGTCCAGCAATGATGAAAATGATCAGGTACTGCCTGAAAGTCACCTGAAATTGGATAGCGTTCTGGCAATAGTGCTGCAACAGCGCTCCACTGAGGCCATTAGCGCCTCAAATACCACCACCCCTCCCTTCCAAAAACGGCCAATTTTACAGAATTTGGCAGCCCATCTCACCGGGCGCTAACTTTTCAAAAAGTTAAAAGTTAATGCCAGCTTTGGCCATATTCAACCTTTATGCAAATTACACTCTTCAATCTCATTTTCCTTCCATGACCAGGTCAGCTTGTACAACCCTCCTAAAAAGAACTCTCTTACCTAGTATGCCACCCGATGGCTTTTGCTTCTCCCGCCAGAGTAACCATGCCAATGCTTGTTTTTGATGAATTAGCAGCGGGACCTGTAAAAATGAACAGTAAAAAAAAAAAATTTCAACATTTTATGCATCAAGTATCTTTTTCAACTTTGTCTACAAAATATAGAATGAAACAGAATAAACTCACATAATTTTACCAGGATTGAACTATCGTAACCATGGGAACTTATTTTGTCTCCTTTTCAAATGCAATAGAAGGAATAAAGTATGCCAATTTTAATGTAAATTAACAATTGTTGATGGAATTGACAGTAAAAAAGCATTAGGAAGAAAGGTAGAGAATCATTAAATATTAGATAACATGAAGTACGCTGTATACCAGGTAAGATCTTAAAGGAACACTGTAGGCAACATCAGTCACTCACACTTCACAATTTACAGAAAGTTAGCATGCAGGTACAGCAAGCAATTAGGAAGGCAAATGGCATGTTGGCCTTTATTGTAATGGGGATAGAGTATAGAAGCAGAGTAAGGGGGGCAGAAATTTCCCCTCCCCCGTCCCAAATGGGGTGCACCTTCCTTTTTTTTTTTCCACCCCAAACCATGGGGCAGAAATAACGAAGAGATTCAACTGATAGAATTTTTTTTTTGGTCAGGGCATAAGTTGTGCTGGCTGTGGGGCGGAAGTGCCCTTGCAGTGGGTCGGCCGCCCCGACCAGTCATCAGTGCCGTGCTGATGTCAGTGCGACGCAGCACTTCAACGTTAAAGGGGAGGGCCACTGCGAGCTCTGCAACAAGCTCAGTTTGGCCCCCTGGGCCAGCAGGGAGGGTTTCAGCTGGACCAGCCGCCTGGCACTCAAGAAGGGGGCTAGGCTACCTGTTGGTGGCCTGGCCTACCCTGGGGATATAATTGTCGGGCAGACTTGGCATTTGGCCAACAAAAATAAATATAATGGAGTTGCCAGCAGCTTTAAGGGCGGACACGCAACTGTAACCGCAAATGTAACGCCCCTATTTAAAAAAGGAGGCAGACAAAAAGCAGGAAACTATAGACCAGTTAGCCTAACATCGGTCGTTGGGAAAATGCTGGAGTCCATTATTAAGGAAGCAGTAGCGGGACATTTGGAAAAGCATGATTCAATCAAGCAGAGTCAACATGGTTTTATGAAAGGAAAATCATGTTTGACAAATTTGCTGGAGTTCTTTGAGGAAGTAACGAGCAGGGTGGATAAGGGGGAAACCAGTGGATGTGGTGTATTTGGATTTCCAGAAGTCATTCGTTAAGGTGCCACATAAAAGGTTACTGCACAAGATAAAAGTTCACCGGGTTGGGGGTAATATATTAGCATGGCTAGAGGACTGGCTAACTAACACGAAACAGAGAATCGGGATAAATGCGCCATTTTCCGGTTGGCAAACTGTAACTGGTGGGGTGCCGCAGGGATCAGTGCTGGGTCCACAACTATTTACAATCTATATTAATGAAGGGACAGAGTGTCATGTAGCCAAGTTTGCTGATGATACAAAGAAGGGTGGAAAAGCAAATTATGAGGAGGACACAAAAAATCTGCAAAGCGATATGGACAGGCTAAGTGAGTGGGAAAAAATTTGGTAGATGGAGTATATTGTGGGAAAATGTGAGGTTATCCACTTTGGCAGAAAAAATAGCAAAGCAAATTATAATTTAAATGAAGAAAAATTGCAAAGTGCTGCAGTACAGAGGGACCTGGGGGTCCTTGTGCATGAAACACAAAAAGTTAGTATGCAGATACAGCAAGTAATCAAGAAGGCAAATGGAATGTTGGCCTTTATTACAAGGGGAAGAGTATAAAAGCAGAGAAGTCCTGGTTATTGGGTATTGGTGAGGCCACACCTAGAGTACTGCGTACAGTTTTGGTCTCCGTATTTAAGGAAGGATATACTTGCATTGGAGGCTGTTCAGAGAAGGTTCACAAGGTTGATTCCGGAGATGAGGGGGTTGACTTATGAAGATAGGTTGAGTAGGTTGGACCTACTGGAGTTCAGAAGAATGAGAGGTGATCTTATCGAACCATAAGATAATGAGGGGGCTCGACAAGGTGGATGCAGAGAGGATATTTCCACTCATAGGGGAAACTAAAACTAGGGGACATATTCTCAGAATAAGGGGCCGCCCATTTAAAACTGAGATGCGGAGGAATTTCTTCTCTCAGTGGGTTATAAATCTATGGAATTCTCTGCCCCAGAGAGCTGTGAAGGCTGGGTCATTGAATATATTTAAGGCGGAGATAGACAGATTTTTGAGCGATAAGGGAATAAAGGGTTATGGGGAGCGGGCAGGGAAGTGGAGCTGAGTCCATGATCAGATCAGCTACGGTCTTATTAAATGGTGGAGCAGGCTCTTGGGGCCAAATGGCCTGCTCCTATTTCTTATGTTCAAGTGACTGTTAATTTTGTTCCACATTACTGTTTCTGAAATATTCCCCAGTACCTGACTGACTGGCCTGTAGTTGCTGGGTTTATGTTTACACCCTTTTTTGAACAATGGTGTAACATTTGTAATTCTCCAGTCCTCTGGCACCACCCCCCACCCCTATGGAGGATTGGAATATTATGGCCAGTACCTCTGTGATTTCCACCCTCTATTCCCTCAGCATCCTAAGATGCATTCCATCCGCTCTTGGTGATTTATCTATTTTAAGTACAGCCTGCCTTTCTAATACCTCTTCTTTATCAATTTGTATCCCATCAATTGTCTCCACTACCTCCTCCTTCACTATGTCTATGGCAGCATTGTCTTCCTTGGTGAAGACAGATGCAAAGTACTCATTTAGTACCTCAGCCATGCCCTCTGCCTCCATGCATTGGTCTCTTTTTGATCCCTAATCGGCTCCACCCCTCCTCTTACAACCCATTTACTATTTATATGCCTTTTGAAGACTTTTGGATTACCTTTTATGTAAGCTGCCATTTTATTCACATACCTTCTCTTTGCCCCTCTTATTTTTTTTTTCATTTCTCCTCTGACCTTTCTATAAATAGCCTGAATCTCAGATGTATTTGCAACCTGACATCTGTCAGACACACTCTGAGGTCAAAGATCAGCCATGATCTTACTGAATGGCAGAGCAGGCTCGAGGGTCTGTATGGCCTACTCCTAATTCTTATATTCTTATTCAGTTTGCTTCGGCACTAAGCCTTCGCCATATATTGCAACCAGAGCTGACAAATAGCAGATTAGTGTGCCTAATACATTTGGGAATCCTACCTATTTGTCCTAGATGGGATTTTGGTTTAATTTATATTACGCTGCAGATCTATGGTCACGTTTAGTTTACAAAGAGGTAACCCTCAGAGACACAGAAGGCATCGAGAATGTTGATGAGGATGTTTAGGAGGAAAGCCATCACATTTCATACTTTTGCAAATTGTGTCAGCTTTGAACTAAAGGGAAGTCATTTAGAACATCACATAGCAGTCCACACCCTAGAGTTAGAATTTCAGGCGGGCTTCAAAGGACACACAACGCAGGTGCCAAGAGCTTTCACACCACGGAGGAATTTGGAGGGTGGGGGAAGTATTCAAGGTGGTAACTTTAACTTTGGAGTAAGTACAGTGCTGCTGGAGTTGAGGGCGGGATCAGAGGTCATCTTTGTGTCTCTAACATTTTCTAGAAAAATCAGTCTAGGGCAGTCAGCAACATGGAGATCTGGCCCTCTAAGCAGTCAGGGAGACTAAAAGATTCAAGGTCGAGGTATGAACATGTATAGCCTGCAAAAAAAAGTTAGTGCCGGTTATTTCAGGGACTGCTACGATGTGTCATGGCTTCGAATTTTTTGGCCACATTCCACAAAAATCAGAAATAAACCATTTTAATGTATATTTAGGATACAAACTTGCCTAAAGTTTCCCTAGCAAGCCCACTCACAGGCAGAGGTGATTTAAGTGCAGAATTGGTAGTTGTTTTTGTAGATTCCAAACTACGGTGAATTTGTCTGGCAAATCAGGAAGACATCTAACATCTTGGTGTTGGCAATTTTTTTTGATCTTTGTGGGTTGGGGTGAGAGGCTTTAAAAAAAAAAAAGTGAGGACACAGACACTGCAGAAAGAGGATAACCTCTACCCTGGTCAGGAGACTTTGGGTCTGAAATTCATCAGGACATAAGGTCCGCCCATTTCCCGGCGGTGTGTCGTTTAAAACCACTGGAATAACGCCGAGACTGAAGAGAGTGTTAGTTTGGTGAAATTTTATTTGGCGGTATGAAAGCGGTGTGCAGTAGGCAGTATTATAGTCGATCGAGATTGACTTTCTTGTCGATGGACAGTGCGGCACTGAACATGTGCAAATTTGGTTTTTGCTTTTTTTCCCCACAAATGCTTTTTCCCCGCGATTTCGGGGGTCAGGAGTCACCTGCGCATGTGCAGAGAGTTGAAGTCGAGGGAGAGAGAGTGAAAAGGAGCAGCAAAGTATTCGAGGGTCAGTTGTCTTCATCAGAGATTCCAGAGTCAAATAATAATTATACAATATCAATACATATTTTATAAATTAAAAAATAATAAATATAATATAAATGTAATGGAAATGCTGAAAAAGAAATTGAAGGAACATCGAGAAGGACAGGGGGTTGAGGGCGTCCGCCTTCGACGTAACGGAGATACCTGCACTGCTGAAGAATATCACGGAGAGATACTCGAATTAACGAAGGGTGGTCGTGGAAAGGCCCCCCCTCCGCGCAAAGGAGTACAACAGAATATGGGATGAGATCGGGGAGCCTGTCTCCTCCACAAGTACAATGGCACGCAGTGGAGAAAGGTGTCGTAAGAGGTGGAACGACCTGGTGAGGGTAGCAAAAGTAATGATTTTATTTATGCACCCCCCCCCGCCCCCCCATGTGAACGTAGGTTCAGTGTCACACAGATGATGTTATTTATCCCAAGGTTACGGCAATGTATTTGTGCTTTCAGGCAATGACAAGAGGATCAACTCAGTGTTTTGATGTGTGTGTGTGCGCGCGCATGTTTGTGTGTGAACCTGTGTGTCTGCGATGTTAAATGGATTGAAGGTTTTTACTTTCATTTACTTCACTTTCTGCAGAAGACATCTGCAATAGCAGCGGATCAGCGGCGTACGGGGGGAGGACCCCCAACGCAAGAATCATTGATGGAGATTGAGATCCGTGCCCTGTCGCTGGTCAGGGATAACAACTGTGCCACCACCTGTGTTGGAGCTGACCCACCCATACAGGATGGCCAGTTCAATACAACCCCCGGTCTGTGTTGGGGTCCTGTAATATCATGTAATGTAACTGTAACTGTAATGTTGGCCTCATGTAATGTAATGCAAGTTTATTGCACTGTAATGTTGGGTTCATATGATGTACTGCAATGTTGGGGGCATGTAATGCAATGTACATGTATATGTATATATGTATAGTCTGTCTGCGATATGTAATGCAGTAATGCAGCAGTGGTGGACATTTAAGTAAGACTACGCTATGTCACTATACTCATGTAACCCGGACACCTCCCCTGGTGCCAAGCACTTTTAAATGTTGTTTTGTACTTCCAGACTCGGAGGATTCAGACCAGACTTCCGCAGAGAGGACAGACGATAGACCCACTGCCTCCACCTCTGGCGTCACCCAGCCCTCTACCGACTTCACCACTGCCAGAGATGAAGAGGAGGAAGAGGAACAGCAGCTCATCCTGGAGCCAGTGGAGGCGGAAGTGGGGGTGGAAATAGAGGAGGATTATAACAATTCCATGTGGGCCAGCTGGAACATCCTCCACCACCGACTCTATATTCATAGGATTTCCCCATGCCTCCTCTGATTCTGCAGGACATAAGAACATAAGAATTAGGAACAGGAGTAGGCCATCTAGCCCCTCGAGCCTGCTCCGCCATTCAATAAGATCATGGCTGATCTGGTCGTGGACTCAGCTCCACTTACCCGCCCTCTCCCCGTAACCCTTAATTCCCTTATTGCTTAAAAATCTATCTATCTTTGACTTGAAAACATTCAATGAGCCAGCCTCAACTGCTTCCTTGGGCAGAGAATTCCACAGATTCACAACCCTCTGGGAGAAGAAATTCTTTCTCAACTCGGTTTTAAATTGGCTCCTCCGTATTTTGAGGCTGTGCCCCCTAGTTCTAGTCTCCCCCACCAATGGAAACAACCTCTCTGCCTCTATCTTGTCTATCCCTTTCATGATTTTAAATGTTTCTATAAGATCACCCCTCATCCTTCTGAACGCCAAGGAGTAAAGACCCAGTCTACTCAATCTATCATCATAAGGTAACCCCCTCATTTCTCTGTACCCCTTCCAAAGCTAGTATATCCTTCCTTAAGTAAGGTGACCAAAACTGCACGCAGTACTCCAGGTGCTGCCTTACCAATACCTTATACAGTTGCAGCAACACCTCCCTGCTTTTGTACTCCATCCCTTTCGCAATGAAGGCCAACATTCCATTTGCCTTCCTGATTACCTGCTGCACCTGCAAACTAACCTTTTGGGATTCATGCACAAGGACCCCCAGGTCCCTCTGCACCACAGCATGTTGTAATTTCTCCCCATTCAAATAATATTCCCTTTTACTGTTTTTTTTCCCCCAAGGTGGATGACCTCACACTTTCCGACATTGTATTCCATCTGCCAAACCTTAGCCCATTCGCTTAACCTATCCAAATCTCCTTGCAGCCTCTCTGAGTCCTCTACACAACCCGCTTTCACACTAATCTTAGTGTCATCTGCAAATTTTGTTGCACTACACTCTGTCCCCTCTTCTAGGTCATCTATGTATATTGTAAACAGTTGTGGTCCCAGCACTGATCGCTGTGGCACACCACTAACCACTGATTTCTAACCGGAAAAGGACCCATTTATCCCGATTCTCTGCTTTCTGTTCGCCAGCCAATTCTCTATCCATGCTAATACATTTCCTCTGACTCCGCGTACCTTTATCTTCTGCAGTAACCTTTTGTGTGGCACCTTATCGAATGCCTTTTGGAAATCTAAATACACCACATCCATCGGTACACCTCTATCCACCATGCTCGTTATATCCTCAAAGAATTTCAGTAAGTTAGTTAAACATGATTTCCCTTTCATGAATCCATGCTGCGTCTGCTTGATTGCACTATTCCTATCCAGATGTTCCGCTATTTCTTCCTTAATGATAGCTTCAAGCATTTTCCCCACTACAGATGTTAAACTAACCGGCCTATAGTTACTTGCCTTTTGCCTGCCCCCTTTTTTAAACAGAGGCGTTACATTAGCTGCTCTCCAATCCGCTGGTACCTCCCCAGAGTCCAGAGAATTTTGGTAGATTATAACAAATGCATCTGCTATAACTTCCGCCATCTCTTTTAATACCCTGGGATGCATTTCATCAGGACCAGGGGACTTGTCTACCTTCAGTCCCATTAGTCTGTCCAGCACTACCTCCCTAGTGATAGTGATCATCTCAAGGTCCTCCCTTCCCACATTCCTATGACCAGCAATTTATGGCATGGTTTTTGTGTCTTCCACTGTGAAGACGGAAGCAAAATAATTGTTTAAGGTCTCAGCCATTTCCACATTTCCCATTATTAAATCCCCTTTTTCATCTTCTAAGGGACCAACATTTACTTTAGTCACTCTTTTCCATTTTATATATCTGTAAAAGCTTTTACTATCTGTTTTTATGTTTTGCGCAAGTTTACCTTCGTAATCTATCTTCCCTTTCTTCATTGCTTTTTTAGTCATTCTTTGCTGTTGCTTAAAATTTTCCCAATCCTCTAGTTTCCCACTAACCTTGGCCACCTTATACGCATTGGTCTTTGATTTGATACTTTCCTTTATTTCCTTGGTTATCCACGGTTGGTTATCTCTTCTCTTGCCGCCCTTCTTTTTCACTGGAATATATTTTTGTTGCGCATTATGAAAGAGCTCCTTAAAAGTCCTCCACTGTTCCTCAATTGTGCCACCGTTTAGTCCTTGTTTCCAGTCTACTTTAGCCAACTCTGCCCTCATCCCACTGTAGTCCCCTTTGTTTAAGCATAGTACGCTCGTTTCTGACACAACTTCCTCATCCTCAATCTGTATTACAAATTCAACCATATTGTGATCACTCATTCCGAGAGGATCTTTTACGAGGAGATCGTTTATTTTTCCTGTCTCGTTACACAGGACCAGATCCAAAATGGCTTGCTCCCTTGTAGGCTCTGTTACATACTGTTCTAAGAAACAATCCCGTATGCATTCTATGAATTCCTCCTCCAGGCTACCCCCTGCGATTTGATTTGACCAATCGATATGTAGGTTAAAATCCCCCATAACTACTGCCGTTCCTTTTTCACATGCCTCCATTATTCCCTTGATTATTGCCCGCCCCACCATGAAGTTATTATTTGGGGGCCTATAAACTACGTCGACCAGTGACCTTTTTCCCCTTACTATCTCTAATCTCCACCCACAATGATTCAACATTTTGTTCATTGGAGCCAATATCATCCCTCACAACTGCCCTGATGATATCCTTTATTAACAGAGCTACCCCACCTCCTTTCCCTTCTTGCCTATCTTTCTGAATCGTCAGATACCCCTGTATGTTTAATTCCCAGTCTTGGCCACCTTGCAACCATGTTTCTGTAATGGCCACCAAATCATACCCATTTGTAATGATTTGTGCCGTCAACTCATTTACTTTATTTCTAATGCTGCGTGCATTTAGGTAGAGTGTTTTCATCCTAGTTTTTAAACCATGATTTTTAGTTTTTACCCCTCCTGCAGCCCTTTTATATTCAGTGGCCCTTTTTGTTTCTTGCCTTTGGTTTCTCTGCCCTTCACTTTTACTCATTTCTTTTCTGTCTTTTGTTTTTATAAGGGCCAAGCGGTGTGCAGCAACGATGGAGGTTGGTGCAGAAAAGGTCGGATGCTGCAAGACAGATAGGCGCGTACCAGGACATGGTGTGTCTGTCACAGGCCAGCGTTGACATAGGTCGAGAGCTGCTCAAGGCCATGGCTATAATAGCCGGAAACATCGCGGCGCTATCAGAATGACAGTCGGAGGATATGTCGCGTCTGATCACTGTGATGGAGCGAGCCGTCGACTCAGTTGATGCCATGCGGCAATCGACGGGATCAGGCCATGGCGTGGAATCCCCTCATGCCATAATAGTCGGGTTGACAGCACCTGAGGGTGGGGAGCTGCCAGCAGCTTCCAACCCTGAAGCCGTGCCTTCCAGATCACAAGCTTCTCCTGAGGCCCCATTCATTGCCCCTGCAATGTCTGACCCCCAACGACAGTAATAGCATTCGATGTGCACTGCTGCACACCGGCTTGGTACCACCACAGGGATGTCTGGGCTCAGGGGCAGTGGGAAAGGGAAGGGCGGGAGTAAGAAAAGGGGAGGTGAGTATACGGTCGAGGTCGAGGACAGTGAAGGGTGTTTTTTCGAGTCAAGTGCTCATTGTTCATTTAAAATAGATGAAGTTTGATTTTTAAAAAGGTTATTTCAAGTTGTTACAGTTTTAAAGTTGTTACAGTTGTTCAAAGTTATAGTTATAAGTTTTACAAAGTTTTATAATTGTTGTATATTTTTTACATTTTTACATAAACGTTTGAATTGAATGTAAGTACTCTTGTACGGTGTCAAACCTTTGGGATAACAGTCATCAGGGTCCCAAAACGCAGCTCTCCACATTCAAGCAGGGCTTTCATTTATGAGCTGCTGACGTAACAATTTTGGGGGGGGGGGGGGGGCGGGGTGGTGGTGGTGCCATGGATTGATCTGGAAGCACCTCCTCATCCTCCTCCCCTTCATTATCCTCTTCTTCCTCCTCAGTCTCCGCCACTCTCTCCTCAGGTGGTCCCGCAGTCCCCTGTGGCAATTCCTGTCCCCACATGATTGCTAAATTATACAACATGCAGCACACCACTGTGAACTGAGCAAGCTGCTCAGGGTGGCATTGCAGCCTGCCTCCCGAGTGGTCCAAGCATCGAGAGCGCTGCCTCAGCACTCCAATTGTCTTTTCGATAATATTACGTGTGGCTATATGGCTCAATGGCCTAGCAATCCTAGTTGGCTGCTTCCAGCGGGCGATTGTGTAAAAAAAAGTTTTAAAAAATGCGCACTTACATGAAGCTGCTGCGCCCACGAGAGATCCCAGTCCTGAGGCCTCCACTGATTGCGTGTCGGAGCGTGTGCATGTCAGGACGTCCGCAGGGCTAGAGCTGCAGTCACATGGCTCTGGGCAGCCAATCCAGGTAAAGTATATTCTCATTCATAATAATGGGAACTCCATTAGTTGGGAGTTCCCATTATTATGATTGAGAAATCCCCCCCTCACCCCCCCAACAACATCCAAAACACAAATAAAAAAAATAGAAAATATACACCACATATTTAACATCAAGTTATTTGTTATAAGAAAAATATTTTTCCGATTTAGAAAAATTTAATTATGGTTTAAAATAAACTTACTGTAGTGGGGAGGGTTTTTAAACAATAAAATGTGTTTTTTACATTTTATTTTATTATGTTTTTGTGTATTTTAGAATTCTTACGCCTGTAAAAGTAGGCTATGCACCTGCTTTTATCAGGCGCAAGAGTTTTCAGGACATCCGCTGGACAAGATATGGGTAAATACCGCAACCTTGCCCTTGCGGATGTCCTGGATGTGGAGATGCGTGCTCCAGTTGATGGATCGGAAAAGCCGGTTTTCAGCACATGCGCATTGTGCGCTGAAAACCGCCGTTTGCGATGCCTTCCTGGGTCCGTACACACTCCATACGGACCTGGGATGGCCGGGATTTCTGGGCCATTATATCGTCACTCGCTTCTGTTTGGGGTTCTGCAGGGTGAGGATCAAGAGACAGGCGGCGAGGCCAAACCCTGTGTTCCACCAGCATTTACCTTGTGGCTCAGACTTCAACATGTCAGACACAGTGCTTTCACGCAAGATGTGTGCATCATGGATGCTCCCTGGAAAGTTGGCATTCACAGCCATTATGCAGTGTGTGGTCGCAGACGAGCTGCACGTTGAGGGAGTAGAATCCCTTACGGTTTTGGTACACCTCCGCCTCCTGTAATGGTGCTCGCAGGGCAATATGGGTACAGTCAACAGCACCCTGCACCTTGGGGAAGCCGGAAATGTGTCCAAAACCCAAAGCCCTCTCACTCTGTGCCTCCCTGGTCATTGGGAAGTTTATAAATTCCATCCGGCATGCATAGAAACATAGAAACATAGAAAATAGGTGCAGGAGTAGGCCATTTGGCCCTTCTAGCCTGCACCGCCATTCAATGAGTTCATGGCTGAACATTCAACTTCAGTACCCCATTCCTGCTTTCTCGCCATACCCCTTGATCCCCCTAGTAGTAAGGACCTCATCTTAACTCCTTTTTGAATATATTTAGTGAATTGGCCTCAACAACTTTCTGTGGTAGAGAATTCCACAGGTTCACCACTCTCTGGGTGAAGAAGTTCCTCCGCATCTCGGTCCTAAATGGCTTACCCCTTATCCTTAGACTATGACCTCTGGTTCTGGACTTCCCCAACATTGGGAACATTCTTCCTGCATCTAACCTGTCTAACCCCGTCAGAATTTTAAATGTTTCTATGAGGTCCCCTCTCATTCTTCTGAACTCCAGTGAATACAAGCCCAGTTGATCCAGTCTTTCTTGATAGGTCAGTCCCGCCATCCCGGGAATCAGTCTGGTGAACCTTCGCTGCACTCCCTCAATAGCAAGAATGTCCTTCCTCAGGTTAGGAGACCAAAACTGTACACAATACTCCAGGTGTGGCCTCACCAATGCCCTGTACAACTGTAGCAACACCTCCCTGCCCCTGTACTCAAATCCCCTTGCTATGAAGGACAACATGCCATTTGCTTTCTTAACCGCCTGCTGCACCTGCATGCCAACCTTCAATGACTGATGTACCATGACACCCAGGTCTCTTTGCACCTCCCCTTTTCCTAATCTGTCACCATTCAGATAATAGTCTGTCTCTCTGTTTTTACCACCAAAGTGGATAACCTCACATTTATCCACATTATACTTCATCTGCCATGCATTTGCCCACTCACCTAACCTATCCAAGTCGCTCTGCAGCCTCACAGCATCCTCCTCGCAGCTCACACTGCCACCCAACTTAGTGTCATCCGCAAATTTGGAGATACTACATTTAATCCCCTCATCTAAATCATTAATGTACAGTGTAAACAGCTGGGGCCCCAGCACAGAACCTTGCGGTACCCCACTAGTCACTGCCTGCCATTCTGAAAAGTACCCATTTACTCCTACTCTTTGCTTCCTGTCTGACAACCAGTTCTCAATCCATGTCAGTACACTACCCCCAATCCCATGTGCTCTAACTTTGCACATCAATCTCTTGTGTGGGACCTTGTCGAACGCCTTCTGAAAGTCCAAATATACCACATCAACTGGTTCTCCCTTATCCACTCTACTGGAAACATCCTCAAAAAATTCCAGAAGATTTGTCAAGCATGATTTCCCTTTCACAAATCCATGCTGACTTGGACCTATCATGTCACCTCTTTCCAAATGCACTGCTATGACATCCTTAATAATTGATTCCATCATTTTACCCACTACCGATGTCAGGCTGACCGGTCTATAATTCCCAGTGCTTCGGTTACCTTCGAATGCAACGATGAGTAGCGTGCTGAGAAATACAGCATATGTCCACAGATGATGCCTGAAAAGAGCCACATGCATAAAAGGAAAGGGCCGCAGTCACCTTCATCTTGACAGAGAGTGCAGTAATGGTGGTGGTACTGAACTGGCAAATCTCATTGATCACCACTTTTCGGAAGCCCAGCCTTCGAAAGCACTGTCGATTGGTCAGTTCCAAGTATGAATGCTTCTCCCTGAAAATCCTTTGGGGGTAAGGCCTCTTCCTCATCAGTCTGCGACCTCCTCCATTACCCTGATAATTCTGCTCAATAAACCTTCTCCCATCTAGATCCTGCATTAGACAAGTAGTCAGCAATACAGGCTGAGATAGTACAGGCCCCATTCTTTTTAAATCTCCACAATCTCCTCAAAGAGCCTGAGATAAACTCAAATGATTTTTCAATGAAAAAAATTAACTCAAATGCCTTCTATCTTAATAGAAGGCCAATCTATTGGCCTTCTATTAAGATAGAAGGCATTTGAGTTAATTGCCTCAGTACCAATAAAAATATCTTTCCCATTGTAAATCGCACTGAAAATTCACTGTTCACCTCTGAAATACTGAGGTGCTGCTTTTGCTGACTGTTCCCGATTTCAAAATGGTGACACTGAGCACTACCGCCCATTCAAGATTGAGTAAAACCACCTTCTCCAGGACGGTATGCAGCTCTGGTGGTATGTCAGCAGTATGTCATGAAAATTGCACTTTTTGGGCAGTATGCAGGCGGTTCCACATGGCCATGTGCATACCGCTCGGTGATATGTCAATGATGAATCTGCCGCTGGGTGGTATGTCAGTAGTATGTACCTGTTTTTTGACAAAACTTGTATTTTTGGGCAGTAAGCGGGCGGTATGTCGATGAATTTCGGGCCCCAAGTGTTATGATGTTAAGGGCTTACCAAAGTAAGCTACTGTACGCTTGTTTGTTATTTGTGTAACGGTCCACGAACACAAGTTTGAGTGTAATGAATATCATGTGGCACAATGTATGTTTTACTGAATGTTAAATACAGCAGCTTATGAACCGAAACAAACAATATTGGGCCCAAATTTGATCACCCTACCGCGGGCTGCCGCCAAGAAAACTCCCCGTTTATTCAGCGCTCTCCCCTCCGTGTGAGTTTGGTGAGGCCCTCACACCGGCGGTTTGAAAGGACCGCTGGGGAGCATCGTTGGTGTGCGTCGGCGTGCAACGCCGGTAAAAGTCCTCCCGCCCATGATTCATCGGAGCGGTCCTCCACTCCTGCAGGAGAAAGGATCGCTGCGTTGAAGTCGGGACGGTAAGTATGAAGACCTGCAAGAAAAGGTTAGTGAGATGTTTTTCTTTCATTCTTTTGCAGCGATTTTGTTTGAAAGGGTCCTCTGAAGGTTTTGTCATGTTTTGATTTTTATTTGTTGAACATTTTTTTTTGTAACGCCCATTTTTTTCCGCCGGGCGGTTTTTTTCCCATTTATTCACCTAACTTCTGCCCAAAGTACCATCAGGATCTTAGCGATCTTTTCGACGGTAAATGGGCAGAACTTGGCTTTGATCAAATTCGGGCCCAATATCTTACCTAGTGTCAGCTCGACCTTTCTTTAGAGATATTGAAAGGAGTACATATGCTTAAGACATGGACATCCAGTCCAAATAACAAGTGAGTTTATTTGTTACACTCCTGGGACTGAGCAGATAGAGGGGAGTGTCAGTCAATTTCCATAAAGAGCAGCAGGCAACCAGACAATTTAAGGGAACTGCTAACACCACTGAACTCAAATTAATAACGGTGATTTTAACCTACACTAGAGGCAAGTTGCATATTTGTTGTTTTATCGTTTGAGGAGTGGAAGGAAATAGATGCAGTTTGTTATAAAACTATATTCTGGTCATTCATGTATCCTACAAAAAATAAACTGTTGGTTTACATTGGCCTCATCTCAGTAGAGTGCTTTGCAATCCATCTTCCAAACAGAGAGGACGACACGCAGCAGCATGTGAAACATCACAGTATCCAGTACAGGCAACAAGGGGCTTACTGTTTGGATCCCTGGGTCAGTTAACTAGATATTGAGTATCAAAGCTGCTCTCCAGATCATAGAGGACACGAGGTCCACTAACATATGACTAGTGATGCTAAGACCAGGAGAAAATCTACTGCAGATCTATGAATTTGTAAAACTGACTTTACCACTTTATAGGCATATTTTATAACGAGTATTTCAAAATAGTCCTTTATTGCATCTGTAGTTTAAAAAAAGGCAATGGATAGAATTCTCATTACATTTGACTGTGATGAGGTCTGACAGCATCATAGTCTGAGAAAATCTTGCAGAGCCTCCTAATGTCACCCACAAATGATGCTGT
Organism: Pristiophorus japonicus; assembly: GCF_044704955.1. NCBI lineage: Eukaryota > Metazoa > Chordata > Chondrichthyes > Pristiophoridae > Pristiophorus > Pristiophorus japonicus. The sequence continues at coordinate 68,925,967 of NC_091987.1, read as the reverse complement.
TTGAATGGAGTCAGTGTCTTGTATAGTTACCATGGAAATTATCCTCTTTACGTAGCGATTACTGAAATTATTGGATAAAGGGAGTGTTTGTCATGGGTGGAGGGAGCCTCATGAAAAAAAGACTTCTACTATATTCTCAAAATAGAATCTTGAAACGCAACAAGCCGTTACAATCTCTTTAGTAAAACTCACTCTACAGAAAGTTGGGAGTGCGATACAACGGAAATGCCAATTTACCATCTTTAGTATAGTGACACTGAATTTTTCAGTAAAATCCAGCTGTCCAAATTTTTCAGCTTGAGATCCCAAATTTGGGGCGGATTCAGGGGCGCTACTCGGAGAACATTTCAACATCCGCCCCCTTCCGTTAAAGGGGAGGAACGCTGCGAACTCTGCAGGGCCATTTCAAGGCCTCCACTGGGCCACCAGGGCTGTGTGGTGCCATGGCCGCAGCCCGGCACCGAGACGGAGCGCTGGGCAGCAAAGCAGAATGAGCTGACTGGTGAGTTGGCTGAAGAAAAAAAATAGCGGCCCGCAGCACAGTGCACCTCTCCTTTAACTTCCACCCAACGAGCGGAGGTTGGCCCGGTTCACGACCCGCGAGGCTGGCGCTGACATTGCACTGGCGCTGGCCAATTTCCGCCGCAGGGCAGAAAGGGGTTGCCGTGCACAGTGATGATGTCATCGCCGGTGGCGAGGCGGCCCAGGGCGCTATGCTACCATGTTCGCGCCTCCACTAATTCCCACGCAGTTTTGCGGGTGCTGGTAGCGCCCCTCCCCCCCGGGGCAAAAACTGTTTGCACCCAGTTAGTGCGCCCCAGAGCCGCTAATGGGAGGAGAACTGGGGAATTTCGGCCCCATATTCTTTTTCACTATCTATCTTTTGAAGACTCCTGTATCAGTTAAGTCATTTCAAAAATTAGGTGAAACCATTTTACAGCTCTAATTTACAATATTTAACGTATCAAAGCCTACAAAAAAATTCTGCAGAGGTCACAGAAATGGCATACCCTTGTAAGGTTTACACATTTCATGATCAAGGCACAGCAAGAGGCAATGGACTAAAATAGTTTAAAAGAAACCTTTGGGACTGTTGGGCTGGAAAAAGGGCGCCAGCCCGAGGCAGGTGGTGACTCATAACTGATTAATGTGATTTCTGGGGTCAAGAGCGAGACCCGATTAACATCGAGACAAAGGTTTTTTGATACAATCAAGCAGAGGTGCCCATGGATTAATTGGCCAGAGGGGAAAACACAGTTCCCTATGGAGACTACAAGTCTACGAAAATCCAGGACAACAAAGGATCCCACAAGGCGTGTATTTTTGGATAACGGGGCACAAAAGATAAGGAGTTATCGTTTGCCCTGTCAACTCCATGTGTGAATTGTGGCCAACCAAACAGATCCAGACCCATCATCAGAGCCATCCAGACGCATTAACTGAAAGCAGCCCAGCAGGAGGTGTGTATAATCAAATGGATATACATGTAAGAGCTGAGAACAACAGCTCAGAAGAACAACAGGATGAAGGAAGAAACAACAGCACAGGGGAGCAGGTCAAAGGAAGAACGACCACGAAGCAAGCAGCTGGGATCCAACATCTTCCCTAGCTCCACAAGCCTACAATCGACAACAGCAGCAACTGGCTGGATGGGTGATTATATGTCTTCGATCAATCTCTACGCAGTCTTGTTCTGTAATTTTTAGTTGGTTTTTGTGTAATAAACTAACTGTTGGGTTTAAGCCTAAACTTTGTGTTACGTGGAGTCCTTCCTGTAATTCCCGGGGTCTATGAATCAAAGTAGAGTGGAAAACGAACACTCTACACACTGCATGATCAGAAAATCAGTACTCCATTTACCTATACTGCAGATCAAAAAAAAACATTCCAGAAACAATGGCTGTTATCCATAACTGCAGCAGAAGGGGAATATGGATCCCTGCCTGAAAACTAACCAAACTCATCCCAACTGTGCCAAGCAGCTTTAAACGACTAGCCAAGTGGCTGAGAACATCAGTATATTACTAAATTACAGTACCTTTTTTTTAAAAACCAACTCCAAGTCAAAAAGGTATACCAAGCTGAAAATGTATACAAACAATATAATCTCATTTACAGTTACCTTGAGATATTGTGGATCTTCAGCCTCATCAGATATATCTGGGCAAGACTCCAGTGACTTGTGGAGTTGTTCAATGGCCTCACTGGTCACGTTCGTGACAGTGAGGAGTCGATCCTCTGTCATCCGTCCTCCATATAGACTTTGCTGCTGAGAATTTGCTGAAATCGAGAAAAATAATTAATTTAGAAATTTGCTCACAAAAATGATGATGATTATGATTGGGCGGGGGTGGGTGGGGGAATAAAAGCATAGTTAAGGAGAGGTTTTGAAAGCAAATAAAAGCTGGCGAGGCAGAAGGAACTGGCCAAGTGATTTCAAAGGACAAGAGTAGGCACTGCTGGTGGCGTGGGTGATGAGGATAGTCCTGGTGTTAGAAGAGTAGAGCGTGGACAAGGGGATGTAAGGCAGGAAGAGAGCATGAAAGTAGGGTGGGTGAGACCATGGAGTGATTTGAATCAAGAACCACATTCTGACACCAATGCGGCTCATAGCTACTTCCTTATGTAGACATTCCCTCCTCTCTCTCTCTCTCTCCTCCCCCCCAACCCATCAGCCTCAGATATATAAGCAAGGCCAGCATTTATTGCCCATCTTATGCAACTACAGTGGAACCTTTATTATCTGCCATATGGAGGAGGCCCTGTGGACAATAGAAATTGGTCAATAATTCCAGATGATGACAATACTCTACAAATAATAAAAGAAACATCACATAGATTTATTCAACCGAGACAAGGAGATAAATATAAATAAAAGCTGTGCAGTAAATTGATGTCTCTCAGTGTTTTGCAAAAATTCTTACAAGCAATTGGAAAATCAGATAATTGGAGTCTGGATAATAGAGGTTCCATTGTATAGGGAAAGGTTACTGTGAACAGTTAGTCAGCCTCCATCGTTGGACAGCTTCTATCGTAGGATTTCACGATCGAACAGTACTGCTTCCTACAGAACCCATAGCCTGAATTTTGAGGCCCACTATTCTAAAAGACAGGCCAATTTAGAAAGAGCGTACCTTTGCAAGTACATTAATTACAATTGCATAGAGAACTGATGATAAATTTGCTGGAGTCATTCTTCAGAAATTCCAAGCACAGTGGCAATTTTTATTTTCCAGCAGCCATCGGCAAATAGATTTTGTGTCAATTAAATTAATTTTAAAAAGCGCAAAATGGTATCAGTAGCAGTCAAGACGTTTCCAGTCCAGACCATTTTAACTCAATGTTGTCCAATACATTAGCCACATGTGGCTAATTGCATTTTTGATTAATACATTTTAAAAAATGAGTAATAGGTACTGTTGTTGACCATGTGATCTCAATACTCATATTCATACAGTGTACGCATGAGTACTTTCACCTATTTTGATCATTGTGTGTGCTTTTCTTCCTGAGTTGCTACTTATTGGTTATCTGCTAAAATGGTGTGCATCGCGGGTGAAACCGGACTTCAATACCATTGTATAGAGAGGGGAGTGGGTATCGTGGTCAGCTTGACTAATTAGATTAAGCATCCAGGTCAGCAGAAAAGGCAAGCCCAACCAATAATGAGCAGCTCCAAAGGGCATGTCATGGGAAAAGATAAGCAGCATCCACGTCATGAATTGAGAGCAGGGGTGGGTTTGGCACGTCGTGTTGTGCAAGTCAACTTTTCAAGCGGTCACTCTGGTGAAGTCATAGTATCACTCGCAACTACTGGACAAAAATCTAGAAACTGCATCAAGTTGTACTGTATCTAATAAATTCACGCCAGAATTCTAAACTTTGATGAATGAGAAAGACTGCAAAGTTTCACACTGAATGATGGTAAGAGTTTGTTAAGCAAATATACACGTGAAGTACATTTACCTATATTGTGTGCAAGGCGTGTTCTACTACAATTAGTGCACTTGGCTAAATAGGTTATCGCTATAGTCACGTCGGTGGCTAGCCAGTGACTTCTAGTGGACAACACTGCTTTTATGATTCTTCAGTTAGAACAAAGAAAAGATAAAGATAAATGTTAACATTGTTCAAATCCAGGTTGACCCTCTCAAATCCGGTACTCTTTGGTCCGGCAACCTTCCCGGCCAGTGGGGCGCATGCGCAGAACGTGGCCGGGTCGTTGACAGCAGCGTTGTCAGCAGTACCCGGTAAGGTCAGCTGGCACACTGCAAGAACGTTATATGCCGAACACTAACAAGAAATGTTTTTTTGTTAAAACAATAACACTAAGGCTCAGGAGGGTTACAGTATGGATTGAGTCAATGCTGTGCACATGCACAATTCAATGGAGCAGAACCTCTTCGCCAACAGCATAAGCCATACTGACCCTTTGATCTGCTTTTACCTTATTCTGCACCATCAGAATGAAACTTCAATCAAATAAAGTAACACTGAATTATTATCCTAAAAGTGATGTGTGTACGTTCCTAGCGTGTTTTTCCCGGTGTTTGGTGACAGTGTCTCATAGATATGTCCCCTTAAAATGATCCTGATGCTCCTTCTGGGAGCTTCCTCAGACAGGACAAAGTGGATGCTTTTCAGATCGGGTGAATTGGGAATAAATGCTGCGCAGTAGCCTTCTGTACAGCAAATCCATCTTCGAGGTTGGGACGCCATTTTGTCAGTCAACATTCAACAAAGCAGCACGGAGAAGGAGCGTGTGTGGCGGGAGTTTTGGAGCTGGAGCGTGGCGGAGGTGGTCAGGGGCACGAGCGCTGTCATCAGGACCCGGTAAGTCGAGGGTCGGCGTGACCTCCCGTGGTCCGGCAAATTCTCTGGTCCGGCACAGGCCAGGTTCCAAGGGTGCCGGGTTAGACAGGTTCAACCTGTACCGATTTTGTGGCAGCAATAACGGTGTGGCTATATGGTTTGGAACTGCTAAACTGAATCACCATACAACTGCCTACATCTGAAGCATTAATCGTATTAGCCACGTGACAGTAATTACAGTTTAGTAGCAGGATTTAGTAGCAGTATATGAAGGAATCATATACTCTTACAGCACAGAAGAAGGATGGTGACATTTAAAAACAGATTATAATATTTATTTTTTAGGAGAGCAGTTGATGAGGTTAATATAATACCCATAGCAACATTCCTTAGGGTAAATAGTGGTTCAATTATTATTTTTTTTAAAACAAGAGAATAACTGTATCTTATTTACAATTGTGAACAAGCTGAAACATTGCTATTATACGTTATAAAAGAAAGACTTTTATTAATATAGTGTATTTCATGACCTCAGGGCATCCCAAAGCGTTTTACAACCAATGAGGTACTTTTTGAAGCGTAGTCACTGTGTAATGAATTCAACTAAGCAATAATGAGAGTTTTCAATCTGAAGTTAAAGTTCACATTAAGCTGTTTCTCTATATAATGTGGAGTGCCTTTCACAGAATCCACCTGTGGGGTTCAGTTCTATCTGAGCCAGAGATAAAGGAGTATCAAAGAGTTGTCTGGTTCAACATCCAAAGGAAAGTATGAGCTGATTTGTGACATGATTATTAGGAATTTAATGGAGACATATAGCCAGCTGTTGATTGCCAAAAAGGATAACTTATCGAGAGTTGAAAAGAACAAAAGCTAGTTAGAATATAGAATACTTTGCCACAAACTGATGTTGAATGGGTCCTTAAATGCTTTTAAAAGATAGACAGTTGCATGAAAAAGAGGAATATTAAAGGGCTTGGGAAGCAAGCAGCAGCAGGAATAGACAAGGTGGCCTAAGGAGAAAACACCAGCACAGACTTGACAGGCCGAACGATCTGTTCTGTAACATTCTGTGATTCTAATTTCTCGTAAAAGAATGCTTTCTTGTGAAATTTTACCTCTGTACATCTGGTTATAAAAGTGACTTGACCCCAGGGAAGAAGCATCATTGAAACGTAAAGTTGTTGCATCAGATCTGGGATCCTGATGGGGTATAGGTTTATTTAATAAGATGGTGCCACTTTTGTCGAAGGGATTGATCGAACTGTTCCTGGTTTCCTCTCCTACAGAGAAAGATATTGTTAAGAGTTTGAGTTTCAATTGTGTTTATAGCTGCACTGTCAATACATGTCAGTTCGTAACTAAATCCATTATTACCAACTTCAGTTGCACTAATAAAGTACCTGGCCTTTGAAAAGCACTTTGCTTGATGGCTTCGTTGAGATTAGATGTACAAATTGTGTAGAAATTCACATCGTACAATTTCACAGCAAAGCATCTTGGTGCATCAACCGCTGTTGCTTAACAGTTTCTAACTTACTGGTACTTGTTGAGTGTAAATTTATGAGTCCACACTGCCAGGGCAAATCCAATCTGGTTGGAAAACCATGGACAGAATGCACACAAATTTCCAATTTGTGCTACCAGGAAACAATTCTTCACACAAAGGGCAGTGGAAATCTGGAAACCTCACCCCCAAAAGCTGTTGAGGCTGGGTCAATTGAAAATTTCAAAATTGAAATGGATAAGATTTTTGTTCGGCAAGGATTACAGAACCAAAGTGGGTAGTTAAGATAGAGATCAGCAATGATCTAATTGAATGGCTGAATGGCCTCCTCCTGTTCCTATGTTTCACTCCTTGCTGGCAGTGTCAACTCGTAAAATGTTCCCAGTTACATGTACACTTCAGAATTTTGAATTCCAAAGAAGTAACAAACGTATTCTTTTGGTGGAATCAATTCTAAAACTGAGCAGAAGGTTCAGCAAGGATTCAAACAAAATAATCAGATTTAAATTAACGCTCCTGTAGCTTTGAAAATATCCCACTCACCCATCCAAGAAATGCAGTAATTCAATCTAATGAGCCCAATACAGTACCTTTCTCTTCATCATCTGCTGCAGACAAGCACAGTGCACCAAGAGCATCCTCCAGGTCTTTGACCTGATTTATTAACCTCTGACCTTTATCAGGAAGGGCAGCAACATTCACTATTCTCAGAGTATTCTGAAAAATAAAATATTTAGACATGAAAACAGCAATACTGCCAAGTATTATTATTCCTATCATTTTTCTTCCTAAATTTAAACAGGAAGTATTTTTTTCTTGCTGGCCAATCACGGATGTAGCAAATTGTGTTATTGAATTATCAAAACAGGCATGTTAAAAATTTCACAGAATGCAAGATATTCATAACTGATCAGCATAGATAGAATTATGCCCTATTTGAAACCCAGCTTGGAATTAATAACAGCTAGCATACCAATTGGTTTTGCAGTTGCAAAGACATCATTCCTACCTCTCAAGCCAGAAAGCAGGAAATCTGCTTTCCAGATTTTACTGTAACTTGAGCATGCTGAATTGAATCTAATAGCAAAGGCAACTAACTCTAAGCCATTCTGCTAGATGGAGTACTCCCAGTCAGAAGCAAGGCAGGTTAACCTCAACACTAGTACATTTGCAACCCTACACGATATGCATACTGGTTAATCAAGAGGCGACATTAAAAATCAGCTTGAGAAATCTCCACAGCCAAGTTACCCAACAGTCCTGTTTGGAGGAGAAGCACGCATGATGGTGGTCAGATCAACAGGTTTGATAAACAGAGAAAAATGGGAAATGGGGTCAACTATTTCTAACATTCCTCTCTTGCATCGATTTAAGAATCATTCCTGATAATCCCCTACAATTACAGTCGTTCTATAAACACGGATAAATAGGATTAATACAAAATTGAATCCTCCAAGTGCCCTCACAGTTCAAAATAACAAGATTTTCACATAATTCATGTTGAACATGAAATTTACATTCATAAAACTATCTGTAGTACACTGAGATTCTCCTATTTTGCATGGGTCTGTGTGCATGGGAAAAACATATGGATTCAGAACTCCAGAAATATACAATTTTATAAACTTTACATCAACCACTTTTATGCTTCACCATATATTTAAGTGCCGTCTCACCTTGCTTTTGAGAAGAGTAGTACCATCTGTCTACAATTCTGGATTCCTGCATTAACCTCATCAATACAACAGATGAGATTTAAACAGACTGTATTCCCAGTAACACATATCTATAGTCTGTGCACTTAATTCCCACCTAGCTTAGATCATTTATTGAGAAAATATTATCTACAGAATGCACTGCAGGAAGCCGCCAAGGCTTCTTCAGCAGCACCTCCCAAACCCACCACCTCCACTATCTAAAAGGACAAGGGCAGCAGGTGCATGGAAACATCATCACCTTCACGTTCCTCTCCAAGACACACACCATCCAGACTTAGACATATATCGCTGTTCCTTCATTGTCACGGGCTCAAAATCCTGCAATTTCCTACCTAACATCATTGGGGGGAGTACCTTCACCAGAGGACTGCAACAGTTCAAAAAGGCAGCTCATCACCATCTTCTCAAGAGCAACGAGGGATGGGCAATAAATGCCTGCCTTGTCAGTGATGCCCACATCCCAAAGAATGCTAAAAATCACATATCACTGTCCCTTTGTTACCTCCGCTCATGACTATTACCTTCTTTTGTTTAAGTTGAGCAGTCAGCTGGCTGTGCAGTGCTACTGCTTTCTTGGTTTCCATGTGTGCTGATGCATATTCGAATCCAGGAAAGGTTGTGATTGTTCTCTGCCCATTACTTATATTTGCCTTCTTTGTAGCTGCTGTCTGCTTGGCTTCCACTGACTGACAGCTGGGCATACTTTGCTCTAATTTGGTATGGCTATTTTCTGTTCCAATACGGACAGGTGCCTCAGCATGACTTTGTCCATATGATCTACTTTCCTCATTTTTTTTCCTATTTGAATCTGAGCTATCTGTAGAAAGGACTGAACAGTGTCCAGTAGCGCCATGATCCACTTTGGTTCCTTGTGTCTGTTCTGAGCGGTTCTCCCAAGTGTCTGTTGGTTCGATCACTTGGGGTATCCTGGTCATACAGCATTTCTGAGTGCTACTTGACTTTTCATTTTCACAACTATATTCGCTTTTATTACTTGATGCTTGTCTGTCCCTTAGTTGTTCCCCTTTCAAGTGTGCACCGCTGGTGGTTGAAGCGTTTCCATGGTGTGATGAGTGCATAGATAATTCTTTATGGACATGCTCTTCCTCAGATCCTAACTGCAATTTATCCTTCTCCATAGTCTGGGTTGGCTTTGATAATTTTCCTTTGTCAGTTGCCAAGGGGCCAGATGGTTTTAAATATGGTAAGTTGTGAGTTTTCTCCTTTCTGCTCGAGTCAGTTCCACCTATTCTGGCATCACACTTAAGGTGATGAATTGCTGCCTTTTGGGTCTCTTCAGAGTCTTTAACTGCAAGTTTTTCAGCCTCATCAGATGACTTTTCCTTGATCTTGAACCCATCATTAGACTTCTTCGCCATCTCCTTATCACTTACTAGTAAACCATTTAACTTCAGCGCCTCGCTTACATCCTCATTATGTATCTTGTTTCTTTCAGACTCTTCGCTACTACGGTTACCAGTGGCAGCTTTCCATGTGGATGGCTTCTGATTCTCACTCGGAACTCTGAAAGGATTGCGTTCTTGCTTCTTAGAATGCTGGGGCTGCCCCCCAACATGATGGGCATCTCTCTCAGTTGATGACAGCTTTGAATTTGGTTCCTGAAAAACACAAATATTAACATTTAATATTTATTGTGCATGTCCAAAAAAGAACACATCTTGTAGACTGTCTAATTTGTGAAATAAAAAGCTCCACTTTATATGAAAACCAAGCTGAATGAATCCATGTAGAATATTGTATAATATCTGTATTTTTTCCTGTCAGTGTCAGTGCTGTGGGAACATTTTTCCATTCCTACATCCCATGTAAACATCAAATGTTCTCAGGTCAGGGACAGCAGAGACCAGATACTGGACAAAGTAACCTCCGCACAACACTCACACTGCACCTCAACTCAAACCGCAGAAGAACATCCCTTTGCACAAGTGTTTCACTTTCAAAGCACTAACTATCCTTTGGCCTCTGAGTGAGATTGATGACTAATGCATAATTAGCATAAGTGCACTTTTGACAGTCCGCACTCATTTAATGATCGGAATAGGGATTCTTCATACCAACATTATAATCTGGATGTTTAGGTCACAAAGGTGAAAAACACTGTTTTAATGCCTGGAAACCCACTTAACTGGTATCAATATCAGAAGGTCAATAACGTAACATTAGCCACCTTTCAAATTAGCACCACTGGGTCAAATTCTACAATCGTTTAGACAAAGCCAAAAATGTTACTGTTAATATGTTGTTAGGGTTTTTCTTGCTACAGCCACCCTACCTCTCAATAAAAGCTAAATTTGTGCTCAAATCAGAATTTTTTTTTAAATGGAAAGCTTTGCCATATGCAAAATACAACTTTTTCTGGGCAAGGTTCTGAATCATGGAAGATTGAGAAAATATAAGGACTAAACTGGTCTAGTGGATTTCAGAGGCTCCCTATAATTATACGTATTTCCTATCATCTTGTACAACATCCTTATTGGGGATTTCTACACACATCTGTCCTTAAGTTTGCTTCTATCGATTTTAATGGAAAGGAAAATCGGAGGCTGAAGGGCACACAAGGAGTAATCCCCGTCCACAGTCTTTATTATAACATCTAAAAGGAGTACATCACTTATAGTTTTTGGAGTTGTGAATATACAGTAAATTAGATTTTCCTACATTAAACAGTGACTGCACTTCCAAAGTACTTTATTGTCCTGAGGTCGTAAAAGGCGCTATATAAATGCAAGACTTTCTTTTCTGCTTTATTAACATCAATCCAAATATAAAATATCAAGAACCAACATTTCAACCCCTTAAAATAATAATGATCCATGCCTTTGGCTTCTGGTACTAATAGAATAGGTTATCAACATTACAACATCTTAACTATTGCCAAATGCTATCGTACAAACTCCTATTGAACCACTATACCTGCCAGGGCACATTTCCGCACCATTTCAGTTTATCTGCCTTCCCTTTCACACAGCGATAGTATAACCTACAGGAAGAGCACAAGACAAACAGTGAAAATCAAAATTGACTGCAAATGTGCCTCAATCACACTTTCATTATTTCTGCTCTGGGAGATAAATTATTCAATTTACTTCCCATTAACGAACATATACTGGACCAACATCTTTTCATATATAGGGACTATGTACAGGAGAAGACAGAACCAGTTCCAATGATGGAGCTATGCACGCAAGTGTGCTTCTATCATGTAACCTCAGAGAGAAGACAATTTTTATGGTACTTTGTAGGAGTGACTCACACTGACAAGAATGTCTTGACAGTGTTTCTTTAAACTAAGTCCTATGGGTGAATGGCCAAACTTCGGATTGAGAAAAAGCATCACATCCAGCTCACTCCTCTGGGAAAAGAGATCACACCCAAAGGATAGATAGATCCAAACCCTGATATAAAAATGGCACACCCAGCCCAGTCGACCCTGCAAAGTCCTCCTCACTAACATCTGGGGACTTGTGCCAAAATCAGGAGAGCTATCCAACAGACTAGTCAAGCAACAGCCTGAGAATAGTCGTACATACAGAATCATACCATTCAGCCAATGTCCCAGACTCCTCCATCACCATCCCTGGGTATGGTCCCACCGTGATAGTCAGGAGGGTGTTGATCTGCGAGTTCTCAATATTGACTCCAGACCCAATGAAGCCTCATGGCTTCAGGTCAAGCATGGACAAGGAAACCTCCTGCTGATTACTACCTACCGTCCTCCCTCAGCTGATGAATCAGTACTCCTCAATGTTGAAAATCACTTGGAAGAAGCACTGAGGGTAGCAAGGGCATAGAATGTACTCTGGTTGGGGGACTTCAATGTCCATCACCAAGAGTGGCTCAGTAGCACGACGACTGATAGAGTTGGCCAAGTCCTGAAGGACATATCTGCCAGACTGGGCCTGCAGCAGGCGACGAGAGAAACAACATGAGGGAAAATCTACTTGACCTCGTCCTCACCAATCTATGTCGCAGATGCATCTGTCCATGACAGCATTGGTAGCAGTGACCACCGCACAGTCCTTGTGGAGACAAAGTCCTGTCTTCACACTGAAGGCACCCTCCATTGTGTTGTGTGGCACTACCACCGTGCTAAATGGGATAGATTCCGAACAGATCTAGCAGCTCAAAATTGGGCATCCATGCAGCACTGTGGGCCATCAGCAGCAGCAGAATTGTATTCCACCATAATCTGTAACCACATGGCCTGGCATATCCCTCACTCTACCATTACCATCAAGCCAGGGGACCAACCCTGGTTCAATGAGGAGTGCAGAAGAGCATGCCAGGAGCAGCACCAGGCATACCTAAAAATGAGGTAGCAACCTGGGGAAGCTGCAACACAGAATTACATGAATGTTAAGCAGTGGAAGCAGCATGCTATAAACAGAGCTATGGGATCCCACAATCAACAGATTAGATCAAAGCTCTATAGTCCTGCCACATCCAGTCGTGAATGGTGGTGGACAATTAAACAACTAACGGGAGGATGAGGGTCCATGAATATCTCCATCCTCAATGACGGTGGAGGCCAGCACACGAGTGCAAAAGACAAGGCTGAAGTGTTTGTAACCATCTTCAGCCACAAATGCCGAATGGATGATCCATCTTGGCCTCCTCCTGAGGTCTCCACCATCACAGAAGCCAGTCTTCAGCCAATTCAATTCACTCCACGTACTATCAAGAAGCGGCTGAGTGCATTGAATACAACAAAGGCTATGGACCCTGACAACATCACAGCTGTCGGGCTGAAGACTTGTGCTCCAGAAGTAACTGCACCTCTCACCAAGCTGTTCCAGTACAGCGACAGCACTGGCATCTACCCAACAATGTGGAAAAAGCAGGACAAATCCAATTTGGCCAATTACTGCCTCATTAGTCTACTCTCAATCATCAGCAAAGTGATGGAAGGTGTTATCGACAGTGCTAGTGGCACTTACTTAACAATAACCTGCTCATCGATGCTCAGTTTGGGTTACGCCAGGATCACTCGGCTCCAAACCTAATTACAGCCTTGGTCCAAACATGGACAAAAGAGCTGAATTCCAGAGGCGAGGCGAAGCGAAAATGACATCATTGACATCATGGCAGCATTTGACTGAGTGTGGCACCAAGGAGCCCTAGTAAAATAGAAGTCAATGGCAATCAGGGGGAAAACTCTCCACGGGCTGGAGTCATACCTAGCACAAAGGAAGATGGTTGTGGTGGTTGGAGGTTAATCCCAGCCTCAGGACATCGCTGAAGGAGTTCCTCAGAGCAGTGTCCTTGGCCCAACCATCTTCAGCTGCTTCACCAATGACCTTCCCTCCATCATAAGATCAGAAGTGGGGATGTTCGCTGATCATTGTATAGTGTACAGTTCTATTCGCAACTCTTCAGATAATGAAGCAGGCCATGCCAGCTGATAAGTGGCAAGTAACATACACGCCACACAAATGCCAGGCAATGACTATCACCAACAAGCGAGAGTCTAACCACCTCCCCTTAATATTCAGTGGCATTTCCATCACTGAATCCCCCACTATCGATATCCTGGAGGTCACCATTGACCAGAAACTTAACTGGATCAGCCCCATAAATACTGTGACAACAAGAGTGGGTCAGAGGCTAGGCATTTTATGGCTTCCTGACTCCCAAAAGCCTTTCCACCATTTACAAGACACAAGTCAGGGGTGTGATGTGATACTCTCCACTTGCCTGAATGAGTGCAACTTCAACAACACTCAAGAAGCTCGACACCATCCACGACAAAGCAGCCCACTTGATTGGCATCCCATCCACCACACTCAACATTCACTCACTCCACCACCATGGCTGCAGTGTGTACCATCTACAAGATGCACTGCAGCAACTCACCAAGGTTTCTTCAGCAGCACCTCCCAAACCTGCGATCTCTACCACCTAGAAGGACAAGGGCAGCAGGCGCATGGGAGCACCATCACCTGCAAGTTCCCCTGCAAGTTATATCACCGTTCCTTCATTGTCGCTGGGTCAAAAACCTGGAACTCCCTCCCTGAGTACTTTCACTACAAGGACTGCAGCGGTTCAAGGCAGCAGCTCACCACCATCTTCTCAAGGGCAATTAGGGAATGAGCAATAAATGTTGGCCTTGCCAACGTCGTCCACATCCCAGGAACAAATTTTTTAATAATAAACAAGAAATTGCAACTCCTCAGCTGGTCGACTAGGTAAATGAACCCCAGCCAGTAGATCAAGGCGCAAAACTACAAGAAAAATGTGCAAGTACTAATACCCCAATGTACAAAATGATATGGTTCCCCCTTTCTCCTGTCCCTCAGAATAAGAAACACAAAGGGATTCAGTGTCGATCTCATTGCTTATTTTGTGAAATGTCAATTGGAGTTGCTTACACAATACTAACAGTAAATCATACCGGTAAGACTGGGTGTTGGATTTTCTAGAGATGGCCTGAAGTTCTACAATTGAATCTTCGTGTACCAGGCAGTGAGACACGGAAATACTGGGAAAGAAAAACATTATCACTTACTGCAGAAAATATACAGAAAATTACAACAGCTGTTAGTGGGAGCCTCAGTATCAGAGGAAACAGGAGGCAACTAAAAAAAAGATGCCCTAAATGAAACTACTTAACCAAAAATGGACATACGGTCCCAACTGAGGAAGTGCTGGGGGCATTACAATTGGTCGCAGTGTCCCTGAATTTGGGTGGGTGGGGGGAGCAGAAGGAGGAGGAGGAGGAGGAGGAAATCAGCTGAGGTTCTCTCTGTTGGTTGCTATCCAGTCATGGTGGAAGAGGAAGCCTGGATCATTGGTCATTGACTTCAGCAGAGGAATCAGATTTTTAAATTTCTAACATATATTCAATCTAAAGACTAAGATTCTTACTACTATTGTATATGCACAGCATTCATAATGTAACTGTCACTATTTTAAAATAAAGATGAGTTCTGATGCTACAATTGAAAAAAAAAAGGTCTTGCATTTATACAACACTGGCAGTTTTGGGGGATTTCTGACTAGTTCTCCAACAGAGTATCCTAGTATAGTTTATGTTAAAAAGGATGCTATTTAGTTAACGGCAGACGATAACGAGGGTGGGGAGGCGGGAGATGTGTATTAAAGCTATGCAAACAAATTTGTGGAATATTACTATTTGGGCTGAGGTAGTAAAAGTCAATAAGTTCATCCCAGACTCACAAGGGACACACACCAAGGGGTACGGAGAGCACAGTAATAGGCTTGATCAGCAGCTCTGGCCAACTCAAGAGAGCAGGAGAGATCAGAAATCAAGCCAACTTCCTGTGGGATAGGAAACAAGAGAATAAAGACCCATGTGTTGGTCAGTCAGTTGGAGAGGTCTACTGAGGGGGAAGCCAGCAAGGTTCAGGCAGATTGCCTTTATGAAGAAAGCCAACCTTGGCTTAGACAGCTGGCCAGGTTCCGGGGAAAAAGACTGACCAAGGAAAATATAATTTTTTAGCCTGCTAAAAGTGTATGTTTTTTTTTCATTACGAGATAGGAACTAAAATGAGATGGACTAAGGTGAAATTTAATTCTAACTGCTATTCCATCTGTTCAATTGCTGTCCGTAAAATTAAGTAGCATTGTGATTCATATCTGACGTCTTCTCAATAAAGTGTTTCTCAGTGTGCCAACTGAAAAACTGGAAAAGAGCACAAATGCAAAGTCTATCTGGTTCAGATCACAAAGGTGTCCTATTGTTACATCCCCATATTGTATAATTAGATATTAGGCAGTATAGACATGCTCCTAAACACAAGATTTGGGATTTGCTTAAGGAATAACCAGCACCATTAAACCCAAGGGAATATTTTAGGCTGATCGCAAATTTATAACAAGTGTCTTTCACATCCTCAGGAGTGCCCACACCCAAAGTGCTTTACAGCCAATTAGTTACTTTAGAAGTACCCTGTACAGTCACCATTGTTTTATAGGCAAATGTAGCAGACAATTTGCACACAGCAAGGTGTCACAAACATCAATGAGATAAATGACTAGTTAATCATTTTTTCATGGTGATAGTTAAGGGATAAGTTGGTCAGGACACTGGGAAAATATTCCCATGACAGAAGTTCATAAGGTGCTTCAACTCTCAAAATTTCCAGTTACAGTATTGCCACCACCTGCTCGTCAATTTCCAGCAACCTGTGAAACTCCACGTTGCTTGGCTCCAAACATTCCGAACTGGATTCTGAAGAGTGCATCTTAGAGGAAAACGTTTTAACATTAAAAATTTCTCAACAAAACATTGCTCCTACTTCCTCCTCTATATTGTGATTTAGAACAAGCAATACGTACTCAGCAAGCTGTGTGAATGCACACGATGAGCTTTGCTGATTTCCGCAGAGATAGAAACTCTTTCCTTTGGTGGCTCCATCTCTCACTCCTGTCTTCAGAAAACACAGGGTTCCTGCAGGAAACACAAGAACACACAATCAAGAAGAGTTTGGGTGAAGAAATAAAAAAATAAAAACTTGCGTTTATATAACACCTTTCACGAGCTCAGGACATCCCAAAGCACTTTACAGCCAAATAAGTACTTTTGCAGTCTAGTATTGGTGTAATGTAGGAAGCACAGCAGCCAATTTGCACACAGTAAGATCCCATAAACAGTAATGAAATAATTGAGCAGGCTATCTGTTTTGGGTGTTAATTCTCGGATAAATGTTGGGCAGGACACTGGGAGAACTCCCCTGCTCTTCTGTGAATAGTGCCATGGGTTCTTTTACGTCCACTCGAGAGGGCAGACTTGGCTTAACGTGTTATCCGAAAGATTGCACCTCCGATAGTGCTGTACTCCCTCAGTACTGCACTAGAGTGTCCGCCTAGATTTTGTGTTCTAGTCTCTGGAATGGGACTTGAACCCACAGCCTTTTGACTCAGGACATGAGTGCTACCCACTGAGCCACAGCTGACAATTACAAGGTACAACATATGCGCCTTAAAAGGAATTTAAATAAGAGTTCATTAATTTCAATAGGCTATATTGCTTTGAAGCACGTTACTTTCAGATGCGCTATTGAAGTATTTTAAATTAACCAAAGCTAAACTGAAACATAAAAAGCTCTTGTGCGTAACTGCACCTGGGTTAGAACATCACATTGAGCCACACAGCAAGATTCTCTGCAATTCTAAAATCTGCTCCTGTTAAATCAAAACATATAAATTCTTTACTCCAAACTTTTACACACTCGAGTCCTGGTACTTACTGCATATCCTTCACATAGTTTCTACAGACAACAGTTCCAGCATTTATTAGGAACATAGGAACTGGAGTAGGCCACTCAGCCCTTCGAGTCTGTTCCACCATTCAATGAAATCATGGCTGATCAGTATCCTAACTCCATTTACTTGTTTTGGTTCCTTATCCCTTAATACCCTTGGCTAGCAAAAATCTATCGATCTCGTATTAAAATGATTAATTGGGCTAGCATCTACTGCTTTTAGTGGGAGCGAGTTCCACA
The DNA here is from genome assembly GCF_044704955.1 of Pristiophorus japonicus. Taxonomy (NCBI): domain Eukaryota; kingdom Metazoa; phylum Chordata; class Chondrichthyes; family Pristiophoridae; genus Pristiophorus; species Pristiophorus japonicus. The sequence continues at coordinate 68,908,445 of NC_091987.1, read as the reverse complement.
CTTCTACCACCCTTTGCGTGAAAAGGTGTTTTCTAACTTCTCTCCTGAATGGCTTGGCTCTGATTTTAAAGTTATGATCCCTTGTATTAGACGCCCCACCAGTGGAAAAGGTTTCTCTATATCGACCCTACCAATTTCTTTCAAAATCTAAAAACCTTAATAAAATCATCCTTAACCTTCTAGATGTCAGGGAATCCAAGCCTAGTTTGTGACATCTTTCCTCATAATTCAATCCTTGGAGCCTTGGTAATATTCTGGTGAATCTGCTCTACATTTCAGCAAAGGACTATTGTTCCGAAGGTGTGGTGCCTAGAACTGTACACAGTTCTCCATGTGTGGTCTAACCAGGGCTTTGTATAATTGTGTCAAAACTTCCTCCCCTTTATATTCTAGCCCTCTAGATATAAAGGCCAATATTCCATTTTGGTTATTTTGTTGCACCTGACCACTACATCTTAGTAATCTGTGTACATGGACCCCTAAAACTTTTTGGGCCTCCATTGTTCCTAGTTTTTCACCATTTAAAAAATACTCTAACCTACCTTTTTTGATCCAAAATGGATGATCATTTATCGGCATTGAAGTTCATCTGCCAGAGTTTTGCCCACTCATTTAATCTATCAATGTCTCTTTGTAATTTTATGCTCAATTTTACACTACCAACTATATTACTGGATCTACTTTGTTAGATCCAGCAACAAAGCTTCAGTGCTTTCCCTGGCCAGTGATTGCTAATCAATATCTTCTCAAACTCTTCCACTAGCCCAGAACATTGTGACTTTCTTTTTCCTGAAAACTAAACTAAAACAATGACATTTCTCTTTTGACAGATTTGTGAAATCATTTCAATACCAAAACACTTATTGCACCATGTTTGCATGCAGGTAATCTCCACAGTGGATACATGTGCTGATGAGGCATAGTACAGTATTAGGCAGTCCTTCGTATCGAGGATGACCTGCTTCCACACCAAAAAGGGATGAGTTCACAGGTGTTTCAATGAGGGACCTGATATTCGAGGTCCTGAACTACATACTGAAGGGTGGAAGATGCCTGTGCATGGATTATTTTAACGTGGAGTGGCCGTTGCACACCAGCCACCACACAGGCTTGACAGAGCTAGGTCTTCATCCAGTGGCAAGGGTTACCCAAGATGACTGGAGACATACAAACATAGAAAATAGGTGCAGGAGCAGGCCATTCGACCCTTCGAGCCTGCACCGCCATTCAATAAGATCATGGCTGATCATTCAACCTCAGTACCCCTTGATCTCTTTGGCCGTAAGGGCCATATCGAATTCCCTTTTGAATATATCTAACAAACTGACCTCAACAACTTTCTGCGGTAGAGAATTCCACAGGTTAACCACTCTGAGTGAAGAAGTTTCTCCTCATCTAGGTCCTAAATGGCTTACCTCTTATTCTTAGACTGTGACCCATGGTTCTGGAACTCCCCAGCAACAGGAACATTCTTCCTGCCTCTAACCTGTCCAATCCTGTCAGAATTTTATAAGTTTCTATGAGATCCACTCTCATTCTTCTAAACTCCAGTGGAGGGGGTACAGAGACGATTCACTAGGCTGATTCCGGAGATGAGGGGGTTACCTTATGATGATAGATTGGGTCTTTACTCGTTGGAGTTCAGAAGGATGAGGGGTGATCTTATAGAAACATTTAAAATAATGAAAGGGATAGACAAGATAGAGGCAGAGAGGTTGTTTCCACTGGTCGGGGAGACTAGAACTAGGGGGCACAACCTCAAAATACGGGGGAGCCAATTTAAAACCGAGTTGAGAAGGAATTTCTTCTCCCAGAGGGTTGTGAATCTGTGGAATTCTCTGCCCAAGGAAGCAGTTGAGGCTAGCTCATTGAATGTATTCAAGTCACAGATAGATAGATTTTTAACCGATAAGGGAATTAATGGTTACGGGGAGCGGGCAGGTAAGTGGAGCTGAGTCCACGGCCAGATCAGCCATGATCTTGTTGAATGGCGGAGCAGGCTCGAGGGGCTAGATGGCCTACTCCTGTTCCTAATTCTTATGTTCTTACAAGCCCAGTTCACCAAGCTCTGCTGCACGGACCTAGATCCATAGATCGTAGTGTGGGTTGGCCCGTGCTGCCCCTGGGCCCTCGCCTCGCCTAAGCACAGTAAGCACACTTTGTCTGTAACACATGTGAAACACCACTAGAAATAATAAATCCTATATAACAGCCACACTGTGACAAAACCAATGCCACAAAGCAGCTTAGACCAGTTTCTCTGATTTGAAATATTCATTGTACCTGTATTTGAAAATACAGGTCCCCACTCACCATATCCCAGTCACTTGTGGATATAGTAATCATACAATAAAAAGTTTTGGATGCTGGAAATCTGAAATAGGAACAGGAAATGCTGGAAAGCGTAAGGAGGTCAGGCAGTATCTGCGAAGAGAGAAACAGAGCTAATGTTTCGGGTCAATGAAACACCTGTTCCATTTAAAAGTTATCAACCTGAAACGTTAACTGTTTCTCCCCACAAATGGTGCCTTACCTGCTGAGCATTTTCTGTTTTTACTATTTATATGGCATTGGTTAACAAGGGGCTTCAGTTATGTAATCAGCAAAAAAATAAACCAGCATTTTGTTTTTCTTTCAGGTCTCCAGCATCTAGATTTTTTGTTTACAATTTGATACTAGAATTTGAAAGTAGCTGCTGTGAGAAATGGAAACGTTGCAATGTTACGGGGACATAGAAAATAGGTGCAGGAGCAGACCATTCAGCCCTTCTAGCCTGCACCGCCATTCAATGAGTTCATGGCTGAACATGAAACTTCAGTACCCCCTTCCTGCTTTCTCGCCATAACCCTTGATCCCCCGAGTAGTAAGGACTTCATCTAACTCCCTTTTGAATATATTTAGTGAATTGGCCTCAACTACTTTCTGTGGTAGAGAATTCCACAGGTTCACCATTCTCTGGGTGAAGAAGTTTCTCCTCATCTCGGTCCTAAATGGCTTACCCCTTATCCTCAGACTGTGACCCCTGGTTCTGGACTTCCCCAACATTGGGAACATTCTTCCTGCATCTAACCTGTCTAAACCCGTCAGAATTTTAAACGTTTCTATGAGGTCCCCTCTCATTCTTCTGAACTCCAGTGAATACAAGCCCAGTTGATCCAGTCTTTCTTGATAGGTCAGTCCCGTCATCCCGGGAATCAGTCTGGTGAATCTTCGCTGCACTCCCTCAATAGCAAGAATGTCCTTCCTCAAGTTAGGAGACCAAAACTGTACACAATACTCCAGGTGTGGCCTCACCAAGGCCCTGTACAACTGTAGCAACACCTCCCTGCCCCTGTATTCAAATCCCCTCGCTATGAAGGCCAACATACCATTTGCTTTCTTAACCGCCTGCTGTACCTGCATGCTAACCTTCAATGACTGATGTACCATGACACCCAGGTCTCGTTGCAACAGGGGAGAGGGGAAGGTTGGTGTTAAGTTACATAGCTCAAGCAGGAGAAAGGCACTCATAGCTTTAACTTTTCCCTCATCCCAAACCAATGCATGACTTTTGAAGAGCAGTCACTGCCGTTATGTAAACAAACTCAGCAAGAATGTGAAATAAATGACCAGTTGGTCATTTTTTATTTGATGGTGGTGAAGAAATTAATGTTGGTCAGTACATGGAGAACTCCCTGCCTTTCTTCAAACATGGTCTTGGTGGGGAGGGGGTAACGCCAAGGTAAGTTGGCTTCAACATTTAATTCCCTAATAGGGGAATCCACATCATAAGTAATGCATTGAATGGGCAGCGCCGTGGCACATTGTGAAGCAGTGAAAGGGGGCTGTCTGAATGCTACTTCTTCCTTGTAGCTTTGAACATGTCTGGCACGAGCGCGACTACACGGACCCTGAGAGGCAACGTTCCAAGCCCCCGGGAACAGCACCCGGTCTCGGAACGTCACCGCCCCACGTGGCAAGTTGCCGGAAATTCATATCTTTCAACGTAACGATTGGTCCAAACCGCACAGCTGCTCTGGATTGGTCACACCGGCTGTCAGTTAATGTTCGTCACGTCAGGAACGACGTTTTCAAACCGAGGACTGCATTGATTCTGACTCCCCTGATCCGCTCGGTTTGCGGGCGCGCGCGTACTTCCCATAAAACTCCCGAGTACTTCACCGTACCGTGTTCCTCGCACAGCACCTTCTCCATCGCACTCTTGTTCTCAGAGAAACTCCAGTTCCGAACTTCACCTTTCCAGGTCACATGACACCCGACGCCACACGCAGGTCACCAGTGCCGGCGCCGCGGTCTCACCCAATCAAAAGCCGGCACCCAGTTCTGGGCGGGAAACCGAGGGTTTCATCCGGGTCCCGTACTTTTAAATTCTCTCCGGATAACGGACCAATCAGAATGTGAGGAAGACGGCGGGGCGGATCTCTCTCTGTGACAGGCGGAGGTGGCTGCGTCCCGAAGTGTGCATCTTGGAGCAGGCTGGTGCAGAGGGCTCATGCTCATATTGATGCTAATTAAGATCCAAAGTTGGCTGCTCACTTGTAAGACTTACCTGTGAATAATGGATACTTGAAACAGTACCCCAGGCAAATAATGGCTTCAAGAGAGGAATCTTATGCAATAACGTGTTAGGGTACAGATTTAAGGTGATTGACAAAAGAACCAGAGGCAATATGAGGAAAATAAATTTTACGCAACAGGTGGTTAGGATTTGGGATGCACTGCTTGATAGTGTGCTGGATACAGATTCAATAGTAGCCTTCAAAAGGGAATCAGATAAATATTTGAAGGACAAAAAGATACATAGATATGGAGAAAGAGCAGGGGAGTCGAAAGACTCATGGGACAAATGGACACTTTCTGTGCTGCACTATTTGATTCTATGATTTGGCCCTGAGAGCAGCAGAACATGGGCTTTATTGTCGTTCATGTGTCAGTTTATCACCATGGCACACACATCTCTTGTCTACACCTCTGCCTCAGCTCATCTGCTGTTGAAACCCTCATTGATGTCTTTGTTACATAGAAACATAGAGAATAGGTGCACGAGTAGGCCATTCGGCCCTTCGAGCCTGCACCACCATTCGATAAGATCATGGCTGATCATTCCCTCAGTACCCTTTTCCTGCTTTCTCTCCATACCCCTTGATCTCCTTAGGCCTAAGGGCCATATCTAACTCCCTCTTGAATATATCCAATGAACTGGCATCAACAATTCTCTGCAGCAGGGAATTCCACAGGATAACAACTCTCCTCATCTCAGTCCTAAATGGCCTACCCCTTATCCTAAGACAGTGTCCCCTGGTTCTGGACTTCCCCAACATCGGGAACATTCTTCCTGCATCTAACCTGTCCAGTCCCGTCAGAATCTTATATGTTTCTATGAGATCCCCTCTCATCCTTCTAAACTCCAGCGTATAAAGGCCCAGTTGATCCAGTCTCTCCTCATATGTCAGTCCCGCCATCCCGGGAATCAGTCTGGTGAACCTTCGCTGCACTCCCTCAATAGCAAGAACGTCCTTCCTCAGATTAGGCGACCAAAACTGAACACAATATTCCAGGTGAGGCCTCACCAAGGCCCTGTACAACTGCAGTAAGACCTCCCTGCTCCTATACTCAAATCCCCTAGCTATGAAGGCCAACATACCATTTGCCTTCTTCACCGCCTGTTGTATCTGTATGCCATCTTTCAATGACTGATGTACCATGACACCCAGGTCTCGTTGCACCTCCCCTTTTCCTAATCTGCCACTATTCAGATAATATTCTGTCTTCGTGTTTTTGTCCCCAAAGTGGATAACCTCACATTTATCCACATTATACTGCATCTTCCATGCAGTTGCCCACTCACCTAACCTGTCTAAGTCACCCTGCAGCCTCTTGGCATCCCCCTCACAGCTCACACTGCCACCCAGTTTACTGCAAACTTGGAGATATTACACTCAATTCCTTCATCCAAATTATTAATATATATATTGTAATGAGCTGGGGTCCCAGCACTAAGCCCTGCGGCACCCCACTAGTCACTGCCTGCCATTCTGAAAAGGACCCGTTTATCCCGACTCTCTGCTTCCTGTCTGCCAACCAGTTCTCTATCCACGTCAGTACATTACCCCCAATACCATGTGCTTTGATTTTGCACACCAATCTCTTGTGTGGGACCTTGTCAAAAGCCCTCTAGACTTGTGTATTCCAACACATTCCTGGTCAGCCGCCCATCCTCCACCTTCCAGAAACTTGAGTTCACCCAAATCTCTGGTCCCCGTATCTAAGCTGCACCACGTCCTGTTCACCCATCACCCCTGTGCTCGCTAACTTGTATTGGCTCCCAGTTAAGCAACATCTCAATTTTAAAATTCTCATTCTTGTTTTCAAATACCTCCAGGATCTCCCTCCTCCCTATCCAGCCCTACAACCCTTTGAGATATCTGTGCTGCTCCAGTTCTGGCCTTTTGTTTATCCCCGATTTTAATCGCTCCACCATTGGCAGCCATGCCTTCATCTGCCAAGGCCCTAAACTCTGGAATTCCTTCCTTAAACCTCTATCTCGCTATCTCTTTTCCTCCTTTACTACCTCCTTAAAACCTATCTGTCATCTACGTCAGAACATATGAAATAGCAGGCTTAGGCCATTCGGCACCTCGTGCCTGCTCCGCCATTCAATTAGATCATAGCTGATCTTCTACCTCAACTCCATTTTCCTGCACTGTCCCCATATCCCTTGATTCCCCTAATATCAAAAAATCTATTGCTCTGAGTGAAGAAGTTTCTCGTCATCTCAGTCCTAAATGGCCAACCCCTTATTCTGAGACTGACCCCTAGTTCTAGCCTCTCCAGTCAGGGGAAGCATCTACCCTGTCAAACCCTGTAAGAATTTTGTATATTTCAATAAAATCACCTCACCTAAACTCTAGAGAATATAGGCCTAGTCTACTCAATCTCTCCTCATAGGACAATCCCCGCATCTCAGCAATCAGTCTGGTGAGCCTTCATTGCACTCTCTCTATAGCAAGTATAAGTAAGGAGACCAAAACTGTACACAATACTCCAGGTGCAGTGAGACAACTTTACTCTTATGCTCAAATACTCTTATACTCTTGACTTGCACGTTACACATAGTGGCTCCTCCATTATCCACCAGAAAGAAGGGATTGGGAATTGGTGGAGAATCGAGAGCCCCAAATGTTGCCCCTCCGTATGGTACAGCAATTCCCTCAGCATGGGAATGGAGACATGTTCAATCCAAGTAACGGGCTGAGTTTAATATTTCTGGGCCTGTGGGATTGGTTTATATCAATGGCCGGGGCCATTGGAGGGAGCAACGTGCGGCGGCCTGGTGCGGTCCCGGCCTGCAAGACCATCAGCAGGCCGGGGCCATTAGAGGGAGCAACGTACGGCGGCATGCCATAGCAGGGAGCATTGTGTACTGCTGCACGAGGGCAATGGCTGTGAAGTGGGTGACTGGATTTGACATCACCCAAATCTAGGTCGCTGATTGGAGTGCGGGCAGGTACAGCTGGGGCGGCTTTGGGCCGAAGGAGCGACGAGAGTTCGTAGAGGGACGTGGTCGGGGCCCAGAAGAGGCATGAGTTCAGGGGCAGCACAGGCCAGCCCTCACTGTGTGCGCGCTAGATCTATGCAGCAGAACTGGTCTCCAGTCATCTTGGTTAATCCTTGCCACTGGATAAAGACCTTGCTCTGTCAAGCCCGTGTGGTGGCTGGTGTGCAACTGCCACCACACGTTAAAAAATTCCACGCATAGGCATCTTCCACCCTTCAACATGTAGTTCGGGATCCGGAACATTATGTCCTTCATTGAAATACCTGTGAACTCATCCTTTTTTGATGTGGAAGCAAGTCATCCTCGCTTCGAGGGCTGCCTATGATGATGATATACTCAAATCCTCTTGTAATAAAGGCTAACATACCATTTGCTTTCTTAATTGCTTGTTGTACCTGCATGTTAACTTTTAGTGATTCGTGTACAAGGACACCCAGGTCCCTCTGAACATCAACATTTCACAATCTCTCACCATTTAAAAAATACTCTGCTTTTCTATTTTTCATACTAAAGTGGACAACTTCACATTTCTCCACATTATATTCCATTTGCCATATTCTTGCCCACTCACTTAGCCTGTCTATATCCCCTTGAAGCCTCTTCACATCCTCCTTACAACTTACATTCCTACCAAGCTTTGATATCATCAGCAAACGTGGATATATTACATTTGGTCCCCTCATCCAAATCATTGATATAGATTGTGAATAGCTGAGGCCCAAGCACTGATCCTTGCGGTACCCCACTAATTACAGCCTGCCAACCCGAAAATGACCCGTTTATTCCTACTCTGTTTTCTGATCATTAACCAATCTTCAATCCATGCTAGTATATTATCCCCAATCCCATGAGCCCGAATTTTGTTTAATAACCTCTTGTGTGGCACCTTATCGAATGCCTTCTAAAAATCCAAATACACCACATCCACTGGTTCCCCCTTATCTATTCTGCTAGTTACAACCTCAAAAAACTCTGAACAGATTCATCAAACATAATGTGCCTTTCATAAATCCATGTTGACTTTGCCCAATCCTATTATTTTCTAAGTGCCCTGTTACCACATCCTTAATAATAGAGACTATCATTTTCCCTACTATTGATGTCAGGCTAACTGGTCTGTAGTTTCACATTTTCTCTCTCCCTCCTTTCTTAAATATTGGGGTTACATTTGCTATCTTCCAATCCGCTGGAACCGTTCTAGAATCTATGGCATTTTTGAAGATGACAACTAGTGCATCCCCTATCTCTATAATCACCTGTTTCAAAACCTTAGGATGTAGGCCATCAGATTTGTGTGTGTGTGCTTTTTGAGAGGAGGATGATGACAATTTTGAAAGGGCATAGCAGTACCTCAGGAGAGGAGAGCATAATGTCAGTTAGCATGGACCAGGAAGGGAAGTTGAGTGGTCAGGTTTAAGAGAAATGGGGTCAAGAGAGCAGGAGGTATGTGTTATGGATGAAATAAGCTCGGAGGGGGCATGTGGGGACAATCTTAGTGACAAAGAAGTCAATGAGCTCCTTGCACTTATTTTTAAAGGTGAGGATGTTGGGTTAGGAGAGAGGGGTTTAAGGGAATAGTTCGTAGTGAAGAAAAGAAGCTTGGGGTTATCTTTTCTCTCCAGGCTGATCCTGGAGTAGTGGCTGGTTTTGGCAGAGGAGAGTTAGGCCCGATAGTTTTTGATGTTCTCCAGTCAGACCTGGTGATGGATGGGTAAACTAGTTGTACTCCAGATAAACACAAGTTTATGCCCAGTGGAATTGAGGAAACAAACATGGGGGCCTTACCATGGGAACGACCAGCATGGGAGATAGTCAAAGACTGTGGAGGCATGGGAGGAGAAACCATTGAACATGATGTATTGTCTATGGTGTGCCAGGTAAGAGTGGAACTGGGAGAGTCATGCCACTGAGGTGGACAGTGTCAAAAGTGGTGGAGAGAATGAGGAGAAGGAACATAGACTATCATCGGTGACTTTGACTAGTGCTGTATCAGTGCTGTGGACAGGGCACAAGACAGACTGGAAGGCTTCATTATGGACAGGTGGAAATGTCCTTCCAAGGAAACAGTATGTTCCAGATTTTATAAAGAATAGCAACTTATTACATAGCAATGCTACAGAGGAAGAACTAGCATAAACTTTTACGACAGTGCTCCTGTTCAGACCGGATCACTTTTAAAGGGTTCTGTATTCATAATTTTTTTAAATGAGCATAATTCACTTTATTGTGACTTGTATTTATAACCTGTAAATAACCGACACATTGTTTAATGCTCCATTAGGTGCCCGGAAGAAGAGCTGTCCCTAATAACAAAGATGCATTTCTACAAACTCAAGCACAACCTTTACAAGGATGGTACTAGAACTCAGAGGTTATAATTGTTGAATACGTCTTTTACCCATTAAACAGATTCATAAAGCTGCATTTATTATTGACAAAACATTAATCTTAAACACCCTAACCAACCAGACAGAGTAACGCACATTAGCCCCGCGTCCATAACTTACTGTTTGTAAATTTAATGAATACCCGTGAAGCTGCCTTCTCCACGCCTCTTCATTCCATTGGGTCTCGAAGGCAACAATGGTCTCTTTCTTTCTAAGTAAAAACATGGCATCCTTTTATACCATTTTCTTTTATGGTTCTTTTCCTGCTGCATGCAACTCTATCGGATGTTTTATAAGAACATAAGAAATAGGAGCAGGAGTAGGCCATATGGCCCCTCGAGCATGCTCCGCCATTTAATACGATCATGACTGATCCGATCATGGACTCAGGTCCACTTTCCTGCCCGCTCCCCATAACCCCTTAATCCCTTATCGGTTAAGAAGCTGTCTATCTCTGTCTTAAATTTATTCAATGTCCCGGCTTGCACAGCTCTCTGGTGCAGAGAATTCCATAGATTTACAACCTTCTGAGAGAAGAAATCCCTCCTCATCTCAGTTTTAAATGGGTGGTCCCTTATACATACATTATGACCCCCTAGTTCTAGTCTCCTCTATCAGTGGAAACATCCTCTCTGAATTCACCCTGTCAAGCCCCCTCATAAACTTATACGTTTTGATAAGATTATGACCACTTAGTTGTTCAAACAGACTGTCAAACAGAGTTGAGAGGTGCCATGGCTGTTGTGTATGGAGAAAGAGTCAGACTGAACTCTGTGAGCTCAAAGTAAAGTGTGACCTTAGTCTTTTATTGCAGGTCTCCAGAGTGCCTCTCCAACCTGTGAAGCCTCCGTAAATACCTGTGATCCCTTGGCACTCCAGGGGATGAGCCTTCTGGTGGTTGTACAGAGTAAATACAAGTTTACATATATAACAACACTTCCCCCCCAAAGTCAATAGCGTAACTATTTACAATGTGAGTCGATCTGGGGCCCTTCTTGCCCTGGATGATCGTCTCGGTGTGAAAGCTGGTGTTGTTGAATCATTTGTTGGGCTCTCGCTGGGCTGCTGTGGATGATGGGTTCTGCTTCGTGGTCAACCGTGGTACCGGCTGCCACTGCTGTGTATGTTGGGGGATCAAAAAGGTAGGGTCAAAGGTCGGTTGCTCAGGATAGTCCGTGAATCTGAGTTTCATTTGGTCCAAGTGTTTCCGGTGAATGAATCCATTTGAAAGTTTGACCCGAAACACCCTGCTCCCCTCTTTGGCCATGACTGTGCTGGGAAGCCACTTGGGACCTTGTCCATAATTTAATACAAATACAGGATCATTGATTTCAATCTCACGTGACACATTTGCGCTATCATGGTATGCACTTTGTTGAAGCCGCCTGCTCTCTACCTGTTCCTGTAGATCAGGGTGAACTAATGAGAGCCTTGTCTTAAGTGCTCTTTTCATGAGCAGTTCAACAGGTTGGATCCCAGTGAGTGAGTGGGGTCTTGTGCGGTAGCTAAGCAGGATTCAGGATAGGCGAGTCTGCAGTGAGCCTTCAGATCAGGATGAACAAGAGAAAGCTTGGTCTTGAGATGTCTCTTCATCAGTAGTTCAGCAGGGGAAACCCCAGTAAGTGTATGAGGTCTTGTCATGTAACTGAGCAATATACATGACAAACAAGTCTGCAGTGAACCCTGAGTTACACGTTTCATACTCCGCTTGACCATTAGAAGCAGGTTTGAATGGAGCTGACCTCACATGTCTAATACCATTGAGTTTCATGAACTCCTGAAGCTCAAGACTTGTGAACCAAGATCCGTTGTCGTTCACAACAATGTCAGGCAAACCATGAGTAGCAAACATGACACGAAGGCTCTCAATAGTAGCTGTAGATGTACTGGATGACATAATAATACACTCTATCTACTTTGAATATGTATCCACCACAACAAAAAACATCTTTCCCATGAAAAAGCATGCAAAATCGATGTGGATCCTCGACCATGGTTAGATGGCCACAACCAAAGACTCAGCGGAGATTCCGCTGGTACTTTACTTAGCTGCTTGCAAGTATTGCACTGATGCACACATGATTCCAGATCAGAGTCAATTCCGGGCCACCATACATGAGACCTAGCATTGGCTTTCATCATGACAATACCGGGATGAGTGCTATGTAGTTCACGTACAAATTTTTCTCTACCTTTCTTAGGCATAATGACACGATTACCCCACAGTAAACAATCTGACTGAATGGACAACTCATCTTTGCGACGGTTGTAAAGTTTGGTCTCATCACACATCTCCATGGGTATTGCAGACCAATCACCACTGAGGACATAACGTTTCACAACCGATAAAATAGTGTCATGGCTGATCCAGATCCTAACTTGTTGAGCAGTGACAGGAGTTCCTTCACTCTCAAAAGCATCCATTACTAACAGTAGATCTGCAGGTTGAGGCCTCTCCATATCAGGTGTGGGCAAAGGCAGACGACTCAGTGCATCAGCACAATTCTCAGTACCCGGTCTATGACGAATAACATAATCATAGGCAGACAATGTCAACGCCCACCTCTGGATATGGGACAATGCATTGTTATTAATACCTTTGTTTTCCGAAAACAATGAAATGAGTGGCTTGTGATCCGTTTTGAGCTCAAAATGAAGACCAAACAGGTACTGATGCATCTTTTTGAACCCATACACACAGGCCAAAGCTTCTTTTTCTACCATGTTGTAGGCTCTTTCCGCCTTTGACAAACTTCTCGAAGCATACGCAACAGGTTGGAGCTTACCCGACTCATTTGCTTGTTGGAGTACACAGCCAACCCCATATGATGAAGCATCACAGGCCAATACAAGACGCTTACGCGGATCATAATGAACAAGCAACTTGTTTGAACAGAGCAGATTCTTAGCTTTCTCAAAGACTCTATCTTGAGACACACCCCAGACCCAGTTGTCGCTTTTTCTGAGTAGCATGTGCAGCGGCTCTAATAAAGTGCTCAATCTGGGTAAGAAATTACCAAAGTAGTTGAATAGCCCAAGGAATGAACGCAGCTCCATTACATTCTGAGGCCTGGGTGCATTTTTGATGGCCTTGGTTTTCGAATCAGTAGGCCTGATGCCATCAGCAGCAACCTTCTTCCCCAGGAATTCAACTTCAGGTGCCATGAAGACCCACTTCGAACATTTCAGCCTGAGTCCCACTTTGTCCAGACGGTGTAGGACATCTTCAAGATTGTTCAGATGTTCAGCAGTGTCGCGACCTGTGACCAGAATGTCATCTTGAAACACAATAGTTCTAGGAATGGACTTCAGTAGACTCTCCATATTCCTTTGAAATATGGCTGCAGCCGAACGAATTCCAAAAGGACACATGTTGTAGACAAAAAGTCCTTTATGGGTGTTGATGCAGGTGAGTTTCTTCGAAGTGCCGACAAGTTGCTGTGTCATATAGGCCGATGTCATATCTAGTTTAGTGAATGACTTTCCACCAGCTAGCATGGTGACAGGTCATCAGCCTTCGGTAACGGATACTGATCCTGTTTCGAAAATCGGTTAATCATAACCATGTAGTCTCCACAAATCCTGACAGTGCCATCACTCTTCAATACAGGAACGATGGGACGGGCCCACTCGTTAAACTCGACTGGTAATATGATCCATTCACGTTGGAGTCTGTCAAGCTCAATTTCAACCTTCTCCCTCAACATGTAAGGAACAGACCGAGCTTTATGATAGAGAGGCTTTGTTTCAGAATCCAGGTGAATCTGCTGCTTGGCTCCAGTAAAATTACCAATGCCCGGTTCAAACAAAGAAGGAAACTTCTTCAAAATTTGAGCACACGAAGTGTTATCCACCGAGAACAATGCTTTGACATCATTCCAGTTCCACTTGATTTTCTTAAGCCAATTTCTGCCGAACAGCATTGGGCCATTACCTGGGATGATCCATAATGATAGATCATGAGCCACACCATCATATGACACCTTGACTACTAAACTGTCAATCACCGGTATGAGTCCCTTAGTGTAAGTGCGCAACTTGGCATTGACTGGACTCAGCTTAGGCTTCTCAGCCTCAGTGTCCCACAGCTTGTCGAATGTCCTTTGGCTCATTATCGACTGACTTGCACCCATGTCCAGCTCCATTGATACAGACATGCCATTCAGCTTCACATTAACGATTATCGGCTGGCTCTTTCTCAAGAACGAATACAGACCATACATTTCCTTCCCGGGTTGTGTATCCGGGCCAGCACTGGACTGGTCATCATCAACAATGTAATGAGTGACAGCACGCTTGCTCAGTTGTGGACACATTCTCTGAAGATGCCCCACTTTCGAACAGCCATTACAGGCGTATTGTTATCCACGTTGGTGGTAAAAACAGAGAGACAGACTATTATCTGAATAGTGACAGATTAGGAAAAGGGGAGGTGCAACGAGACCTGGGTGTCATGGTACATCAGTCATTGAAGGTTGGCATGCAGGTACAGCAGGCGGTTAAGAAAGCAAATGGCATGTTAGCCTTCATAGCGAGGGGATTTGAGTACAGGGGCAGGGAGGTGTTGGTACAGTTGTACAGGGCCTTGGTGAGGCCACACCTGGAGTATTGTGTACAGTTTTGGTCTCCTAACTTGAGGAAGGACATTCTTGCTATTGAGGGAGTGCAGCGAAGGTTCACCAGACTGATTCCTGGGATAGCGGAACTGACATATCAAGAAAGACTGGATCAACTGGGCTTGTATTCACTGGAGTTCAGAAGAATGAGAGGGGATCTCATAGAAACGTTTAAAATTCTGACGGGTTTAGACAGGTTAGATGCAGGAAGAATGTTCCCAATGTTGGGGAAGTCCAGAACCAGGGGTCACAGTCTAAGGATAAGGGGTAAGCCATTTAGGACCGAGATGAGGAGAAACGTCTTCACCCAGAGAGTGGTGAACCTGTGGAATTCTCTACCACAGAAAGTTGTTGAGGCCATTTCACTAAATATATTCAAAAAGGAGTTAGATGTAGTCCTTACTACTAGGGGGATCAAGGGGTATGGCGAGAAAGCAGGAATGGGGTACTGAAGTTGCATGTTCAGCCATGAACTCATTGAATGGCGGTGCAGGCTCGAAGGGCTGGATGGCCTACTCCTGCACCTATTTTCTATGTTTCTATGTTTAAACCAACACTGATGAGGCCAATGATTGCCCCCACAACGCCAACAGGGTGAAATCAGTTGGCGGACGCTGAGCAGCTACAGGTTTCACATAAGCAGTCGAGTAGGCCCTGCCATAAGCAGCTCTGCCAGAAGACGACACAATCTTGTTTACAGTACCTGCCATGGAGCTCTGACTCTTCGATGATATCTGCCTCAAATTATCATCAGTCATCATGCATGCCTGTACAGTCACAATGGCTTTCTCAAAACCAGCTTTTCTTCGGCCAATACATTCCGAAGAATCACATCATGGTTGATGCTTTTCACAAAGAAATCTCGCAACATGTCTTCCAACACGTTCCCGAACTTACATGGCTCAGCAAGACGTCGTAGGTCGACGACGAATCCCGACACATCCTGGCCCTCAGCACGACCATGCGTATAGAAGCGATAGCGTGAGGTGTTGATCCCCTCTTTTGGCTTAAGATGGTCACGCACCAAAGCACACAAATCCTCATAGTCTTTGTCCATTGGATGTAAAGGCGAGAGAAGGTTCTTCATAAGGCTGTAAATTTTCAGACCACAAACGGTGACGAAAACTGCCCTGCACCTAACTGTGTCAGCCTCTCCCTCCATTTTGTTGGCCACAAAATACTGATCCAGGCGGTCGATAAAATCTGCCCAATCCTCGCCATCTGCAAATCGCTTCAGAATTCCAATAGTGCCCATTGTACATGCGAAGGTTCTTAAGTTACCTCGTCGCCAAATGAAGTGACTCAAGAGTCTTGTTACTGTAAACGGCCTCAGGTGTAAACCTGATCCAACTTTATTTGCACCCAAAGTACCCACATAATATAGTACCCGCTCTTATATACCAGTGATCGCACACATGCGCATACAGCCCGATGATTTCTGACAGTGGCGCCCCCTGGTGTCTGGTGACCCCAAGCATCAATACATAACACCCTCCCTCCTCGTCCCTCCATCCTCTCCTCCTCCTCCCTCCCTCCCTCTATCTCTTTCTCCGTCTCACCCGCCGCTCCCACCACATGCTCCTCTCGGCTCCGCAGCAAAGCCCGGGGGTCCCCCGTACCAGCGCCCATTGGCCCTGCCACATCCACTACAGCCTCCTCATTGGAGCAGACCCAGCGTCGTGCCCTGATTGGTTGCAAGGCTGAGTGCGCCGTGATCACTGCAATTGTCACTCAGTCCAGACAACGTGCTCCCAGCCCCCGACCTCGCACCCGCCCCAGGACAGACAAGAATTATTATTATAGATGTGCCTATCTTTACAATACAATATCGTTGGTCTTGAAATTCATCCTTCTCTAACATTATCAGCATCATTGAGGGAAAAAGACAGTCTTTTCGAGAACACAATTTAAACCAATTCTGTCTACATTAGTGTTTTGTATTTGTTAGAAACAAAAGTAATGTAAAAACATATCAATATTCTTATAGTCCCCACTTTGAGGCTCAAAAAGACCTCCTATTTGTTATCCTATCAGCTAATATTTATCATATTTTATTTTATCTTAACTTGTTTCAAGATTTGTTTGTTTTAAAATATTACTGCTTTTACCTCCCATCATTCATGGTTACCCAACATGGCTGTTCAATATCAATATCATTCTGCTGTTGCATAACGATGATACTGTCCCTGAGAAGCGCTGATGCATTGCAATATAGATTTAAAACTCAAGAAAGGGCGGAATTGGGTGGCCAAAATTTAGAACTGCTCATAAGGCTTCTGTCTTGTGGGTAACGTTTTAACCTCAATTTAGTTTTTTTAACATTGGTTTATGTAAGGCAAAATGTTGTTCACCAAACCATACATATGGTTTGTAATGCAATATGTGCCTGTCTCCAAGCATTAGTTCTTTTTGAGTTCTATCGATCAACCTGTATATCGCAGTTAGGGGATTCTTCATCCAGGGTGAGGTCACATGCTGATGATGAGCTCTACAGCACATCTCTGCCGTATTGCCAGGCACCAATTTTCCTGGATTAGCTATAGGTATCTGGGGCTATCCAGACTCCCTCATTCCCTCTAACTAGTATCCTCGAATAGTTTACAAATTCCTTCCATATATCTTTTCCAACAAGTCTATCGAGTTCACTTCAAATACTTCCATTGGTCTTACATTGACAGATACCAAAGGTATTATGGCAGGAATCCATCCGAAATAATGTCACTCTGCCTGCAGGCTTCCTGGTATACTACACTAATCCGAATCTTCACACCCTACACCCATTTTATTTTAAAAAATTATTTGTTTGCCCAATATAAAATTCGGTATCCAATTGTTTTCTATATCATTTAACTCTTTTTTGGATCTGATTTAAGTCAAAACATGCTCCATACATACTACCTTTGAGATCAGTTGTTCTTAATCGTGTTTGTTGTTCTGATATAACATCCCGTCTGCCTATTCATTCCTTTCAACCGAACTTGTACATTGTCTTATCATGTTACTTCATTTTCTTTATGTCAATTCATTTTATTTCTTACCAAATTGCGCTTAGTATTTCTCTAGCGGCACATTTTAAATTTTATATACAATCACATAAAATGGAAGGCAAAAAGGGAAATTTAACAGAGTAGGAGAATCTTCAAATTGCAAATCACTATCAGTCTATTATTTGGTCCTTTACCTTGCCTCGAACATTTAATTGATTCAGTCTGGTCCAAATTAGTTTTATTACATATGGGATCTTGTCTTTGCTCTTTAAGATGAGTCCACAGTTCAAACAATTGCAACAATTATTCGCCTTCATGTCACCAGAAATATGAAAAATTGGAAATTCTTGGGTGCATCATAATGCCAGATAGGTATTACCCCACCTTGCACCACCAATTGTCATTAGCAGGAGAAGTATTCAGTACCCTGGTATCTCCTTCCTCAGAGCAACAAGGGACATTCTTTCAATCTAAAAAGAAATAATTCTCCATACAGGTTAGAATTTGATCAGAAATTAACCAAATGTATGAACTGAAAAGGGATAGGCCTTTTAGTGGTCGTTGTCCCTGAAAGGGTTTAGTGGCAACAGTTTGTTTTAACATATCAGTTATCGGGGTAGCATAGAAGTGTTTTGGAGATGCATTTTCATAACGACCACTGAAAGGCCTATTCCTTTTCAGTTCATACATTTGGTTAAATTCAAAAGTCAAAAGATGTTAGTTCAGTTCTTTTAAACACAGTTCCTCTAATTGCCATCAAAATCAGGGGTAATTTAAGCTCTCAGTCTCACTCACGACTTTCTTTAACGTAGTTTTAACCATTCTATTTGTTCCTTCCATCAAGCCTTACACTTGCATTTGCAGGTGCTATGGAATGTGAAATTTCTGTTCTATCTCTAACATTGTGCACATTTCTTTCATGACCTGGCTCAGAAATCATGCTCTAGTATTACTCTTGACCACCGAGATTTCTCCACCTTGGAACGTCAGGACCCTCATGGACAACCCCAACAGCGACAGACCGGAACGTCGCATCGCCATAGTTGCCCGGGAACTTAGACGCTTTGATATCGACATCGCAGCCCTAAGCGAAACCTGGCGGGCAGGGGAAGGCCAGCTCAAGGAACAAGATGGAGGTTACACCTCCTTCTGGAAAGGGAAACCAGAGGCAGAACGCCGCCTCCACGGAGTCGGCTTCGCCATCAAAAACGAGCTGGTCGACCGCCTCAAAGATTCCCCCTGCGGGACTAACCAACGCCTCATGACGCTTCGATTCACCCTATACCGGAACCAGTGCGCCACAGTCATCAGTGCTTACGCCCCAACACTCGATGCAACAGATGAGGCCAAAGAGGGTTTTTACTCCAACCTCGAAAAGTTCCTGACCTGCGTCCCCGCGGGCAACAAATTGATCCTCCTCGGCGACTTCAACGCCAGGGTCGGCAAGGACACAGACCTCTGGGGAGGCGTGATTGGCAGAAAGTGGGTAGGGAAAGCCAACTCCAGCGGTACCCTACTCCTGATAAAATGTCTAGAGCATGAACTTGTCATCACCAACACCTTGTTCTGCCAGAGAGACAAATACAAGGCATCGTGGCAACACCCTCACTCCAAGCACTGGCACCTGCTCGACTATGTCATCGTCCGAGCCAGGGATCGCAAGGATGTGCGCATCACCTATGCCATGACAGGAGTTGACGACTGCTGGACGGATTACCGCCTAATCCGATCCATCATCGACATCAACATAGCCCCAAAGCGAAGGGGGCAGCAGAAGCCGTGTCGCAAAAAAGTCAATGCCGGGGCATTTAAGGACCCAGCTAAGAGGACCCTTTACAGTCAGCGCCTCACAGCTAACCTGGCGTGCCTTGATGACCCCGAGATGCAGAATGCCCACAGCGCTTAGTCTGCCCTTCAGGCCTCCATAACTAGTCTGCAAGGAGACGCTCGGTCACTCAACCGGGAAACACCAGGACTGGTTTGATGAGAATGATCAGGAGATTCAAGAACTAATAGACTGCAAGTGCAGGGCATTTCTGAGCCTTAAACAGCAACCCAACTCAGGAGCAGTAAAGCAGCATTACAGATGGCTAAAGGCTAAGGTCCAACAAAAAAACGGGGACCTAAAGAACAGGTGGTGGATGGAGAAAGCACAGGAGATACAGCAGCTGGCCAACAGCCATGATGTGTGAGGATTCTTCACCGTAGTCAAGGCCACATACGGACCAAACTCCCAAAACCCCACCCTACCCCTGGCCAAGAACAGGGAAACACTCATCAAGGACACCGAGGCAGTCAGGGCCCGCTGGAAAGAACACTTCGAAGATCTCCTCAACCGAGACTCTGCCTTTGACACGAGTGTTCTCGACTCCATTCCACAGCATGCTACCCGCTACCACCTCAGTGAGACCCCAACACTGCATGAGGTAGAAAAGGCCATAAGACAACTAAAAACCAATAAGGCTATGGGAGCGGGTGGAATCCCTGCTGAGGCACTGAAGTATGGCGGAGAGGCACAACTGGCGTGAATACACGACCTCAGCTCTCTTATCTGGAGGGAGGAGAGCATGCCGGGAGATTTTAGAATTGCAGTGAGCACCTTTTAAAAAAAGGGACAAGTCCGACTGCGGCAACTACAAAGGAATCTCCCTGCTATCAACCACTGGGAAAGTCATCGCTGGACTGTTCCTCAACCGTCTTCTCCCAAATTCCGAGAAGCTTTTCCTGGAGTCGCATTGCGGATTTTGTCCCCTCTGGGACACAACGGACATGATCTTTGCAGCGCAACAGCTGCAGGGAAATTCCGGGAACGGCGCCAGCCCTTATAGAAACATAGAAACATAGAAAATAGTGCAGGAGTAGGCCATTCGGCCCTTCTAGCCTGCACCGCCATTCAATGAGTTCATGGCTGAACATGAAACTTCAGTACCCCACTCCTGCTTTCTCACCATACCCCTTGATTCCCCCTCCTTTTTGAATATATTTAGTGAATTGGCCTCAACAACTTTCTGTGGTAGAGAATTCCACAGGTTCACTACTCTCTGGGTGAAGAAATTCCTCCTCATCTCGGTCCTAAATGGCTTCCCCCTTATCCTTAGATTGTGTCCCCTGGTTCTGGACTTCCCCAACATTGGGAACATTCTTCCTGCATCTAACCTGTCTAACCCCGTCAGAATTTTAAACGTTTCTATGAGGTCCCCTCTCATTCTTCTGAACTCCAGTGAATACAAGCCCAATTGATCCAGTCTTTCTTGATAGGTCAGTCCCGCCATCCCGGGAATCAGTCTGGTGAACCTTCGCTGCACTCCCTCAATAGCAAGAATGTCCTTCCTCAGGTTAGGAGACCAAAACTGTACACAATACTCCAGGTGTGGCCTCACCAAGGCCTTGTACAATTGTAGCAACACCTCCCTGCCCCTGTACTCAAATCCCCTCGCTATGAAGGCCAACATGCCATTTGCTTTCTTAACCGCCTGCTGTACCTGCATGCCAACCTTCAATGACTGATGTACCATGACACCCAGGTCTCTTTGCACCTCCCCTTTTCCTAATCTGTCACCATTTAGATAATAGTCTGTCTCTCTGTTTTTACCACCAAAGTGGATAACCTCACATTTATCCACATTATACTTCATCTGCCATGCATTTGCCCACTCACCTAACCTATCCAAGTCGCTCTGCAGCCTCATAGCATCCTCCTCGCAGCTCACACTGCCAGCCAACTTAGTGTCATCCGCAAATTTGGAGATACTACATTTAATCCCCTCATCTAAATCATTAATGTACAGTGTAAACAGCTGGGGCCCCAGCACAGAACCTTGCGGTACCCCACTAGTCACTGCCTGCTATTCTGAAAAGTCCCCATTTACTCCTACTCTTTGCTTCCTGTCTGACAACCAGTTCTCAATCCATGTCAGCACACTACCCCCAATCCCATGTGCTTTAACTTTGCACATTAATCTCTTGTGTGGGACCTTGTCGAAAGCCTTCTGAAAGTCCAAATATACCACATCAACTGGTTCTCCCTTGTCCACTCTACTGGAAACATCCTCAAAAAATTCCAGAAGATTTGTCAAGCATATACATGGCTTTCTTCGACCTTACAAAGGCCTTTGACACTGTCAACCGCGAGGGTTTATGGAGCGTCCTCCTCCGTTTCGGATGCCCCCAAAAGTACGTCACCATACTCCGCCTGCTCCACGACAACTTGCAAGCTGTGATCCTTACCAACGGATCCATCACAGACCCAATTCACGTCCAGACTGGGGTCAAGCAGGGCTGCGTCATCGCCCCAACCCTCTTCTCAATCTTCCTCGCTGCCATGCTCCACCTCACAGTTGATAAGCTCCCCGCTGGAGTGGAGCTAAACTACAGAACCAGTGGGAAGCTGTTCAACCTTCGCCGTCTCCAGGCCAGGTCCAAGACCACCCCAACCTCTGTCGTCGAGCTACAATACGCAGATGACGCCTGTGTCTGTGTACACACAGAGGCTGAACCCCAGGACATATTTGACGTATTTACCGAGGTGTATGAAAGCATGGGCCTTACACTAAACATTAGTAATACAAAGGTCCTCCACCAGCCTGTCCTCACTGCACAGCACTGCCCCCCAAACATCAAGATCCACAGGTGGCCCCTGGACAACGTGGACCTCTTCCCCTATCTCGGGAGCCTCCGATCAACAAGAGCAGGCATTGATGATGAGATGCAACACCGCCTCCAGTGCGCCAGTGCGGCCTTCGGTCGCCTGAGGAAAAGATTGTTTGAACATCAGTCTCTCAAAACTGTCACCAAGCTCATGGTCTACAAGGCCGTAGTAATACCCGCCCTCCTGTACGGCTCAGAGATGTGGACCATGTACATTAGACACCTCAAGTCGCTGGAGAAATACCACCAGCGATGTCTCCGCAAGATCCTGCAAATCCCCTGGGAAGACAGATGCACAAACATTAGCGTCCTTGTCCAGGCCAACATCCCCAGCATTGAAGCACTGACCACACTTGATCAGCTCCGCAGGGCAGGCCACACAGTCCGCATGCCCAACACAAGACTCCCAAAGCAAGCGCTCTACTCGTAACTTGTCCACGGCAAACGAGCCAAAGGTGGGAGAGGAAACATTACAAGGACACCCTCAAAGCCTCCCTGTTAAGTGCGACATCCTCACTGACACCTGGGAGTCCTTGGCCATAGACCGCCCTAAGTGGAGGAAGTGCATTCGGGAAGGCGCTGAGCTCCTCGAGTATTGTCGCCGAGAGCATGCAGAAATCAAGCGCAGGCAGCGGAAGGAGCATGCGGCAAACCAGGCTCCCTGTCCACCCTTTCCCTCAACGACTATCTGTCCCGCCTGTGACAAGAGACTGTGGTTCTCGTATTGGACTGTACAGCCACCTAAGAACTCATGCTAAGAGTGGAAGCAAGTCTTCCTCGATTCTAAGGGACTGCCTATGATTTAAAATCATTGCTGGTAATACCCGATATGTTGGATAGTTCTAATAAAACTCCTATGCGCCTATTCTTTCTGGTAGTGTTTCGAGTATGTTACAATATAACTCCTGCACACAATCTTTGTGATACTTTGTGGATTTTAAACAATAAAATCCCATGGACTTCCACAGTGTTTAAAGGAATACGAATGCTGCAGGACCCATCCAATGTCAGTCACCACTGTAGATGCAATATAAATTTAATATACTTTAAAAATTACTTTTTAACACCAAGAAAAAAAAGTAGGCACTTTTTTGGATTTATTATATCTCATAGGTATGTAAGATAGTGAACAGATTAGTAAAGGTAAACCCAATATATGACTTCAGACTAGGCCATGATAGTAAGGCAAGGGGGCACAAGTTCAAATGAATAAAAGACATATTTAGAACTGATGTCAAAATGTTAGCTTTGGCTCAGTGGTAGTACTCTTACCTCTGAGCCAAGGTTGTGGGTTCAAGTCCCACTCCAGAGACTTCAACACATAATGTAGGCTGACACTCCAGTGCCGCTCTAAAGGATTGCTGTTATGCTTGTGGCTCATTTCCAGCTAGCACCACAATATCAGCGAATGTACTGCTCATACAGGGATCAAACAGGTGCTCAGTGACCTTTTAAGTGTCTGCAACGGTTTATTTTTCCCCATTAACCCTTTCAGGGCCGTCAGGTTGCATCACAAATTCTGTCCGCCTTCATTAAGTGCTCCCAGTGCACCATGCACTAAGCACTGGGAGTTCACTGAAAGTAACTGACCACATATGATTCAACCAAGATCAGCTTTTTGTCTCCGAGTAAGTTACCTTTGTTTTGTACAGTGACCATGACCAGCCCAGACTCATCCTCTCCGAGTTTATACCAAATATTGTTGGCATTTTGAATCCATTCCTCCACGTGACAGTAGTAATTCCCAGTGTCACTGCTGGCCGAATTCTGCACCGTCAAGCTGTACAATCCATGGGAGGGTCTCTCTAACTTCAGTCTGTCCTTCATCCCCTCAGCTCCATCCAGTGAAACATCGAACCCAAACACTGAATTGTGATCAACTTTTAAAATGGTCTCCTTCATGATTCTGTCAGCACCCTCTTTGACTTTCCATGCGAACCAGGATACGGCAAACTGTGAATTAGCTTGTGTTTGGTGGGTTACATTGCAGCTGAGCTGAAACAGGTTCTTCTCTGGTATGCTAATATTCAATTCCGTTTTATCCACTTGCATTTTAAATTCTGTTTGTGAAATTGAAAACAAAGAGATAACATAGTTTAATGTTTAATTTTTGAAAATGCGAGAAAGTCAGCTCCCCCATTTTTCTTTCTGTCGAGTGAATTCATCAATCTGATGCTCCCAACAGGGAGTTACATTCGAAGGAAGTGCGGGCCGGAGAATCAGAGCTGCAGTGTTGTAGTCCTATTTCTGAATCACACCTCCTCTGAGCATGGCTTCCCACTGGGAGTGCAGGATCGGTGAAGTTACTCACGTTACTTTCTCTCAGCCAAGGGATGGAACAAGCCCATCTTCAGACATCTCTGGTCAAAATCAACCCACCGGGAGGAAAGATTGAGTGATGCAGGAAGGGCCTCACCTTAAGCAGACTGTTGCTGCGGATCCTATGCGTAATTTTCACCTCCACCTATTTCCACCTCCATAACATCGCCCGTCTCCGCCCCTGCCTCAGCTCATCCGCTGCTGAAAAGCACATTCATGCCTTTGTTACCTCTAGACTTGACTATTCCAATGCACCCCTGGCTGGCCTCCTACGTTATACCTCATGTAAATTTGAAGTCATCCAAAACTCGACTGCCCCTGTCCTAACTCGCACCAAGTCCCGCTCACTCATCATCCCTGTGCTTGCTGACATAGAAACATAGAAAATAGGTGCAGGAGTAGGCCATTCGGCCCTTCGAGCCTGCACGACCATTCAATAAGATCATGGCTGATCATTCCCTCAGTATCCCTTTCCTGCTTTCTCTCCATACCCCTTGATCCGCTTAGTCGTAAGGGCCATATCTAACTCCCTCTTGGATATATCCAATGGACTGGCATCAACAACTCTCTGCAGCAGGGAATTCCACAGGTTAACAACTCTCTGAGTGAAGAAGTTTCTCCTCATCTCAGTCCTAAATAGCCTACCCCTTATCCTAAGACTGTGTCCCCTGGTTCTGGACTTCCCCAACATCTGGAACATTCTACCCGCATCTAACCTGTCCAATCCCGTCAGAATCTTATATGTTTCTATGAGATCCCCCCTCATCCTTCTAATCTCCAGCGTATAAAGGCCCAGTTGATCCAGTCTCTCCTCATATGTCAGTCCTGCCATCCTGGGAATCAGTCTGGTGAACCTTCGCTGCACTCCCTCAATAGCAAGAACGTCCTTCCTCAGATTAGGAGACCAGAAATGAACATAGTATTCCAGGTGAGGCCTCACCAAGGCCCTGTACAACTGCAGTAAGAACTCCCTGCTCCTATACTCAAATCCGCTAGCTATGAAGGCCAACATGCCATTTGCCTTCCTCGCCTGCTGTACCCGCATGCCAACTTTCAATGACTGATCAACCATGACACCTCCGCAGCGTGGCCGCCGATTTCCGGTGGTCCTTAAGGGAGGGGGCAGTTTTGGTCCCCCTCATGTTCAAACAGTTTACTGTCCAAATTAAAATAAATAACAATCTGGTTGAGTTGCTGAAGGGCTACATGAGTGAGCACTTTTAGCAAATGCAAGCCTAAAAAATTGGAAGGCAAATAACAGGCAGAAAAAAGATGCAAGTCAACGTAAAGCAGAAGTTCATACATCGCAAACACTATTATACCAGAGCAACTGTCACAATCTTCTACATAGCACCAGTATAAAGTAGGTCCTCCACTAGTTTCCTTTTTCCATTTTTTTCTTCTCCTCTACCAAAGGTGTTAACTCGTGCTTGGCTATGTATGAACTGCAGTACTTACACAAATGACTGCACAAACCTTGATTTCATCAAAGGTCCGTAAACTTTATTCTGCTGCAAACTTTGAGTCATTTAATGCAGCCACGTAGATACCATAGTGCAGTGGCATTGTCTGCTGGCTAGAGACATGCAGTATAGATTACAAAACATTTTAGTTTAGCACCAACAGTAAGATTACACTACACCAAAACTGCATCATCAGTGCCATAGCTAGCGGCCTACACTTAATCCCAATACAATGTGGGCTGTCATATGGAGCTCATTCTGGAACATCCCAATCCATAATGGCCTATTTCATGGCTTCCCTGCAGCTATAATGCACCTTTGTATGGTATAGCAGATCTCAGATATTCAAACTTTGCTAGATTATTCCTTATGATGCAGCAATATATTATTTTTTTGCCATTTCCTTGAGGACAATCTCCTCAGCATACTCTAGTAAACTGTATCTAGTTCTCTCACCGTCCCATCTGATCACGTCTCACACCTTTTCTGCCTGTAGCCACCAGTCATGTACACCAGCTTAATCATGACTAAATGAGGCAGAGATAAATGTCCAGGTGGTATTTCAATTCAAATTATTTTTTTAAAGAAGTCACACTGTGTTTAAGTCAATATTATCACCAACAGTGCTAATGAGATTTAAAGAGATTGCCTCTGGCAGTCTACAACCATGTCATTAGGTTTGCTCGGTTATTTTTCATTTTTGTCCATTTAATAATATCTGTGTCTTGCAAAATGACTCGCATGTAGCCAATGTCACAATTTTAATCTAAGATAATTGAGTACAGCTGCTTGGTTATACTTCTGGCTAGTCAAGGGCAGCCCTGCAGCCGTTATATGTGCTCTTTTTGGCCCATTCCATTTAAGCATATATGCAGCTATGGGATATGCACCATTGCTTCCAGGCTGGGAAGGTATAGTATATGGCTGGACATGGCAATGCTATAAACAGCGTTAACTTTCTCAGTTACTAGTCAGTAATAGCTTACAGAATTTGTTAAACTTTACAAAGTACTTTGCATGTGAATTTATTTGTTTTAAATTTTCTTTTGTTTAACATAGAACACCAATTAAGATAGAAGTAATGGGAATTGTGTCAAAATAATGGGCAGAACAGGGGTTGAAACAGATGGAAATGTTTTCACAAGCCCACTGCCTGGGTAAAGTAGACAGCATTGAATTTCATTGGTCAATCTTGTGACCTTGTTATTGGTAAAATTGAATTTAACAATGATGCATCATCCAAGTGACAGGATTGTGCTAACCCATAACAGTAACACTGAACTCCTTTGAAACGTGGAGCACACAATAATGGTGCTCTCAAGATTTTCAGGAAGTCATAGCACTCACCCCATTTTACCCAGCTGCACATATTTAAATCTACTTACTAGTCACATATGACCTCATTTGCAGACACAGAATGGGGCGGGTTTCACATGGTCAGCAAGACATTTGCACAATGCACATTGTGGTACGTACTGTGGATGTGCACTGTGTTTTGGCTCTAGCGTCCGTATTGGAGGCAATACGGCACTGTTTAGATGAGAACTACTGCTGCAATTAAACATGACAGTTATAGTACTTGAAGTGTTATGCTATGGATTTGGTGCCTAAACAGGCAAGACTTCTGGGATAAATTTATGACATAAACAACATTGCAATTTAAAACTGAGGCTGATTCAGTACACATCAATCATCTGGAAGGCTTTACATTTTAGAAACCAGACTTCAGCTATTTTTGGTATAATCTAGTTTTTAAAACATCATTCAGCCATATGTTAAAAGTTCCCAAAAGGTGACCTGATGTAATGTGGTCTGATGCCAATCAGAAGAATAAACCACCCTTCATTAAAGCTGTTTTGCTGAACCGAAATTAATAGGTATACCATACCTGGTTGTTGTACAGTGACAGTAGTCAGTCCAGACTGATCCTCTCCCAGTTTATACCATACATTATTGGGGCCAAGTAACCACTCTTCTACACAACAGTAGTAACTGCCAGTGTCAGATGTAGTTGCTTTCTGTAGTATCAAACTATAATGTTCATCGGTAGATTTTTCAAACCATAGCCTATCCCTCAGGCTCACACTGTTATCCACTGAGCTGCCGTACTCAAAAACAGAATTCCGGTTCAGGCTGAGAATGGGATGTCTGTCTGTCTCCAGTATTCTCCGGGTATACCAGGCCACAGAGAGTTGGGAATCCAGGTTGGTTCGGTTGCTGATCTTGCAATCCAGCTGAATCTGGCTGTCCTCTGGCACTGCAATACTCTTCTCAGTTTTGACGGTTTGTAAATTGTTTTCTGTAGATACACATGTTTTTAATTTTATTTAAAGGAAACTTGACAGCCAAGGAATTTTAATATCATAGAAGCATAGTTTCAAAACTCCCCAACAGATTTATTCATCAGATAATCTATTCAAATGTATTAACTTGACAATGTTAACAAAACTGGGGAATGAATAATGGAGAACAGGGAAATGGCAGCGACGTTGCACAAATATTTTATATCGGTCTTCATGGTAGAAGACACTAAAAACATCCCAATAGTGGATAATCAAGGGGCTATAGGGAGGGTGGAACTTATATACCATATACTGATATACTATCACGATCACTAATGATGTAGTATTAGGTAAAATAATGGGATTAAAGGCGGACAAGTCCCCTGGACCTGATGGCTTACATCATAGGGTCTTAACAGAAGTGGCAGAAGAGATAGTGGATGCATTGGTTGTAATCTACCAAAATTCCCTGGATTCTGGGGCGGTTCCAGCGGATTGGAAAACCGCAAATATAATGCCCCTATTTAAAAAAGGAGGCAGACAAAAAGCATGAAACTATAGACCAGTTAGCCTAACATTTGTGGTTGGGAAAATGCTGGAGTCCATTATTAAGGAAGCAGTAGCGGGACATTTGGAAAAGCTTGATCCAATCAAGCAGAGTCATCATGGTTTTATGAAAGGGAAATCATGTTTGACAAATTTACTGGAGTTCTTTGAGGATGTAATGAGCAGGGTGGATAAGGGAGAACCAGTGGATGTGGTGTATTTGAATTTCCAGAAGGCATTCAATAAGGTGCCATATAAGATGTTACTGCACAAGATAAAAGCTCACGGGATTGGGGGTAATATATAATAGATACATGGATAGAGGATTGGCTTACTAACAGAAAACAGATAGTCGGGATAAATGGGTAATTTTCCGGTTGGCAAACAGTGACTAGTGGGGTGCCGCAGGGATCGATGTTGGGTCCTCAACTATTTACAATCTATATTAATGACTTGGATGAAGGGATCGAGTGTAATGTAGCCAAGTTTGCTGATGATACAAAGATGGATGGGAAAGCAAATTGTAAGGATACAGAGAATATGCAAAGGGATATAGACAGGCTAAGTGTGTGGGCAAAAATTTGGCAGATGGAGTATAATGTGGGAAAATGTGAGGTTATCCACTTTGGCAGAAATAATAGAAAAGCAAATTATAATTTAAATGGAGAAAAATTGCAAAGTGTTGCAGTACAGAGGGACCTGGGGGTCCTTGTGCATGAAACACAAAAAGTTAGTAATGAGGAAGGCAAATGGAATGTTGGCCTTTATTGCAATGGAGATAGAGTATAGAAGCAGAGAAGTCCTGCTACAACTGTACAGGATATTGGTGAGGCCACACCTGGAGTACTGCGTACAGTTTTGGTCTCCGTATTTAAGGCAGGATATACTTGCAGTGGAGGCTATTCAGAGAAGGTTCATTAGGTTGACCCTATACACATTGGAGTTCAGAAGAATGAGAGGTGATCTTATTGAACCTTATAGGATAATGAGGGGGCTCAACAAGGTGGATGCAGAGAGGATATTTCCACTCATAGTGCAAACTAAAACTAGAGGGCATAGTCTTAGAATAAGGGGCCAGCCATTTAAAACTGAGATGAGAAATTTCATCTCTGAGGATTATAAATCTATGGAATTCTCTGCCCCAGAGAGCTGTGGTGGCTGGGTCATTGAATATATTTAAGGTGGAGATAGACAGATTTTTGAGCGATAAGTGAGTAAAGGGTTATGGGGAGCAGGCAGGGAAGTGGAGCTGAGTCCATGATCAGATCAGCCATGATCTTATTGAATGGCGGAACAGGCTCGAGGGGCCAAATGGCTGAGTCCTGCTCCTATTTCTTATCTCTTATGTTCTTATGATTATGTAAACACATGGGAAAATAGCTTGAGCCTTTAAATTTATATGCATCAAATGTGAACATTTAGTGCAATAAAAGCAGAAATAGTTGGAAAAACACTACTGGCCACTCAGAGAAAAATGATTTCTAGCAGTGTCTGTGTGCACGCTATTGACGCTTGTCGAAAACAAGTTGAACAATAAGAGTAAGAAATAAGATGGTCTCAAAAGAAATAACTCATTTTGAGGTGATGAGAAAATGATGTACAGGTTACTGTTTGAAAAAGTTGCAGGTAATAGATCAAGTGAGAGGCAAAGAACATGGCTAGATGTCATAATGGGCTGGACAAGAGTGACATTAGATGCTGATACAATCTAAAGGTCGAGAAACTGAAGAATATTCTGAAGAGTGTCTACTTTCGTCAAGGAGCTATCCAGATAATGACAGCTCCATAGGAAAGGAACCATGGAGATCAGCTTGAGCTCCTGTCCTAGACATTGCTCAGAAGGCCTCTGGTTCAGCAGTGCTAGATGAGTACAGCCTTAGATTTGTTAATTGGTTACCAGGAAAGGAAATATCAATGGAACTAATTATATTGCAACACTGATGACCTCTTTAGAATTCAAACTTGGTTTAAGTAGATGTGGTTCTGTAATGTGCTGGAGCACCGTGTGCTGTGGAATCCATGCCATTTACATTGTGGGCTATTACCATAGCACTAGCAGCAACAGTCAAATAACTGAATGCAGAAACACACTGACAATGTAAAACCCGTATCACTGGTCTATACGGGTGGACTGAATGCACTTGTGGCTGGAAAAAATGGCATATAAAACCACTTATTTATATTACAGCTTTGCAGCAGAAATTAGGACTGCCATCAACAGCAACATGAAAAGTAAAGGGCCTTAATGTCTCTTAAAAATTGTAGGATATTTTCCAACAATATTTTACATTTTATGTATTGAAAGTATTCCCCCTACACTTACTTTAAGAGGGCCTCCTAATTGTCAGCTTTAACGTGTGTTAAAAGATAGTCTTCTGTTTACCCTTTACAGTTTAACAAGTTGGGAAGAGTAACAATTTTTATACATTCATTTTTTAAACATGCAAAGGAAGCATTACCCCTACCCAAGACCTTGCTATTTGTATCCTTGTGATAATTATAATTATGGATAATGCCTAACAATTTTCCATACCTATTTCAAGCAAAATAATTGAAAGGGTTTTTTCTTGTTGGTTCAGTTTACCTTATTTGAATATGTTTGTTTAAATTCTAATTGATGCTGATATAGTATTATTGAGGGATTTGTCTGGGAGGAATCAATGAGCCTTACAGTTGAATTAATTTATGTTGAAATAAGGTGTTCAATTCAAGACACTTCAAGAATGTTGTCATTTGAACTGTATATGATAGTTCAGGTAAGGCACAGTAACTCTTGGGTCAGCCAGTTTTCAGACATTGGTAATTGGCTTCACCTATTGAGACAAAATCTCTGAAATAAGGCGGCAAAGTAGCATAGAAGGATGACCAAATTCCCTCATTCCTGCAGTCATTTTCTACCCTAGATTCCTGAGGGTATTTATTGGCTTGTTCTTGGACACTGTTTTGTGGGCATCAATATCTTGCCTGCCAGTATCTTGCCCAAGTGAGCATTCCTCCTGTGTAAGCCTAGTCACCAGTGGAGGTGTCACAGGTGAGCCTGATCATGTCCTCACCTGATATCCACACTTGCAGCAGGGGTCATTAGACATCAGTCAGGAATAGGAACTCCAGCTCATTTTCCCCTTCCCCAGCCCAGGAGTGCTGAAGATATAGCACATAACTGTTGTTCTGGCTTAGGCCAATTGATTTGATTCTCAGTTTAAAACACCTTCGCTACCCAGATAATCTCAAAGAACTGGGACTATATACTTTAGCGAAGCGTCAACTTGGGCAATTTGATTGAGATTTATAAAATAATGAAAGGTCTAGATTGTGCAGTGAATGCTGATTCCCTGTATACCTTCAAGTGAGAGCTGGACCTGCTTCTAGCTAAGGTGGAGATCACTTTATACAAGAGGTAGCTACCCTGTGATATAAATCAGGGTCAATGTAATCTCCTGGACTGGTTTTGATCGCCTAAAGGGGCTGGAGAGGAATTTTCCAGATTCTTCCTGAATTGGCCTAGGTTTTTATCTGGCTTTTCATCCCTCCGAGGAGATTACCTGGCTCTAAGTTGATAGTAAGTGTCTGTATCGTGATGCACATCACAACTATATCAGACAGGTTTGATGGACCAACTATGTTTTCTTTCTGTCATTTTTGTATGTTTGTAATTGACTGGAATTATTTGAGGATATAACGAGCATGGTGGATAGAGGTGTACCGATGGATGTGGTGTATTTAGATTTCCAAAAGGCATTCGATAAGGTGCCACACAAAAGGTTACTGCAGAAGATAAAGATATGCGGAGTCAGAGGAAATGTATTAGCATGGATCGAGAATTGGCTGGCGAACAGAAAGCAGAGAGTCGGGATAAATGGATCCTTTTTGGGTTGGAAATCGGTGGTTAGTGGTGTGCCACAGGGATCGGTGCTGGGACCACAACTGTTTACAATATACATAGATCACCTGGAAGAGGGGACAGAGTGTAGTGTAACAAAATTTGAATATGACACAAAGATTAGTGGGAAAGCGGGTTGTGTAGAGGACACAGAGAGGCTGCAAAGAGATTTGGATAGGTTAAGCGAATGGGCTAAGGTTTGACAGATGGAATACAATGTCGGAAAGTGTGAGGTCATCCACCTTGGGGAAAAAAACAGTAAAAGGGAATATTATTTGAATGGGGAGAAATTACAACATGCTGAGGTGCAGAGGGACCTGGGGGTCCTTGTGCATGAATCCCAAAAAGTTAGTTTGCAGATGCAGTAGGTAATCAGAAAGGCGAATGGAATGTTGGCCTTCATTGCGAGAGGAATGGAGTACAAAAGCAGGGATGTCCTTCTGCAACTGTATAGGGTATTGGTGAGGCCACACCTGGAGTACTGTGTGCAGTTTTGGTCACCTTACTTAAGGAAGGATATACTGGCTCTGGAGGGGTACAGAGACGATTCACTAGGCTGATTCTGGAGATGAGGGGGTTACCTTATGATGATAGATTGAGTAGACTGGGTCTTTACTCGTTGGAGTTCAGAAGGATGAGGGGTGATCTTATAGAAACATTTAAAATAATGAAAGGGATAGACAAGATCGAGGCAGAGAGGTTGTTTCCACTGGTAGTGGAGACTAGAACTAGGGGGCACAGCCTCAAAATACGGGGGAGCCAATTTAAAACCGAGTTGAGAAGGAATTTCTTCTCCCAGAGGGTTGTGAATCTGTGGAATTCTCTGCCCAAGGAAGCAGTTGAGGCTAGCTCATTGAATGTATTCAAGTCACAGATAGATAAGATTTTTAACCAATAAGGGAATTAAGGGTTACAGGGAGCGGGCGGGTAAGTGGAGCTGAGTCCACGGCCAGATCAGCCATGATCTTGTTGAATGGCGGAGCAGGCTCAAGGGGCTAGATGGCCTACTCCTGTTCCTAATTCTTATGTTCTTATGACACAGGAGAGATCAAGGATTAAAACAGGGACCTTTTTGGTTCAATTTCAAGTTGCTTTTATCAATTGAGCCTTTACACTTTGATTTTCTTTTCAAAGGATGTGAATACTGACACATGTACGTGACTGAGAATATGAACAGTCTTCCCAATATCGTCTCTTTCGAGCATCAAAATATGGGTTGCCAGTTTGCGAACCCGGGTAAATGATCTTCTATTGATTTCCATGACATCCTGCTTTATTAAATCGATTATAACTATGGTGCATTTACATTTTAGAATGCAAACATGCAGTTCAAACACATTAATTCATATTTGAGAATGGGATTAATGACCCTCACTGTGACCTTTGTAAATGCTAATTTGTTAATCCTTCAGTTAAACACTTGGTACACCTCCTTATTCAGTGACTTCCAGGATCAGGGTGCACCCAGTGTAGACTTCAGACGCCCCTTATATTTGTTGTTGTGAAATAGAATGCTTCTGAATAAATTAGTAGATGTGCTGTAGCATAACTGTTTATTTAATTAGTTTATCTCTGTTTCTTGATCTCTCAGTGAAATAACTGGAAAACCAGTTGAAGAGTGTGGGACACTGGCAGTGAAACCCTTACTCTAAAGAAATTGGTCTTTTTTGCTTTATGGAGTCTGGGGAAAAAAGTTGTTTGATTTCTTTTTCCAGAAATCCTTGTAAACTTTGGGTTCTGTCAACGAGCAGTGCAAGGCTACATAGAATAAGAACGGCACTTGTTCTGCTTTGCAGAGCACGAAGCAGAAGTGGTTGGAGTTGGAGCCAATAACATGCCAGAGGGAATTGATGTTCAACTTTCTCAGTTTAAAAACATAGAAACATAGGAGCAGTAGTAGGCCATTCGACCATTCGAGTCTGCACCGCCATTCAATATGATCATGGCTGATCCTCTATCTCAACACCATATTCCCGCTTTTTCCCCATATCACTTGATGCCTTTTGTTTCTAGAAATCTATCTATCTCCCTCTTAAATATATTCAGTGACTTCTATGGTAGAGAATTCCACAGATTCGCTACCTTCAGAGTGAAAACATTTCTCCTCATCTTGGTCCTAAATTTCCTACCTCGTATCCTGAGACTGTGACCCTTTGTTCTAGACTTCCCAGCCAGGGGAAACATCCTCCCCGCATCCAGTCTATCCAACCCAGTCAGAATGTTATATGTTGCAATGAAATACCCTCTCATTCTTCTAAACTCTAGTGAATACAGGCCTAGTCGACCCAATCTCTCCTCATACGACAATCCTGCCATCCCAGGAATCAGTCTGGTGAACCTTCGCTGCACTCCCTCTATGGCAAATATATCCTTTCTTAGGTAAGAAGACCAAAACTGCACACAATACTCCAGGTGTGATCTCACCAAGGCCCTGCATAACTGTAGTAAGACATCCTTGCTCTCCTGTACTCAAATCATCTTGCAATGAAGGCCAACATACCATTTGCCTTCCTAACTGCTTGCTGCACCTGCATGTTTGCTTTCAATGATTGGTGTACAAGGACATCCAGGTCCCTCTGTACATCAACACTTCCCAAGCCATCACCATTTAAATAATACTATGTCCTTATGTTTTTCCTACCAAAGTGGATAACTTCACATTTAACCACGTCATACTGCATCTGCCATGTGTTTGCCCATTCACTCAACATATCTAAAATCGCTTTGCAGCGTCTTTGCATCCTCCTCACAACTCACAATCCCACCTAGTTTTGTGTTGTCAGCAAACTTGGAAATATTACATTTGGTTCCCTCATCCAAATCATGTATATATATTGTGAATAGTTGGGGCCCAAGCACTGAACCCTGTGGTACCCCACTAGTCACTGCCCACCACACTGAAAAAGACCCGTTTATTTCTACTCTCTGTTTCCTGTCAGTTAACCAATTTTCAAACCATGCCAATACATTACCCCCAATCCTATGTGCTTTAATTTTGCAAACTAACCTCTTATGTAGGACTTTATCAAAGGCCTTCTGAAAATCCAAATACACTACATCCACTGGTTATCCCTTATCTATTCTATCAGTTACATCGTCAAAAAACTCCAACAGGTTTGTCAAACATGATTTTCCTTTCATAAATCCATGTTGACTTTGTTTAATCCTGTTGATATTATCTAAATGTGCCATTATCACATCCTTTATAATAGACTCCAGCATTTTCCCTACTACTGATGTCAGGCTAACCGGTCTGTAGTTCCCCATTTTCTCTCTCCCTCCTTTTTTAAATAGTGGAGTTACATTTGCCATCCTCTAATCTGCAGAAACTGTTCCATAATCTATAGAATTTTGGAACATGACAACCAATGCATCTACTATTTCCATGGCTACCTCTTAGTACTCTGGGATGCAGATCATCAGGCCCTGGGGATTTATCTGCCTTCAGTCCCATTAGTTTCTCCAGCACTATTTTCTTACTACTTATCATTTCCTTTAATTCCTCTTGTTCACTAGACCCTTGGTTCCCTAGCATTTCTGGGATGTTATTTGTGTCCTCTTCCATGAAGACAGAACCAAAGTATTTATTTAATTGTTCTGCCATTTCCTTGTTCCCCATTATAAATTCTCCCGTTTCTGTCTGTAAAGGACCTACATTTGTCTTCACCAATCTTTTTCTTTTTACATAGTTGTAGAAACTTTGGCAGTCAGTTTTTATGTTCCTTGCAAGTTTACTCTCATACTCTATTTTTCCCCTCTTAATTAATCTCTTGGTCCTTTTTTGCTGAATTCTAAACTGCTCCCAATCCTGAAGTTTGCTACTTTTTCTGGCAACTTTGTATAACTCCTGGTGAAACTTGCATTGGTGAAGCAATGCAAGTGGGTTTTGATTCTGCAGCTATGACACAGCTGGAGCCAGAAAATTGTGACTGTGACAATAACTGAAGCCCAGATAATTCTCTTCCGCTAACACCTGAACTATTGGGGAGTTGGTGCTGAGGCTGTAATGGGAGGCTCTTAGTAAAGAGCAGGGTGAGTTTGTTTCTTTTGTGTGTTTCCACCTTGTTCTCCTCCCTCTCTGCAGCACTAACGTCATATACAGCATGACCAGTTTACACATTAGATTGCTGGCTTTGTGGGAGGAAAGAGTTAAGAAACACTTATAAAATAAAGATGTTCGTGCACTTACCTTGAAGCTGAATCATTCCATGGAGCCAGTCAGCAAAATGTCAAACAAATCAAAAGTGGCAAATGCTCACATCAGTTCCATCTTCTAGTTTATAGCCATGGAAATGATAGCCAGCACCAGGGTCGAATGCAGAATTTGTAGCATATCACAAATGCACTTACATTGCATATAATGCGAGCATCGAATCCTTGGAAAATGTTAATAAATTAGACTTTAATATATAGGTAGGTAGATTGGTCTGTCAGGGAAGAGAATCTGTAAAATATCACTCTCTTTTGGTCCTGAGTTTTAAAAAAAGTAGAAGTTGCTTTTGTTCAGATGGTTGACACTGATCATCAGATATCACAGAGCAAGTCGTTCAGTCCCCACTCTGTTCACTTTTCAATACGAGTCATACCTCTTTTTAAACTTCTGTACCATTCCCTGACCAAGAGGAGGACATAGCCCTCTGCCAATGCAGTTATCAAGAGAGGTACATGAGAGCAGCCAGCAATGGCTCGTGCTCAGATTTACCCTCCCCTCCTTCTAATGAGGCAGCTTGCCGCCACTCCACAGAGAGTTCTTCATAAGCATGCAAGAATTGAAAGTTTATTCTATACATGAAAGAAACAAAGATAGATTCAATACCTGGAGGCTGGACTGTGACAGTGGTCAGTCCAGACATGTTCTCTCCAACTTTATACCAAACATTGTTGGGGTTCACCAGCCACTCCTCCACGTAACAATAGTATTTTCCACTATCATCAATATCGGCTTTTTGTAAGACCAAAGTGTAGTGCCCACGCGAAGGTTGTGCAGCCTGCAGTCTCTCCCTCCTTTTGTCTCTTCCTAACCAGTTTCCATACTCCAACACACAGTCACGGTTTGATTTCAGGATAAGTTTGTTCTCTTTCTCCAGTGATTTCTGAACATACCATTGTACAGAGAATTGCGAGTCTGGACTTGTTCGATTTGTGATGGTACAGTTTAAATGAATATTGTCATTTTCAATTACTATAAGGTTCCTTTTTATTTGGTTGACTTTTAATCTGCTATCTGTGAGGAAAGAAATGATCTGGTTACATGCAGGACAATGGTGAACACAAGCTAAAAATACATCTTGCTAATATTTTCCTCGTTTTTTTCTCTCAGGCACTCTCGCCATCATAATATATTCTGCAGCTGGAGCAAGCACTTCACCACAATCTGTGCTGAGGCAATTTACTCCCAAGCAAGACACTAATCTCTCCTCTACCTCTTCTGTGTCAGCTGTGGCTCAGTTGGTAGCACTCTTGCCTGAGTCAGAAGGTTATGTGTGTAAATCCCACTCCAGGAACGAGTACAAAAAAAATCTAGGCTGACACTCCAGTGCAATGCTGACATAGTGCTGCACTGTCGGAGGTGCCGTCTTTCGAATGAAACGTTAGAGCAGACAGGGCCTCAGTTTATCAAGTGGATGTAAAAGATCCTATGGCACTATTTTGAAGAGGAGCAGGGGAGTTATCCCCAGTGTCCTGGCCAATATTTATCCCTCAATCAACATAACAAAAAATCAGATTATCTGGTCATTATCACATTGCTGTTTGTGGGAGCTTGCTTGAGCACAAATTGGCTGCTGCGTTTCCCACATTACAACAGTGACTACACTCCAAAAGTAATTCATTGGCTGTAATAAAGAAACGGCACTAATCATGGGCGATTTCAACCTTCATATTGATTGGACAAAGCAAATTGGCCAGGGTAGCCTTGAGGAAGAGTTCATAGAGTGTATCCGGGATAGTTTTCTTGAACAGTACATTGTGGAACCAACCAGGGAGCAGGCTATCTTAGATCTGGTACTGTGTAATAAGACAGGATTAATAAATGATCTCGTAGTAAAGTATCCTCTAAGAATGAGTGACCATAACATGCTGAATTTCAAATTCAGTTGGAGGGTGAGAAAGTTGGTTCTCAAACCAAGTGTCCTAAGCTTAAGTAAAGGGGACTACAAAGGTATCAGGGCAGTGTTAGCTAAAGTGGACTGGGAAAATAGATTAAAGTATGGAAGGAGATATTTCA
Source organism: Pristiophorus japonicus (assembly GCF_044704955.1). Taxonomy (NCBI): domain Eukaryota; kingdom Metazoa; phylum Chordata; class Chondrichthyes; family Pristiophoridae; genus Pristiophorus; species Pristiophorus japonicus. Next base: position 68,869,534 of record NC_091987.1, on the reverse strand, counting down.
TAACTCGCAACAAAAATATATCCCAATGAGAAGGAAAGACTGTAAGAGAATGGATAACCATCATGGCTAACTAAGGAAATAAGGGAGTATATCAAATTGAAAACAAAGGCGTACAATGTGGTCAAGACTAGTGGGAAGCCAGAGGATTGGGAAACTTGAAAGCCAGCAAAGAACGACTAAAAAAATGATAGAAAGGAAAGATAGACTATGAAAGTAAACTAGCACAAAATATAAAAACAGATAGTAAGAGTTTCTACAGGTACACAAAAAGGAAAAGAGTGGCTAAAGTAAATGTTGGTCCCCTAGAGGATGAGACTGGGGAATTAATAATGGAGTACAGGGAAATAGCAGAGACATTGAACAAATATTTTGTATCGGTCTTCCGGGTAGAAAACACTAAAAACATCCCAACAGTGGATAATCAAGGGGCAATAGGGAGGGAGAAACTTAATACTATCACTAAAGAAGTAGTACTCGGTAAAATAATGGGACTAAAGGCAGACTAGTCCCCTGGACCTGATGGCTTGCATCCTAGGGTCTTAAAAGAAGTGGTTGCAGAGATAGTGGATGCATTGGTTGTAATCTACCAAAATTCCTTGGATTCTGGGGAGGTCCCAGCAGATTGGAAAACCGCAAATATAACGCCCCTATTTAAAAAAGGAGGCAGACAAAAAGCATGAAACTATAGACCAGTTAGTCTAACATCTGTCGTTGCGAAAATGCTGGAGTCCATTATTAAGGAAGCAGTAGCGGGACATTTGGATAAGCATAATTCAATCAAGCAGAGTCAGCATGGTTTTATGAAGGGAAATCACGTTTGACAAATTTGCTAGAGTTCTTGAGGATGTAACAAGCATAGTGGATAAGGGGGAACCACTGGATGTGGTGTATTTGGATTTTCAGAAGGCATTCGATAAGGTGCCACATAAAAGGTTATTGCACAAGATAAAAGTTCACGGGGTTGGGGGTAATATATTAGCAAGGATAGGGTATTGGCTAACTAACAGAAAACAGATAGTCGGGATAAATGGGTCATTTTCCGGTTGGCAAACAATGACTAGTGGGGTGCCGCAGGGATCCGTGCTGGGTCCTTAATTATTTACAATCTATATGAATGACTTGGATGAAGGTACCAAGTGTAATGCAGCCAAGTTTGCTAATGATACAAAGATGGGTAGGAAAGCAAATTGTGAGGAGGACACAAAAAATCTGCAAAGGGATATAGACAGGCTAAGTGAGTGGACAAAAATTTGGCAGATGGAGTATAATGTGGAAAAATGTGAGGTTATCCACTTTGGCAGAAAAAACAGAAAAGCAAATTATAATTTAAATGGAGAAAAATTGCAAAGTGCTGCAGTACAGAGGGACCTGGGTGTCCTTGTGCATGAAACACAAAAAGTTAATTTGCGGGTACAGCAAGTAATCAGGAAGACAAATGAAATGTTGGCCTTTATTGCAAGGGGAATGGAGTATAAAAGCAGAGAAGTCCTGCTGCAACTGTACAGGGTATTGGTGAGGCCACACCTCGAGTATTGTGTACAGTTTTGGTCTCCGTATTTAAGGAAGGATATACTTTCATTGGAGGCTGTTCAGAGAAGGTTCACAAGGTTGATTCCGGAGATGATGGGGTTGACTTATGAAGATAGGTTGAGTAAATTGGGCCTATAAATATTGGAGTTCAGAAGAATGAGATGTGATCTTATCAAAACATATAAGATAATGAGGGGGCTCGACAAGGTGGATGCAGAGAGGATATTTCCACTCATAAAGGAAACTAAAACGAGGGGACATAATCTCAGAATAAGAGGCTGCCCATTTAAAACTGAGATGAGGAGGAATTTCTTCTCAGAGGGTTGTAAATCTATGGAATTCTCTGCCCCTGAGAGCTGTGGAGGCTGGGCCATTGAATATATTTAAGGTGGAGATAGACAGATTTTTGAGCGATAAGGGAATAAAGGGTTATGGAGAGCGGACAGGGAAGTGGAGCTGAGTTCATGATCAGATCAGCCATAATCTTATTAAATGGTGGAGCAGGCTTGAGGGGCCAGGTGGCTTATTTCTTATGTTCTTATGTAAGCACCTTGAGACATCCAGTGATCGTGAAAGACGCTATATAAATGTAAGTCTTTCTTTCTTCTTTCTTTACTCTCCTCCCACTGTCTGCTACAGAGCAGCAGTGAGATAACCCATGTAGCAGACTAGTCAACTTCAAATAAAGCTCTTCATGACTGGTTACAGAAGTCATCAGACAGTGTCATGACTTAAATTCATAACCACAGGCCTACAAAGCAGGTAGCTTAGCCACACCACTACAAGGATTACATTGTGTATCTTTTCCCTCAATCAATGAACTAATTGTGAGGAGTGTGAATCATATGAATAACTGTTTTGCCTGTGGAAGAATTCAGGACATTATTCAGTAGTGAGCTAGACAGTTTAAAATATACTGAGCTTTAGTGTGACTTCATCTGGCCAGCAACAGAGATAAATATGAAACATAGGCTGAGCAAAAGAAAAAAGAAGTCCCCCTGTTCCTGCTTTTAATGTTCATTGCACTCATGCTTCTGCTTTGATTCACTGAGGTCATCAATGGTATTATATACAAAAAGCTGCTGTATAGGTGCTGTGTTTGCATCTTTATTTTGCAAATGTATACTTCATTAATATTTAATCAAAGCACTCACACATTAACATTTCAATTGTAATGTTACTCCTGCTGGTAATTTAAAAATAACGTGCGGACTGCAAGTTCCTCAGATTGCTTCGTAACATGAAAAGTTGCTATGTAATGAAACTATTCTCCTTTGTAAACTGGTTCTTGTGGAATAAAGTATTGTTTATAAAACAATAGTTTCCTTGCAGTATATATACTATATGTTGAAAATTATATTGCAGAAATAATGGTGCCGGTCTAGGAAGCTTTTGCAAACATTGGTGCCAAAAATCCATGGCTGTTTGGGCGCACTCCACAGTAACTTTGGCCGAGATCCAAACTCTGCTCTGAGGACCAGGACCCAGACATGGCCGTTTCTACAGAGCCTTTCTGGGGGCAGAGCCTCTGCTCACCACCAACAAGGCTTGCGGTGTAAGAGTGGGAGTGGTCGGGGACAGGGACTCCCATACAGGAGTACACATTTCCCTGGCCTCGTGAGAACATTGGCAGGCCAGTACACTTGGCTTGGAGCAGGCGTTCCAGCTCGTCCAATATCACAAGTTGTGCTCACCTGGGGATCTAGGCCTGTGTCATGGCCTGGTACTTAATAATACTTAAAGGGTTGATGGTGGATAGGCAATGGCAGACATTTAAAGATCACATGGATGAAATTCAACAATTGTACATCCCTGTCTGGCGTAAAAATAAAACGGGGGAAGGTGGCTCAACCGTGGCTAACAAGGGAAATTAGGGATAGTGTTAAATTCAAGAAAGAGGCATATAAATTGGCCAGAAAAAGCAGCAAACCTGAGGACTGGGAGAAATTTAGAATTCAGCAGAGGAGGACAAGGGTTTAACTAGGAAGGGGAAAATAGAGTATGAGAGTAAGCTTGCAGGGAACATAAAAACTGACTTCAAAAGCTTCTATAGATATGCGAAGAGAAAAAGATTAGTGAAGACAAATGTAGGTCCCTTGCAGTCAGAATCAGGTGAATTTATAATGGGGAACAAAGAAATGGCAGACTAATTGAACAAATACTTTTGGTTCTGTCCTCACTAAGGAAAACTAAAATAACCTTCAAAAATACTAGGGAACCGAGGGTCTAGCAAGGAGGAGGAACTGAAGGAAGTCCTTATTAGTCAGGAAATTGTGTTAGGGAAATTGATGGGATTAAAGGCTGATAAATCCCCAGGGCCTGATAGTCTGCATCCCAGAGTACTAAAGGAAGTAGCCCTAGAAATAGTGGATGCATTGGTGGTCATTTTCCAACATTCTATAGACTCTGGATCAGTTCCTATCGACTGGAAGGTAGCTAATGTAACCCCACTTTTTAAAAAAGGAGGGTGAGAGAAAGCGGGGAATTATAAACCGGTTAGCCTGACATTGGTAGTGGGGAAAATGTTGGAATCGGTTATTAAAGATGTAATAGCAACGCATTTGGAAAGCAGCGACAGGATCGGTCCAAGTCAGCATGGATTTATGAAAGGGAAATCATGCTTGACAAATCTTCTAGAATTTTTTGAGGATGTAACTAGTAGTGTGGGCAAGGGACAGCCAGTGGATGTGGTATATTTCGACTTTCAATAGGCTTTTGACAAGGTCCCACACAAGAGATTAGTGTGCAAAATCAAAGCACATCATATTGGGGGTAATGTATTGACGTGGATAGAGAACTGGTTGGCAAACAGGAAGCAAAGAGTAGGAATAAACGGGTCCTTTTCAGAATGGCAGGCAGTGACTAGTTGGGTACCGCAAGGTTCAGTGCTGGGACTCCAGCTATTTACAATATACATTAATGATTTAGACAAAGGAATTGAATGTAATATCACCACATCCACTGGTTCTCCCCTGTCCACTCTACTGGTTACATCCTCAAACAATTCCAGAAGATTTGTCAAGCGTGATTTCCCCTTCATAAATCCATGCTGACTTGGACCAATCCTATTACTGCTTTCCAAATGCGCTGCTATTTCATCCTTAATGATTGATTCCAACATTTTCCCCATCACTGATGTCAGGCTAACCGGTCTATAATTACCCATTTTCTCTCCCTCCTTTTTTAAAAAGTGGTGTTACATTAGCAACCCTCCAGTCCATAGGAACTGATCCAGAGTCGATCGACTGTTGGAAAATGATCACCAATGCATCCACTATTTCTAGGGCCACTTCCTTAAGTACTCTGGAATGTAGACTATCAGGCCCTGGGGATTTATCGGCCTTCAATCCCGTCAATTTCCCTAACACAATTTCCCGCCTAATAAGGATATCCTTCAGGTCCTCCTTCTCACTAGACCTTAGTACATCCGGAAGGTTATTTGTGTCTTCCTTTGTGAATACCGAACCAAAGTACTTGTTCAATTGGTCTGCCATTTCTTTGTTCCCCATTATAACTTTACCCGAATCCGACTGCAAGGGCCCTATGTTTGTCTTTCCTAATCTTTTCCTCTTCACATATCTATCGAAGCTTTTGCAGTCATTTTTTATGTTTCCGGCAAGCTTCCTCTCGTACTCTATTTTCCCCCTCTTAATTAAACCCTTTGCTGTATTCTAAATTTCTCCCAGTCCTCCGGTTTGCTGCTTTTTTTGGCTAATTTATATGCCTCTTCCTTGGATTTAACACTATCCTTAATTTCCCTCGTTAGCCACAGTTGAGCCACCTTCCCTGTTTTATTTTTACTCCAGACAGGGATGTACAATTGTTGAAGTTCGTCCATATGATCTTTAAAGGTTTGCCATTGTCTATCCACCGTCAACCCTTTAAGTTTCATTTGCCAGTCTAATCTAGCCAATTCGCGCCTCATACCATCAAAGTTACCTTTACTTCAGTTCAGGACCCTAGTTTCTGAATTAACTTTGTCACTCTCCACCTTAATAAAGAATTCTACCATATTATGGTCACTCTTCCCCAAGGGGCTTCGCACAACAAGATTGCTAATTAGTCCCTTCTCATTACACATCACCCAGTCCAGGATGGCCAGCTCTCTGGTTGGTTCCTCGATATATTGGTCTGGAAAACCATACCTAATACACTCCAGGAAATCCTCCTCCACCGCATTTCTACCAGTTAGGTTAGCCCAATAGTGTGGTGGCTGTTGCACACCAGTCACCACGCGGGCTTGACAGAGCTAAGCCTTGGTCCAGTGGCAAGGGTTATCCAAGATGATTGGAGACCTGCTCTGCTGCACGGACCTAGTGCGCACAAATATCGCAGTGCCCCTGGCCTTGATCACATCCCGCCACAGTCTCTCGCCGCTCCTGCTGTATCTGCTCACGCTCCAATCACCAACCTGGACCTTGAAGACGTCACTCTTTGCTGCCGTCACCCTCCTGCACCAGCTCGCGCTGTTCTCTGAAATAGTAAGCCTCCATGCTGCTGTGAGAAATGATTGGGGTATCAGATAGCCAAGACAAGTCAATGAATTAGCTCTAATTGGTGTGGGACGGGAGGATGGACGTGTCAGGCAGCCAATGGCAGGAGTGTGGGGGCGTAATGCATGACACCAAGATTACCCAGCTTAATTACAATCTGGCAGATTTACATTTTAAGTAACGAGTCAGTGCATGATTAAAGTTATTAAAGTTAGTACTTACTCTAGCAGACGCAACCAGGTTGTTCCAGCGCTTGCGGCACTGGCTCGGCTCACAATAATCGAGCACCGCCGATGACACCACCTTGGCGATATGCGTTGGTATACACTCGGTGGGGGGGTTCCCACACCCGTCCCCACCCTGGGTCAATTGGCTCCATTGCGTCGCCACCTCAAGGACCAAGGCTGCGATGGCCTCATCCAAAAATCTCTTGGTCCTTTTTCTCCCTCCAACCTCAACCACCTCACCCACATCACTCTTAACAACTTCCTCAATGTTCATATTTTAATGTTGGGATGTCTAATAATTCAATTTAAAGTTTGAAGCCTCGAAGAATCGACCTACGCTTGATCTGGCTGCAAAGCTAGTGTCTCGCGCTCTCTCCCTCCCTTTGCCTTGCACACATGACCCCTGACCTCCCGAATCTCGGGAAAAGTTAAGTGCTGGAAAAAAAAATCGCGCGTGCGCAGAACGGCCATTACTAGGGACGCCTGCCTTGCATGACTGAATAGATCACTACCGCACACTTCAGATCGCTACCGCTATCGCCCAAATTAAAAAGGCGGAACTAATGGTTTTTAAAATGGGCGCTATTCCGGCATTCATAAAGGTGGGGCAACCACGACCGCTGGAAATATTGCCCATATATGGGCGGTAACGATCTAAGCCAAAAGCTCTGTGTAACCAACAACTCTCAAAACATTAAATATTACAATCAGGTATCACAAAGTAATGAATACTAAACCTGTAAATCCTGGAAAACTGAAATAACAAAAACAGAACTGCTGCAAATACACAACATGTGCATTAGTATACTTCAGAATCTTATGATAAGAAATGTAAGCAGTTTTGATACTCGCCTAATTGCTCGACGGACGATTCGAATTGCCCCCATCTTACGAAAGTTCTAGACACGGGAATTATTATTCAGAGTGTAAATGAAATGAGTCACGGAATGCTTCGGTGAAAAATCGTATTTATATTTATTTGGTCTAACATACACTGGCTAAAACATGCACGGCTAAACAAAATCACTGTCTCTGTGGAGAATAAAATCCAGGTTACAAACAACATACATACAGTATAGAAATGAGACCTAGTAACATGCAGTAATTCCCTGGTAGATTCATACTTCACCCCTATCAATGAATTACCCTCCCCAGAATATCCCTGAAAAGCTTCACTTCTGAGAAAACCCTGAGCCCTTATCCAGCTTGGGACACTCACGATCATGCTCACCACCACACGCAGCCGGTCTCGATCACTCTTGTCCTGCAGAACTGCGGCTTCCTCCTTGGCGTGAGAGCGAGAGAGAGAGAGAGCTCTCTCTAGATACAGGCTGCAAGCTGCAAGCTCCAAGCTTCACGCTAAGCTAAAAATAAAGTGGAAAAGACCCTGTCTTTATGGGAGTTTTGCTACTCCTGTCTTTCCCGCCAATCTTTAAAATCCCTTTGTTTCTAAGCACGGGTACTTAGTCAGTGATGGGCCATCCAACTCATGCATTGGGCTGATGGCCCTTAATCTGGGCCTTTCTCTCAGTCTTTGTGTTGGGAAAGACCCGGCTCCTCCTTGGCTGGCCAGGCTAGTGGGTTCATTGTTCTGTTTCTCCTTCTGAGATGAGGGTGAGAAGTGCTTTTGCATATTAGAGTGGCGTTGTCAATGCCCGCCCCCCCCCCTTTCCCCTTCCTGGCCGACAGCTCTTTTGTCAATATTCGTGGCCCCCTTCCTTTAGCTGTGACTGGTGGGCAAACCCGTTCTGGATGACTGACAGTTCTTTTGTCATAGCTAACTGCCATGCGCTCTCTGGGGTTTTAACAAAACCAGCTTTTTCACATATCTGCACAGGGTGATCCCATCACAGGGAAAATACCCTCAGAAAAACCCATAAAATCCATGAAATATTCTTGACTGAGTCCATTCTTTAAACAGCAACTTTGCGATCTCTTCAGAAATGTGTACCAATAAACATGAGCCAGAAGCCAGTCCATGTAGGTTTATTTGCCAAGTTCAGATCAATTATATTGGTCTCCACAGAGTCACATAAACACCATTTCCATGGAGGTTCTCCCCATTGTAATCCGTAGATCTGTGAAAATTGTAGAGAATAGGCAAAGTTACAATGGATGGTCGCGAGAACCCCCACAGAAATAACTAGTGCATACCTCAAACGTTCCAGGCATGCTCAACTGGCAGTAACGTCTGTTTAAAAACATCCTGTCAAATTGATTTATCTCATACAATATAATTTGAGTTTGCCTGTGAGTCTGAATGAAAATTAATTTGCCTCCTTTACAGCATAAAACAGAATGTAATCCTGTGTAATTGGATCACAGGTTGACAACTTTGCTTATACGGGGCACGAGAAAAATTAATATCATAATATCCTTATGCATTATGCCTTAAGCAAGAATTTCATATAACTGGAGTAAAGGAATGTGATTGAATAATTGGATAACTTGGGAAACACATTGCTCAGATCAGCATGAGCCTGTGTTTATCAAGCATTGAGGAATGCAGATTTTGTACACTAGGTGGCATCCTACCACAACTTTTAAAGCGGTACATCCAATCTGAAAAAAAAATCAAGTAGCAATGACACTTTGTGTTTATTTTTAACTTAGAAGATATCACACAGTGTCAGGGCCCGGAATGTCAGGGCCCATGACTTATCATCATCGGGGTGAACCTGGGAACGCTGGGAAGGGGTTGGTGTAGGACCTGCCAGTATCGGAAAGGGTTCTCAGAGTGCAGCATCTTGTGAAGCCGGGGATCCCAGGGTTTCACAATACTGGAGAGGGAGGTTTTAGGAACACTGGGAGAGTGATCCTAAGATATGGGCGCATTAAGGTTTTAGGTTCTTGGAGCACTGGGGTAATTCTGGGATCAGGAAACATTAAGAATATGATCTTGGGCAGCAGTTCTCAACTGGGGATTCATGGCCCCCTAAGGGTCTGCGAGAAGATTTCAGGGGTCCACCAGTTGGCTTGTCCCATCAATATACGGGGAGACTATTGGGGATCGAAATTGTCCCTTTTTATAAGGCATGTGGTCGCCTGAAAGTGGAGGGGCCGCCATTTCCCTTTCTTAGTTTTGGAATGGTGTAAGGGCAACCCCTTCCCGAAATTGCCTCGCAGGAAATTGCCCCTTTTGAAAATTGCCCCGCCGGTTGGTGCCACTGACAGCTTCAGCTGTTGGTACCCTTTCTGTGGCTGGACAGCACAGCTGCCCTTAAATGGGGGGAGGTGCTGCCAGCAACTCCATGGGTTTTTTTTGTCAAAAAATACTAGGTCAGGCCGACAACTATACCCTCCCTGGTGGCTCAGTGTTTGCCACTAAAGTGGCTGCAGAGTTTGCAGCGGCCTTCCCCTTTAACTGAAGGGGAGGGACGTTGTGATGCGCCAGTGCGATAACGTCATCTGTGCAACGCTGATGACTTTGAGCGACAGCAACTCCGACCTGCCCCCACTTATGCCCCGCTGGTGGCAGCTACTCTGACGCGGCCGCACTTCCGCCGCTCTCCCCATGGCAACACCGCTCTGACCGGAAACATCAGCCAAAAAGCTGAATTTCTCCGGATTTGCCACCCCATGCATTGGGGCGGCCGGTACACTTCAAGAGCGGTAGGCAATTTCCTTATCCATACAGGCAGCAAGTATTTCATACCTGTTGGACAAGATCAACGGTTGAGGCTCCTCTATCACTACATCCTGGGTCCCATACCTGCCTCACTCACAGTCACACCCTCCTGTCCCTGACCATTGACGAACTTAACCTAAACTTAACCTAAAGGTTATTACTTAAACTAAAGGGTGTGACTGCCTCCTGGAACAAAGTGTCCAGGTAACTCTCTCCCCGCCGATGCCCCAAAATGTCTGCACCTTGTACTCCAGCTCAACAACTCTGAGCTGAAGTTCCTCGAGCTGCAGACACTTACTGCAGATATGGTTGTTCGGGATCGCGATGCTCTCCACAAACTACCACATGCTGCAGTTATGGCACACCACCTGCCCTGCCATGTCTATCTAACCTTTATTTATTTGATTAGTTAATTATTTTTTATCAATTATTTTTGTTTTATTAATTAATTGGTTTATCTAGTTTAGTTACTAATTTAATAAAATAAAGTTATAGTAATTTAAAATGATAATGTTTTACAGTTTCTTAGATAGCTTAGAGACTAAAAAAAACTGTAGTACTCAACAACCAATCACCTAACTGCAGTCCTGTGATGTCACTCCTTGCTGTTCTTTTGGAATTGGAACGTACCGTCGCTATTTCCTCTTGCCGCTCCTCAGGTCCGTAGGGTGGGAGGAGGCTCACGTGGAGCATAAACATCGGCATGGACCAGCTGGGCTGAATGGTCTGTTTCTGTGCTGTAAATTCTATGGGCCCAAGTTTGCCACGACGCTTATGGAGATGTGCCGACTTTCTGGAACAAAAAGCATGCCTAAAACTTACCGAGGAATTCTCCCCGCTCCTCCGGACGTCTTCAGCTCGGCGTAACGCACCACACCCAGTGGGGGACGGAGCCAGGTCCCGCCGCTGAAAACAGTGCCGGGACCTCTGCACATGCGCGCTAGAGTGTGCATGAATGTACAGTAGCTCCTCGCCCCCGAATCTCTGCAGGCTATGTGGGAGGGGCCCAAAGCACGCTGCCCCTAGCCCTGGTCGAATGGGCTTCCAGGAGAAGGAACTCAGTAAGAAGTGACTCCAGGCAGTGGAATAGAAAATCAAGCAGCAAGGGAGCGATCAGGGCAGTGGAATGGAAAATCAATCAAAGAGGTAGTAATTGAAGATAACAGGGGCCAGCCTACACATCAATTTAAATTTCCCAGTTGCATTGTGAAATTTTCCTGCGAATATCACGATGCACACATTCAAACAAACAACTGGATGATTTTATAATGGCCTCCAATGCATCTCCCCTGGCAATCGGGTGGGTAGGCCTGCACCCCCCCCCCTTCCCCTACTCCTTCCCTCCCCCCTTCACCCCCCCACCTCCCCCCCCCACCTCTTCCCCCCACCGCTTCACCGATGCCGTGTTGAGCCTAGCATCCCGGTGTGTGTCTTACCGCCCCTGGCTGAATGGGCTCCCTCATCGGCGGCCCGCTGACTTCCCTTCACATAAAGGGAGGACTTCTATTTTTTTATTTGTTATTAATTGTTGATTGATTGCTTATTACTTTGGTCTTGGTGCTTTAGGTGCAGGGTTCCTTCAATTTTTTATTTGTTAATTAATTGCTTATTACTTTTTGTGCTTTGTTTAGTGGTTTGTAAGTCTTGGTGCTTTCCTCGTATTTTTTATTTGTTATTGAATGCTTATTTTTGTGCTTTGTTTAGTGCTTGGTGCTTTAAATGTAGTGCTTTGTTTAGTGCTTTAAATGTACTTATGCTTCTTTAATGTTGTTGTGAAGGTGTTTAGTGCTTTGGAAAATCCTCTAACTTCCCTCCCCCCAGCGCCCTCATCTCTGGCTACCTGCGTGTATTTCTTAAGTCTCTGCAAGATTTTTCTGAGCGTAGAAAAGTGGACACATACGCTGGCCTAAGTTAGTTTGGAGTAACTTTTTGCTGGCTAAACTTGCTTAAATGATCAAACAGACGTAAGTGGTTGTAACGCCCCCTTTTGAAAAAACAAACGGAACTAAAAAGAAACTGAACTAACTCACTTAACCTGGAGCAAAGTAAATGGGGATAATTGCAATTTTTAAGATAGTCCAAAATAAAACTAGTTGCTCCAAAAAATAGGAGCAACTCCTGGGGAAACTTGGGTCAACAACTCAAAACATTAACTGTTGTGTATCTGTAAAGCATGCACTCCCATGTTCCGCCACCAGGGAGCACATCCCCTGAAGTCCAAAGGAATCCCAGCATCCCTTGGGAGCGCTGTATATAAGCCGGCCCCTAAGGCTTGTTACTCATTTTGGAGTATCTTAATAAAGACTGAGGTCACTGTTACTTTAACCTCCCTGTGTGCAGTCTCATCTGTGTTAGGAACACAACAACTGGCGACGAGTACACGAATCCAACGCAAAGATGCAGCAAACTGTGGGCATCCTGGAGAAGTTCTCGGAGGGCGAGGACTGGGAAGCCCATCTCGAACGGCTAGACCAGTACTTTGTAGCCAACGAGCTGGATGGAGAAGGAAGCGCTGCAAAAAGGAGAGCGGTCCTCCTCACGGTCTGCGGGGCACCGACCTACAGCCTCATGAAGAGTCTTCTGGCTCTGGTGAAACCCACAGATAAGTTGTATGAGGAACTGTGTACACTGGTTCGGGAGCATCTTAACCCGAGGGAGAGCGTGCTGATGGCGAGGTATCGTCTCTATACGTACCAGCGATCTGAAGGTCAGGAAGGGGCGAGCTATGTCGCCGAGCTAAGGCGACTTGCAGGACAATGTGAGTTTGATGACTACCTGGAGCAAATGCTCAGAGACTTTTTTGTACTGGGCATTGGCCACGAGACCATCCTATGAAAACTTTTGACTGTAGAGACACCGACCCTCAGTAAGGCCATTGCGATAGCACAGGCGTTTATGTCCACCAGTGATAACACCAAACAAATCTCTCAGCACACAAGTGCTAGCAATGTTTATAAATTAACTGGAACTGTGTTTGCGAGCAGAAATGTACAGGGCAGAAACCACGAGTCTGCAACTGCCAGCAGACCTCAGGTGACCCAGATGACTCAGAGTCCGCAACAAAGGATGAATACAAGGCAGTTCACACCTTGTTGGCGTTGTGCAGGTTTCCATTCAGCCTAGTCATGCCGCTTCAAAGGGTATGTTTGCAAGAGCTGTGGAACAATGGGGCACCTCCAACGAGCTTGCAGACGAGCTGCAAGCTCTGCAAAACCTGCTAACCACCACGTAGCAGAGGAAGATCGGTCCATGGTGGACTAAAGCAATTTCGAGCCTCAGAGAGAGGAAGCAGATGCTGAAGTACACGGGGTGCACACATTTTCGACAAAATGTTCACGTATAATGCTAAACGTAAAATTGAATGGCTTACCCGTAGCCATGGAACTGGACACTGGCGCTAGCCAATCCATTCATGAGTAAAAAGATGTTTGAGAGACTGTGGTGCAACACAGCACTCAGACCAGCCCTGAGCCCCATCCACACGAAACTGAGAACGTACACCAAAGAGCTTATCACTGTCCTGGGCAGCGCCATGGTCAAGGTCACCTACGAGGGCACGGTGTACAAACTGCCACTCTGGATTGTCCCGGGCGATGGCCCCACACTGCTTGGAAGGAGCTGGCTGGGCAAAATCCGCTGGAACTGCAATGACATCTGAGCGCTATCACATGTCGATGAGGCCTCATGTACCCAGGTTCTTAACAAATTTCCTTCCCTTTTTGAGCCAGGCATTGGAAACTTTTCCGGGGCAAAGGTGCGGATCCACTTGGTCTCAGAGGCACGACCCATTCACCACAAGGCGCAGCAGTACCTCACTTAATGAGGGAGAGATTGGAAATCGAGCTGGACAGGCTGCAACACGAGGGCATCATCTCCCCAGTGGAATTCAGCGAGTGGGCCAGCCCGATTGTTCCAGTACTCAAATGTGATGGCACGGTCAGGAATTGCGGCGATTATAAAGTAACTATTAATCGTTTCTCGCTACAGGATCAATACATGCTACCTAAGGCAGACGATCTATTTGCGACGCTGGCAGGAGGCAAGACGTTCACCAAGCTCGACCTGACTTCGGTCTTCATGGCGCAGAAGCTGGAGGAGTCTTCGAAGGGCCTCACCTGCATCAACAAGCACAAGGGACTGTTCATCTACAACAGATGCCCGTTTGGAATTCGATCAGCTGCAGTGATCTTCCAGAGAAACATGGAGAGCCTACTCAAGTCGGTACCATGTACGGTGGTTTTTCAGGACGACGTATTGGTCACGGGTCAGGACACCGTTGAGCACCTACAAAACCTGGAGGAGGTCCTCCAGCGACTGAAGTAGAAGTGGTGTTTTTGGGGAGAAGGATCGCGGCAGATGGTATTCGGCCCACAGTCACCAAGGCAGAGGCTATTAGGAATGCGCCCAGGCCACAGAACGTCACGGAGCTGCGGTTGTTCCTGGGACTCAACTATTTTGATAACTTCCTACCGGGGTTAAGGACCCTCTTAGAGCCCCTGCATGTGTTATTGCGTAAAGGTGAGAACTGGGTATGGGGAAAAAAACAAGTAATTGCTTTTGAGAAAGCCAGAAACATTTTATGCTCCATCAAGCTGCTTGTATTGTATAATCCGTGTAAAAGACTCGTGCTAGCATGTGATCCGTCGTCGTACAGAGTCGGGTGTGTATTACAACAAGCTAACGTTGCGGGGAAGTTGCAACCTGTCGCCTATGCTTCCAGGAGCTTGTCTATGGCCGAGAGAGCCTACAGCATGATTGAGAAAGAGACATTAGCGTGTGTGTTCGAGGTAAAGAAAATGCATCAGTACCTGTTTGGCCTCAAATTTGAGCTGGAAACCGATCACATAAGAACATAAGAATTAGGAACAGGAGTAGGCCATCTAGCCCCTCGAGCCTGCTCCGCCATTCAAAAAGATCATGGCTGATCTGGCCGTGGACTCAGCTCCACTTACCCGCCCGATCCCCATAACCCTTAATTCCCTTATTGGTTAAAAATCTATCTATCTGTGACTTGAATACATTCAATGAGCTAGCCTCAACTGCTTCCTTGGGCAGAGAATTCCACAGATTCACAACCCTCTGAGAGAAGAAATTCCTTCTCAACTCGGTTTTAAATTGGCTCCCCTGTATTTTGAGGCTGTGCCCCCTAGTTCTAGTCTCCCCGACCAGTGGAAACAACCTCTCTGCCTCTATCTTGTCTATCCCTTTCATTATTTTAAATGTTTCTATAAGATCACCTCTCATCCTTCTGAACTCCAACGAGTAAAGACCCAGTCTACTCAATCTATCATCATAAGGTAACCCCCTCATCTCCGGAATCAGCCTCGTGAATCGTCTCTGTACCCCCTCCAAAGCTAGTATATCCTTTCTTAAGTAAGGTGACCAAAACTGCACGCAGTACTCCAGGTGCGGCCTCACCAATACCCTGTACAGTTGCAGCAGGACCTCCCTGCTTTTGTACTCCATCCCTCTCGCAATGAAGGCCAACATTCCATTCGCCTTCCTGATTACCTGCTGCATCTGCAAACTAACTTTTTGGGATTCATGCACAAGGACCCCCAGGTCCCTCTGCACCGCAGCATGTTGTAATTTCTCCCCATTCAAATAATATTCCCTTTTACTGTTTTTTTTTTCCAAGGTGGATGACCTCACATTTTCGGACATTGTATTCCATCTGCCAAACCTTAGCCCATTCGCTTAACCTATCTAAATCTCTTTGCAGCCTCTCTATGTCCTCGACACAACCCGCTTTCCCACTAATCTTTGTGTCATCTGCAAATTTTGTTACACTACACTCTGTCCCCTCTTCCAGGTCATCTATGTATATTGTAAACAGTTGTGGTCCCAGCACAAGCCCCTCATATTCCTGTTCGCTGAAAACAAGGGGATAAACACTAATGCCATAGCCCGCATACAAAGGTGGGCACTCGAGCTATCAATATGTAACTATACCATCCGCCACAGGCCAGGCACCGAGAACTGTGCAGATGCTCACAGTTGGCTACCGTTGCCCACCACGGGGGTGGAAATGGCGCAGCCTGCAAACTTGTTGATGGTCATGGAAGAGTTTGAAAATGATAAATCACCTGTCACGGCCCGCCAGATTAGGACTTGGACCAGCCAAGATCCTCTGCTGTTCCGAGTAAAGAACTGTGTACCGCATGGGAGCTGGGCCAGAATCCCTGTTGAAATGCAAGAGCTAATCAAGCCGTTCCAGTGGCGAAAGGACGAGCTGTCCATTCAGGCAGACTGCCTGTTGTGGGGTAACCGCGTAGTTCTACCAAAAAAGGGCAGGAAGAAGTTCATCTCGGATCTCCACAGCACACACCCGGGTATAGTAATGATGAAAGCAATAGCCAGATCCCATGTGTGGTGGCCCGGTATTTACTCTGACTTAGAGTCCTGTGTGCGGCAATGCAGCGTGTGTGCTCAGTTGAGCAACGCGCCCAGAGAGGCACCACTAAGTTTGTTGTCCTGGCCCTCCAGACCATGGTCGAGGATTCATGTCGACTATGCGGGCCCATTACTTGGTAAAATGTTCCTGGTGGTGGTGGATGCTTTTTCAAAATGGATTGAATGTGGAATAATGTCGGGAAGCACCGCCACAGCCACCATTGAAAGCCCGAGGGCCATGTTTGCCACCCACGGCCTGCCTGACACACTGGTCAGTGACAATGGGCCATGTTTCACCTGTGCTGAATTTAAAGAATTCATGACCCGCAATAGAATCAAACATGTCACCTCGGCCCCGTTTAAACCAGCCTCTAATGGGCAGGCAGAGCGGGCAGTACAAACCATCAAACAGAGCCTTAAACGAGTCACAGAAGGGTCACTCCAAATCCGCCTGTCCTAAGTACTGCTCAGCTACCGCACGAGACCCCATTCACTTACAGGGGTGCCCCCGGCTGATCTACTCATGAAAAGGACACTTAAAACCAGACTCTCGCTGGTTCACCCCAATCTGCATGATCAGGTAGAGAGTAGGCGGCAGCAACAAAATGTAAACGATGGTCGCGCCACTGTGTCACGGGAAATTGATCTGAATGACCCTGTGTATATGCTAAACTATGGACATGGTCCCAAGTGGATCGCGGGCACGGTGATAGCTAAAGAAGGGAGTCAAACCAGACAATGGACAAATTTGCAGAAAGCACCTGGACCAAACGAGGCTGCGGTTCACAGACTGCCCTCAACAGCCCACAGCAGACACCACCATTTTCGAGCCCACAACACACACCCAAAGGATCAACGACACCACGCTGGACCATGAAATTAAACCCATCACGCCCAACAGCCCAGCAAGGCCAGGCTCACCCAGCAGCCCTGCAGGGCCAACAACACGCCAGCCCAGCGAGGGCACAGCCAACACACCAGAACAGACATTTGTACCGAGGCGGTCCACCAGGGAAAGAAAGGCTCCCAACCGCCTCACCTTGTAAATAGTTTTCACTTTGACTTAGGGGGGGAATGATGTTGTGTATCTGTAAAGCATGCACTCCCATGTTCCGCCACCAGGGAGCGCATCCTTTGAAGTCCCAAGGGATCCCAGCATCCCTTGGGAGCACTGTATATAAGCCGGCCCCTAAGGCCTGTTCCTCACTCTGGAGTGTCTTAATAAAGACTGAGGTCACTGTTACTTTAACCTCCCTGTGTGCAGTCTCATCTGTGTTAGGAACACAACATTAACTGTTACGGAGAATCAGACTCGGAGCTTTATATTCATGGCGATGTGCTTCTCGGGTGGACGGATAGGCCTCGTCTGGGTGCTCCACAGATACTGCCTGACCTGCTGAGTATTTCTAGTATTTTCTGTTTTTATTTCAAATTTCCAGCACGCGCAGGATTTTGCTTATGTAAATTCAAGACTTAGTAAATTCTTCTTTATGTACAGTGTAATAGAGCTATTATTAACTAATGAGTAATTTTTTATACAGAAAAATTACTTGTGTTACGGGGGGAGAGGTTGGGGTGGGCTCTGAAGCAAAAAGGTTGCGAACCACTGGTGTAGAGGTTTTTTGAGCACTGGAGAGTAAAGGGCTCGAAGGGATGTCATGTGGTGAGCAAGGCAGAGGAGGGGTTTGGAGTACTGTGGGGACCAGAGTCAGGCATTATTATGGGTTGCCGACATTTGCCGATATTGTGGGAAGTGGTGGCTAACAATCTTGTGGGGGTGGAGTTCTGAGAGAAATGACCATTGGCCCCTTTTAAGCCATTTGGCCCCAATTCCCACCATGATTCCGCCTATGAACCTCCTCCCGATCCATCCACAGCATCTTTTTCATGTTCAGGTAACCATTGCACCACTTTACCGATCACCAGCCAGTTCCTGGCTTCAAGTTCCTGCCCTGAAGCATTTCAGCATTAGATACTGAAAGCCACTGGCAAAGCATGCCCCCTTGATCCAGCAAGCAGTATGTCCTGTTGCAAGAAGCTGCAGAAGTCTGCAACAACCCATTTGGAGAAGCGCAACATCCTGATGGGCATTGGTAACTGAAGCTGTCTGTTGTTGCTCCTCCTCTTCCTCCAACTGTTTTGCCGTCCAATGGAAACTTGCGATAATGGCTGAAAATTGAAGAAGCCCCCCGAGGAAATTCTCGGCAGTGATGTAAGGAAAGTGAGCACTAAGTTTTATGGACGCACTTATTTGTACTGCAAAAATGTCCAACAGGCTCCACCCCTTATTTCTGATTGGTCCCCTTGGAGGATAAGCCACACCCTGAAGTTTTACAGGAATGTGTCATTGGAACTGCCCATCCCAAGGTCTCACTGACTTTGCAAATTGTAACTCGATCGACTTTGACTTCCTGAAGCGACCGAGGACAGAGCTCCCCAGAAGACAGCAAGGGCCAGCCAAAACAAAGTACCTTACCCCAGTCCAAGTACATCCCTCCCCCAGCCAAAATGTCTTACCCCAGTCCAAGTACTTCGCTCCCCCAGCCAAAGTGCCTTACCCCAGTCCAAGTACATCCCTCCCCCAGCCAAAGTCCCATACCCCAGTCCAAGTACATCCCTCCCCCAGCCAAAGTGCCTTACCCCAGTCCATCCCTCCCCCAGCCAAAGTCCCATACCCCAGTCCAAGTACATCCCTCCCCCAGCCAAAGTGCCTTACCCCAGTCCATCCCTCCCCCAGCCAAAGTCCCATACCCCAGTCCAAGTACATCCCTCCCCCAGCCAAAGTCCCATACCCCAGTCCAAGTGCATGCCTCCCCCAGCCGAAGTGTCTTACCCCAGTCCAAGTACTTCGCTCCCCCAGCCAAAGTCCCACACCCCAATCCAAGTACATCCCTCCCCCAGCCAAAGTCCCATACCCCAGTCCAAGTACATCCCTCCCCGAGCCAAAGTCCCATACCCCAGTCCAAGTACATCCCTCCCCCAGCCAAAGTCCCATACCCCAGTCCAAGTACATCCCTCCCCCAGCCAAAGTGCCTTACCGCAGTCCAAGTACATCCCTCCCCCAGCCAAAGTCCCATACCCCAGTCCAAGTACTTCGCTCCCCCAGCCGAAGTGCCTTACTCAAGCGCAAGTGCATCCCTCCCCCAGCCAAAGTGCCTTACCGCAGTCCAAGTACATCCCTCCCCCAGCCAAAGTCCCATACCCCAGTCCAAGTACTTCGCTCCCCCAGCCGAAGTGCCTTACTCAAGCGCAAGTGCATCCCTCCCCCAGCCAAAGTGCCTTACCGCAGTCCAAGTACATCCCTCCCCCAGCCAAAGTCCCATACCCCAGTCCAAGTACTTCGCTCCCCCAGCCGAAGTGCCTTACTCAAGCGCAAGTGCATCCTCTCTCTCCCCACCACCCCCGTAGATGGGGCATTATGTATGGATTGTTCACAGGTTTATTGGGTTTGAAATGAATAGTGGCAGTGTCGTGACTTCTGGATATCATCTACTCCAACGATATCCCTTGTAGGGGGTTGGAAGAACGTGATCCGTCTTTCCTGAGTTCCCTCTCTCTCTCCCCCCCCCTGCCCACACCAGCCTCTCTCTCTCTCTCACTCCCTCCCAGCCTCTCTCACTCTCCCCCCAGCCCCCCCAAGCCTCTCTCTTCGCCTCCCCCCCCAAGCCTCTCTCTTCGCCTCCCCCCAGCCTCTCTCTCCGCCACCCCCGCAGCCTCTCTCACTCTCCTCCCAGCCTCTCTCACTCGCAGCCCCAAGGCCCTCCGACCCCCCACTTCCGGCTGCCCGCCGCCGCTCAGCGGGAGGCTCGGAGCCCGATTGGCTGGAGAAGCAGGCTCGCGGAGGAGCCGTCATCAGCATTATCCCACCGCCATTGGCGCAGGCTGGCGGCGGGGGGAGGGAGGCGCGGGGAAAGAGAGTCGGAGCCTCAGATCCTGCTTCTGGCACCACGTGGATGGAATGATTCAGCCGGGCGGGGTGGAGGTGGGTGTCGGAGCTTGACAGGGGGTGGGGCTTGTAAAAAATGCAGTATGGGGGGGGCTGACTGCTGGACAAATGCCTGTCTGTCAAAAAAAGTGCAATCCACAGGGAGCGGGGCTGGTGGCCTGTCTGTCAAAAAAAGTGCAGTACAAATAGTTAGTCCCAAGTTTTATACTGCCACTCTACCACTTTTTATTAGAAATTGTCAAGTTTCTCTTGAAAGCACCGGCCCTTGCTGAGGTATAGTTCCATGGGAAAAGGCGATCCCTTCTGTATTTCATCCAGCTAATCAGTAGACTATTCAAGCTTAAAAACATCAATCCAAGTCCAATGCAATCATCGCTCAACATCCATACACTCCATCCCTGACCCACAGGAGTTACTGGATGGCCAATTAGGAGAGGTCTGATTATCTTTTTCTGCCCAGTTTGGGCACACTGAGGAGTTGTGTTTTAACTTCTGTTCTGGCTAAAATCAATTAACTCAGTACTGACCGGACATCACATCTGCATTATCCCCATTCATTGATATATGTGCTTTATTGCTATATTTAGCAACTGCAGCGGAGTTTAAAAAAAAAAGTAAATTGCTGCATTATTGAGACGGCCCCAGGAACCATTTGGAGTTAATTAACAGCCACAAAGTTTTTTGATAGAGCTCTAAATGGTTAACACGTTTCCTTTGTGTTTGGTAGAAGCAGCTTGTATCATTTTCATCCTGTATCATTATCCTGTTATTACCCTGAATGTAATGTTTAACAATGCTCTGGGGAGGCAGAGATTGCAAAAGCAGCAAACTCCCTTGAGTGTCCCAGGAGGTTTGCATTTGATCTCATTCTTTCAGATTCCTGCAGTGAGACAGCCCTTCATACAGTTCAGTTTGATACGTTCTTTCATCAAAACCCTCTCACTTCTGCCACTTTTTTCATCCATGCCAATAATTACAGGGGTTATTCTTAAACCCTGTCAACTCCAAAGTAATAATTTTAGCGATGAGTAGCATCACACACTGTGCAAAGAAGGAAGGTTAGAATTCATAGAAGAGGATAGCTTAATTCTCTTGGCTCTTTTGTTGTATTAAAATGGAGAAAAGGGCAGCATGCAAGGTTTGTGGGGTGGTAAGTTCAGAGAAATGATTAATGTTTAAGAAACTGGTAAATAATTTAGTTTGTTATCCAGATATTAATTTATTTAATACATCAATGACACAGACTGTTGTAGCGGCTGGAGGATTGAACATAATCAGAGTGGGATGGTAGAGAGTGGCATGGACTTGGTAGAGTCTGGTGCTGTTTTTTATATTACACAAGACCTGTCTGAATGGTGCTGACCCTGCATGTCGACCTTGTGTGACTGAAATTGTGCATCGCTAAGGCAAGCGGCCAGGATGATTAGTGTGACAAATTGTACTTTTTGTCTGTGTTTAAAATTTAACTAGTGCTTTGTGTGGCTAGAAATAGCACGTCAAGGGTTAACACCCAGGGCCACAAAGTAGGCAGTTTATAATGGCACCACTATTCCCGGCCAGAATGGAGATAATTGGGTAATTCTCCCGTCAATCACGCCTGGAGACCGCACTGCTGTAAGTGACTGGGGTTGATTTTATGCACATCATTTGGTTCTGTAATTATCCTCCACTCACTACATTTTGCTGCAGTAATCATCGTGCTTTTATTGGGAGATGTTAAGAGTTCTGTTTGCTGTAGTTCGTAGAGACTCTTTTTAAATAGACTCTGTAAATAGACATTGTTTGCAGTAAAATAGACTGTAAGTCCCGTCCCTCCTCCAACTCGTTGGCTGACACAGTGAGGTCAATATACACTGTGCAAGGTTCCATGGATCTGAGGCAAGCACAAAGGGATGCGTAAGGTGTAAACTGGTTTCAATGACCAAAACAATCTAATTCAATCACAGATATATCGGCCTGTAAGAATAAAAGTGCAAGTTAATTATAGAATTATGATGTGTGATGGACTCGAGACTATTGATATGCAATGTATGCAATAAAGATGAATTTGGTGTGTATATATAAATGTCGAAAGTGCAGATTACACAGACAGGGCTGCGGTTTGAACTCAAGAGCTCCCATTAAAGGAAACTCACGAACACAAAATTGATACATCAAGTTCAAGTCTCCTCTGGGTGGATGGAGCTTAGGGAACAAAAGATAGCCTGACTTTCAGGGTAAACAAACCCATCGAAACTCACCAGACTATCAGAACCACCAAAAGATGTTAATACGAAAACAATTAACCTGATCAAGAAACGGCAGTTTCTGCAGACAGTCATATGTTAGCGAAAGCCAATTAAAGAA
This sequence comes from Pristiophorus japonicus, assembly GCF_044704955.1. Classification (NCBI taxonomy): domain Eukaryota; kingdom Metazoa; phylum Chordata; class Chondrichthyes; family Pristiophoridae; genus Pristiophorus; species Pristiophorus japonicus. The sequence continues at coordinate 68,846,971 of NC_091987.1, read as the reverse complement.
CTGCCATGAAACCAAGATCCAATCCTGGGGCTTTACCAACGTATGCTATGATAAAATGGGACTTAAAAAGATATAAAAAAGGAACCCCAAAACCTGCTCTCTCTCTCTCTCTCTTGATGACCATGTGGCAAAGCTGAAAGCCTCCCTCTACAAGACCAGACGAAAAAGCAAGGAAGAGCTTTGCTTAACTCAGAGGGAAGTATAAGGCTGTTTAAATCTGTAACTCATTACCTTACCTGTTGTAATTAAGTAGAGTCCATAGGATACAAGTAGCATGTTGTTTCGTCCATTAGGCTACCTGCACGTATCTGTGTTTAAGAAACTTATTCCAAATTGTTTTAAAAGAATTGATCTGCTTGTCAATTTAATGCTAGAGAGAGAAAATCTTAGTCATTGTAGAAGATTGGCAATCCTTTTTCTATTGTAGAATGAATATTAATCTAATTTAACGATCAGAGTTAGTTATCTATTGCCTTTTGTTTCTGTGCAACCAGTCAGCTGGTGGGATTTCAATGACAGTGTAACTATGCACTTTTTTTTGACAGATATGCATCTATCCACTGCCGCTCTCCCTCCCCCCGCCCCGCCCCACCATGCCCGTACTGCAATTTTTGACAGACATGCGTCTGTCAAGCCCCGCCAACTGCCACGATCCGCCGCCCATCCCCCCCACTCCCCCTTGGCCCGAATCATTCCCTCCACAAAGTGCCGAGAAGCTAGACCTGAGGCCCCGACTCTCTTCACCCGCTCAGGCCCCAGCCCCCTCCCCCGACACTCTTTCTCCCCCGACACTCCCCCCCCCCCCTGACACTCCCCCCCCCCTGACACTCCCCCCCCCCCTCTCCCCCCCCCCTCTCCCCCGACACTCCCCCCCTCCCCCGACACTCCCCCCCCCTCTCCCCTCTCCCCCGACACTCCCCTCCTTTCCCTCCCGCCCCCGACTCTATCCAGTTCTGACAAAGGGTCCTCGACCCGAAACGTTAACTCTGTTTCTCTCTCCACAGATGCTGCCTGACCTGCTGAGATTTCCAGCATTTTCTGTTTTTATTCCAGATTCCAGCATCCACAGTATTTTGATTTTGTATTAGTGTTTAATTCACTCCCACTTCTTTCCTAGGAATGCCCACCTTGAAGTTGTGCTCTTCCCTCAGATGGGATTTCCGTTTGTCTCTTTTACCGTGTTCATCTTTTGTTTTCTGTTTCCCTTCTCGTGTTTGATCAAGTATCTGCCAAGACTTACTTTCACAGCCACATCTCTTTCCTCAGTAATTGTCTCCGCCTCGAACTTAATCCATGTGGAATCCAACTGGAATTCCACCTCTCATGTTTTGGATCCACCCAGGATTACAGATATCTCCAGGATATTCAACGTTCCTCCAACCACTGCTCTCGCCGCATCCTGGGATCCACACTCAGCTATGCGCTGCCACATGCACACTCTCGACCTCTCTCTTCAACAACACCGACGCACTCTATCTCTCAGCTGTCCTGGTCCGCAGTTCAATTTCATCCTTCACCTCATCCGGCGCTTTAACCAAAAACTTTTTTCCTTCCTTTCAGGTGTCAAAGATCGTAAACTTCAACGCCCCTCCAGAACCTTCTCTTCCCTCTGATCCCATCCCTTCTTCCAATCTCAACCCCTGCCGTGTTTTCACTATCCCCTCTGACCTTCCCCTCTCTGACCCCAAATGATCAGTCCTCAGCAAAGGCCTGAGCTTCATCCCCTTACGCCCCCACTTCAGTGAATTTCAAGCTTGACACGATGCTGAGCTCTTTTTCCGCCACCTTCACCTCCATGCCCACTTCTTCGGCCAGGAGTCTTCCCCCTGTACAACTGACACTTTCTCCCTTTTTCAGAATTCTTGCTCTACCTGGATCACTCCCTCTGACCTCTTACCCTCTCTAGATCTCTCCATTGCAAACTGCCAATGGGACATCGGCCATCCTAATTTCTGTGCACCCCTCACTCACTCCAACTTACCTCCCTCTGAACTTGCAGCACTCCACTCGCTCAGATCCAACCCTAACCTTGTCATCAAACCTGCTGATAAGGGTGGCACTGTTGTTCTTTGGCGAACTGACCTCTACCTTGTAGAGGCTGATCGCCAACTCTCTGACTCCAACTCCTACTTCCTCCTGGACCATGGCCCCACTACTAAACATCAAGCCATAATTTCCCAGACCATCACTGACCTCATCTCCTCTAGAGATCTTCCCTCCACAGCCACCAACCACGTAGTTCCCCAACCCCGCACAATGCGCTTCTACCTCCTTCCCAAGATCCACAAACAGGACTGCCCCGATAGACCTATCGTTTCAGCGTGTTCTTGCCCCACGGAACTGATTTCTTCCTATCTTGACTCTATTTTTTTCTCCCCTTGTCCACTTTCTTCCCAGCTACATCCACGTCTCCTCCGACATCCTCCGTCACTTTAACAGTTTCCAGTTTCCTGGCCCCAACCGTCTCCTTTTCACCATGAACATCCAATCCCTCTACACTTCCATTCCCCACCAGGATGGCCTGAGGGCACTCCGCTTCTTCTTCGAGCAGAGGCCCAACCAATCCCCATCCACCATCACCCTCCTCCGCCTGGCTGAACTTGTTCTCACATTGAACAACTTCTCCTTTAACTCCACTCACTTCCTCCAAATTAAAGGTGCTGCTATGGGAACCCGCATCAGTCCTAGCTATGTCTGCCTTTTCATGGGATATATGGAACATTCTTTGTTCCAGTACTACTTGAGTCCTCTCCCTCTCCTCTTTTTCCGGTACATTGATGACTGTATTGGTGCCGTTTCCTGCTCTCGCCCTGAACTTGAAAATTTCATTCATTTTGCATCCAATTTCCACCCTTCCCTCACCTTCACATAGTCCATCTCCAACTCTTCCCTTCCCTTCCTCGCCTCTCCATCTCCATCTCTGGAGATAGGCTTTCGACCAGTATCCACAATAAGCTCACTGACTCCCACAGCTGCCTGGACTACACGTTCTCCCACCCCGCATCCCATAAGGACTCCAATCCATTCTCCCAGTTTCTCTGTCTCCGTCACATCTGCTCGGACGACGCCATCTTTCATACTAGTGCCTCTGACATGTCTTCTTTTTTCCTCAACAGAGGATTCCCCTCCGCCATGTTTAACATGGCCCTCAACCGTGTCCGTTCTATTTCCCGTACCTCTGCTCTCACCCCTTCCCCTCTCTCTCAGAACCATGACAGGGTTCCCCTTGTCCTCACCTTTCATCCCACCAGCCTCCACGTTCAACGGATCATCCTCTGCCATTTCTGTCACCTCCAGCGTGATCCCACCACCAAACACATCTTCCCCTCCCCTCCCCTCCCCTCTCAGCATTCCGAAGGGACCGCTTCCTCCGCGACACCCTGGTCCATTCCACAGTTATCCCCAGCACTCCCTCCTCTTCCCACGGCACCTTTCCGTGCAAGCACAGGAGTTGCAACACCTACCCTTTTACCTCCTGCCTTCCCACTATCCAAGGCCCCAAATATTCCTTCCAGGCGAAACAATGATTTCCTTGTACTTCTTTCAATTTAGTATACTGTATTCACTGCTCACAATGTGGTCTCCTCTACATCGGGGAGACCAAGCGTAGACTGGGTGATTGCTTTGCTGAGCACCTCCGTTCAGACCTCAAGTGTGACCCTGAGCTTCCAGTCACCTGTCACTTTAATTCTCCACTCCACTCCCACTCTGACCTCTCCGTCCTTGGTCTTCCTACATTGTTCCAATGAAGCTCAATGCAAGCTCGAGGAACAGCACCTCATCTTTCATTTAGGCATTTTATATCTCTTCTGAACTTAACATTCAGTTCAACAATTTCAGAGCGTAGCCGCTGCCAATCTTTGGCTCCCTTCCCACCCCCCTCCCCCTGCACTTCCCCCCCGAGCCGGTTTCTTTCTTTTTTTCTGCTCCTTGTCTCTAATGGCAGCTGGTAATTATCCTACCATTCACACTCTATTTTGACTAATGTTTTTCTCACTCCTGGCATTACCATTTGTATTTGGGCCATCATCCCTTTTGTCTCTAATCTCTCCTGTCTTCCAACCATTCACAGATCCTCCCTTTTGTTCTTTCTTCCCCTTTCAGTGCTTGTTAAGAATCTGTTCTTTGCGTACACTCTCCTGTTCTGACTAAGGGTCATCGACCCAAAATGTTAACTCTGCTTTCTCTCCACAGATGCTGCCTGACCCGCTGAGATTGCCAGCATTTTCTGTTTTTATTTAGACCTTAGGATGGACGGTTCCAGTTACACATTCCTGTGAAACTTCAGGGTGTGGCTTACACTCCAAGGGAACCAATCATAGAAAAAGGGTGGAGCATGGTGGTCATTTTGGCAGTACAAATAAACGCATCCTTTAAATGGGGCCTGGGAGTTAAAATAGACTGGATCTCATTTCTGGAGCAGTGAGTAAGTTTCCAACTCACCTCGCTCCCAGATCTCTGCTACTGCTATTCTTGAGCAAGCAACTAGAAAAGAATGAAAGCCGGTTTAAGCTCTCATTTATAGTCAGCGATGTAAGCAGAGAGAGTATTGCTATCCTCTCCCATACTAAACACTGGATATATTAAATTATATTGATTTTGAACCCTCTCCTACAAAATCATAATGAAAGTAAACTATTAAGCTGCTAATTTAAATTAACTAGACAAGTATTTTCACAGGCGGAACAATTAATATACTTTAATTTCCCTCAGTATGAATAGATTATTAAACTGTGTACTCAAACCAGAGTCTCCTGCTTTTTTATACAATTGCAAAATAGGCTTTCATAGAAAAGAATATGGAGGGGAGCTTGAGCTTTAAAGAGGGTTTAAGCAGTAACAGCAGGCATCCTGTCTAGATAATTCTTTTGATACTCTTCTGCTATTCTGAAGTGACAGTCCTTATTACAAGTGAAAGTATCCTCGACTCCGAGGGATTGCCTAGATGACTTTTACAAATCACCAACATAAAGCAAAATGAGCAGGTTTGTGGAAAGTGAAAACAATTTGAATTTCCATTACTCAAATTGAACTGAAGATTTGTAAGTGATAATATTTACTGCTTTTTACAGTCTCAAAACAATTCCATTCTTTTATTTAATTCAATGTCCTGGAATTCCCCGGAAGGTTTCCCCATAACTGCAACATAAGAGCTGAGTAGCACCGTTTTTGTCCCCCGAGGAAATTTGCACCGAATTGATTTACACCAGTTTCACACTGAAAACCGTCAGAAGAGGGGCTACTCGCTGATGATCTTCTTCTTTCGTATGGCAGTAGCAAAGCAAATCAAATGTCAATATCTAAGTTGGATATCCAGGCCAAAGCTTCTGGTGTAACAGCATGGATATCTTGTAGGCTGCCTGCGAATTTCCTCTGAGGGCAGTGCTCAATGATGTGCTTCAGGGTCTGATTAGGAGCCCCACAGTCGCATGATGCCGATGCTTTAATCTTCCATTTATGGATAAGGCGGCAGTGCCTACCATGACCAGTAAGCTTGCAGGGAACATAAAAACTGACTGCAAAAGCTTCTATAGATATGTGAAGTGAAAAAGATTAGTGAAGACAAACGTAGGTCCCTTGCAGTCAGAATCAGGTGAATTTATAATGGGGAACAAAGAAATAGCAGACCAATTGAACAAATACTTTGGTTCTGTCTTCACTAAGGAAGACACAAATAACCTTCCGGAAATACTAGGGGACCGAGGGTCTAGGGAGCAGGAGGAACTGAAGGAAGTCCTTATTAGTAAGGAAATTGTGTTAGGGAAATTGATGGGATTGAAGGCCGATAAATCCCCAGGGCCTGATAGTCTGCATCCCAGAGTACTTAAGGAAATGGCCCTAGAAATAGTCATTTTCCTACATTCTATAGACTCTGGATCAGTTCCTATGGATTGGAGGGTAGCTAATGTAACCCCACTTTTTAAAAGAGGGAAGAGAGAAAACAGGGAATTATAGACCGGTTAGCCTGATATCGGTAGTGGGGAAAATGTTGGAATCAATTATTAAAGATGTAATAGCAGTGCATTTGGAAAGCAGTAACAGGATCGGTCCAAGTCAGCATGGATTTATGAAAGGGAAATCATGCTTGACAAATCTTCTAGAATTTGTTGACGATGTAACTAGTAGAGTGGATAAGGGAGAAACAGTGGATGTGGTGTATTTGGACTTTCAAAGGGCTTTTGACAAGGTCCCACACAAGAGATTAGTGTGCAAAATTAAAGCACATGGTATTGGGTGTAATGTAGTGACGTGGATAGAGAACTGGCTGGCAGACAGGATGCAAAGAGTAGGAATAAACAGGTCCTTTTCAGAATGGCAGGCAGTGGCTAGTGGGGTACTGCAAGGTTCAGTGCTGGGACCCCAGCTATTTACAATATATATTAATGATTTAGATGAAGGAATTAAATGTAATATCTCCAAGTTTGCAGATGACACTAAGCTGGGTGGCAGTGTGAACTGTGAGGAGGATGCTAAGAGGCTGCAGGGTGACTTGGACAGGTTAGGTGAGTGGGCAGATGCAGTATAATGTAGATAAATGTGAGGTTATCCACTTTGGTGGCAAAAACAGGAATGCAGAATATTATCTGAATGGTGACAGATTAGGAAAAGAGGAGATACAATGAGACCTGGGTGTCATGGTACATCAGTCATTGAAAGTAGGCATGCAGGTACAGCAGGCGGTGAAGAAGGCGAATGGCATGTTGGCCTTCATAACAAGAGGATTTGAGTATAGGAGCAGGGAGGTCTTACTGCAGTTGTTCAGGGCCTTGGTGAGGCCACACCTTGAATATTGTGTACAGTTTTGGTCTCCTAATCTGAAGGACATTCTTTCTATTGAGGGAGTGAAGCGAGGGTTCACCAGACTGATTCCCGGGATGGCAGGACTGACATATGAAGAAAGACTGGATCAACTAGGCTTATATTCGCTGGAATTTAGAAGAATGAGAGGGGATCTCATAGAAACTTACAACATTCTGACGGGATTGGACAGGTTAGATGCAGGAAGAATGTTCCCCGATGTTGGGGAAATCCGGAACCAGGGGTCACAGTCTAAGGATAAGGGGTAAGCCATTTAGGACCAAGATGAAGAGAAACTTCTTCACTCAGAATTCTCTACCATAGAAAGTTGTTGAGGCCAGTTCGTCAGATACATTCAAAAGGGAGTTAGATGTGGCCCTTACTGCTAAAGGGATCAAGGGGTATGGAGAGAAAGCAGGAAAGGTGTACTGAAGTTGTATGATCAGCCATGATCATATTGAATGGTGGTGCAGGCTCGAAGGGCCGAATGGGCTACTCCTGCACCTATTTTCTATGTTTCTGAGGTGGGTGATGGTTGTCCATTGTTTGCGAAGATTTGATCCTACAGGTTGTACTGGGCTCCTCTATAAGGAATCCATTCCGTATGTCGCAGTTCTTCTAAGCATTTCGCCATTGATCAGCAAGGCTGAGGACAGATCGTTGAAGGGCTTCGGTGACGGTCCAAAATGGCCTTCTAGATTTGAGACGGGTTGGTAGTAGGTTGTTCAAGTCCGGTATCGGTAATAATTCTTATTGTAGAATTCAGCTGGACATCAACGGATTTGACGTGGACTTGATAACCAAGCCAGAGAGCAGTACTCCGCTGTAGAGTACACCAGGGCGAGTGCTGCCATACAGAGGGTTTGAGTGTCTGTTCCCCATGTGGATACGGTGAGTTTCTGGATCAAGTTGAGCCTACTCTTTTGTTTCTTCCCAAGGTTCTGGAGATGTTGTCTATATGCCAGGGTGCGATCAAGCATGACTCCTAAATAGGAGGGTTTTTTGGCATGTTTACCACTTTTTTGGCAAAGTGCTCAGCTCAATTTGCAATTCCTCAAATAATGAAGCAGTTTATGCCCAAATGCAGCAAGACTGGAACAACATCCAAGCTTGGGCTGATAAGTGGCAACTAACTTTTGTGCCACACAAGTGGCAGGTAATGACCATCTCCAAGGGAAATCTAACCCATTGACTTTCAATGGCATTACCATCACCGAATCCCCCACCATGAACTTCCTGGGGGTCACCATTAACCAGAGACTCAACTGGCCCAGCCACATAAATGCAGTCACTATTAGAACAGGTCAGAAGCTGGGTATTTTGCAACAAATGGCTCATCCGACTATCCAACGCCTCTCTGTTCCCTAAATGGCATGAGTCAGGAGTATATTGATGGTATACTGTCCATTTGCCTGGATGGGTGAAACTGCAACAACATTCAAGAAGCTCGACACCATCCAAGACAAAATAGTTCATATGATCAGCATCCCATTCACCAAATTAAGCATTCACCTCCTCCACCATCAGCAGCATACAGTTGCTGGTTGTGTAATATCAGCAGCAAGCTACCAAGACTTCTTCATCACCACCTCCTAAACCAGTGTTCTCCACCACCTAGATGGACAAGGACAGTAGATGCATGGGAACATCATCACCTCCAAGTCACACACAATTCAGATTTGGACATATATCGCCGTTCCTTCATCACTGCTGGGTCAAATTCCTGGAAATCCCTACTCAACTGCATTGAAGGAATATCTTTACCACAAGGGCTGCAGCAGTTCAAGAAGGCCCACCAACACCTTCTCAACAGCAACTAAGAATGGGCAGTAAATACCTGATTTGCCAGTGATGCCCATTTCCTGTGAATGAATTAAAAACAAAATCTTAATCAGTTTCAAGAAGCAAGTAAACAGCTTTGTGTTAACAAATGGGATTCAAGGTTATTAAAATGCACCAAAGGAATTCTGTGGATAGGTGGACAAGATGGACCAAAGGCCTTTTGCCTAAAGCTACTACTATGGTAATGATTTTAACCTCATCTTCCCTGCAGAGGGCAGATGTAAACCTCTCTCAGACCTCTTGTAGATGTCAGTAGCAGCACTCTTATGAGTCAGAAGTTAGGGGTTCAAACCCCATTTAAGAGATTTAAGCACAAATTTCTCGACTTGACACTTTAGTGCCATACTGCAGGAGTGCTGCACTGTCCGAGATGCCAGCTTCCAGATGATGTTAAACGGAGGCCCTATCTGCTCTCTCAGGTGGACATAAAAGATCCCGTGGCACTAGTTGAAGAAGACCAGAGTTATAGAATCATAGAAAAATTACGACACAGAAGGAAGCCATTAGGCCCATTGTGTCCATGTCGGTAAAGTTCTTCCAGTATCCTGATCAACATTTATCCCTCAACTGACACCACCAAAAGAATGGACACCACCAAAAGACATTATCTGGTCATTTATCTCTTTGCTATTTGTTGACCCTTGCTGTGTACAAGGAGAATGACCATTTGAGTGAGAAAACAGAGCAGCTAGTGCCCATGAACCATCCCAGCAGGATTTGAAGAAAAAAATTGAAAGGTTCATAATCACAGCAGTCTGGTCCAAGTACTGGCCTGGAACACAAAGATCTTTTCAAGACCCATCATTTTATTAACAACAAAATGACAAGAGATTTCAAACAAAGCACATCACATTTTAAAATTTACATGAAAACACTCATCACAAATGAAATTCTGCAGTATCATGCACTATTGATACATAGAAAATACCTAAAATAGGACATCCGTCCAAACAATGAGAAACTGGGAGTATCCCAACACCTTAAGTTATGTTTATGCTCCAATTGAAGTGTCCATTTATTACAGAAATTTTAGATTACTGTCACGTAAATATTACAGTGCAAACAGTATGGAATTGTTTACTGTGATCATGGTTTGGAGTAAAGGCTCCCACCTCACAATGTCAAATTTAAAATCAGGTCAACTGTGTAGCCAGACATGATGAAAGAAATGCCTGCCCAGCAAGAAGCTCATGCATCAGACTGGTGGTGTGACATTTTTATTCTTTAGTTAATTGTAATATTGTAAAGCATGTTATACATTCACCTCACAACAATTTTCCCAGTTAGCAATAAGACTTCAAAGCAGAAGGGCCTCTTTCTGTATAACACTTCCACCAATAGACTCCTTAAAATCATTTTGAGAAAATATCATCACTATAGTTACAAAGTGCAACAATTTTGTTGGGTGAAGTCAATACAGATTTACCAAATTAATCAAATGATTTGATGTCAATGTACCAAAGACTGGCACAAAATTAGACTGTTCATCTGGCAACCTTACAAAGCTTTGAGAAATTCTGAATGAAGCAGAATGAATTAAAATTAATGCACAACACTTTCTTCAAGGACACATTTTTAGCTACATTATAAGCTAGAAGTTACAACACTGGAGAAGCTAGAGTGCCAATACCTGACCATCTGAAGTACAGTCGATCCAGTTTTAGTGACAAATGATCATTCAGCTGCAATGATTGTTCTGTCTTTGTAAATCCACAACCCATATGTAACTGTGTGGCTACATTTATAATGATCAATGTAGTTGTGTTTGGTGAAATTAGTTCATTGCACTTCTAATTACACTATTGTTTCAACACAGGACAGAATTTCAGTTTTCCCTGTCCTGAAACTATGGGGTAAATTTTCATATTCACAGTATTCACATGGGCGGTAATCTGATGGAGCTGATCACCTGCCCAATGTATACCCACCTGAATTTCATTCCGTTGATGGGTTCTATAATGGTGGGGGGCATTCCACTCCACCAGATTACCGTCCCGTGGTGAAGATGAAAATTTAATCTCTGATGTTCTGATCAACCACCTGACCACTGAGGGAGTTTGGAGAAAGGTGCTTTGCTATTTGGGGAGTGGAATGGGTTGCTCCATGTGCAATAACCAACTAAATTCACTACAAGTTCTGCTCAACAGCACTTTAAGGAACAGGTCCAAGAGCTCGTGAGTGAAGCAACTGTTTTTGAAAGTACAATAGCTAGCTGGTATTACACTGATCAACTTGTCCTATTCACCAGCGGTTACAGGCTGATATTGAAATCTTTTTGTGGAATTGTAACACTTGCAAATGGAATTGCATAAGACAGCCTCACATATGGTGATCAGCCAGATATAATTGATATATATTTGGAAACTTTAATTTTGGGAACTGAAAGTTTTTTTTAAAAAAGCCCCAAAAAACTATGTGATTTATTTAATTTTGTTTCAAACCCATTTTTACACCCAGATCTGATTACAAATGGTATGGATAATTCATGTTATTCTAGATCAGATTCATAACTGCCCCCTCTAGTGACTGTTCAACTTTAGCACATGTAGTGTTCAGGGCAAAAAAATAAGAATTGAAAACTAAGCTATATTGTAAATTATACTAAAATGCTGTAACAGTTCATGTTCACTTGTGTTATTTAGCCTTCAGCAAAAATATGTACACCAACAAAATATCGTTTGATCATTAAATTTTAAATGCACCCTAATAAGCAGATAAAAAAGCGCAGTTTTATTTAAGTATATAAAATAACACATTTACTACCATAGGTAACTAACACTAAAATATATATTTGAGGTATCTTCTTTCAATACATGTCAAGTTGTTTAATTTAAATTTGACTAACTTTAATAAGGAAGCAGTTAATTATTATTTTACATGGATTTTAACATGTAACTGATTCCCTATTTGAAATTCAAATTTGCAAAAAGATGAAGGGAGAGGATTAAAGTGAGATTCGCTCCAGTTGAACAGACTCCGGCTAATCCCTCAGGTTGTATTCCAGAATGATCGACGACGCGAGAACAGGGAGATTGAGGAATCAGTTAAAAATACCTTATAATAAAGTGGATTCAAAGGTATAAATACCATTTGAATGGCTCTTTTTCATTCTATCTAGCAAGCACACTTGATTTTGGCCAGAAAGAAATTTGGACACACTGTGGAATCACGTTAGTTTGAATGAGCTGATTGTAACTTTAGCAAACACCTAAAATCTCTCAATCAGTTCATTTGACATGTCTACCCTCCCTCCACACCCCTCCTAAATGTATGTAACATTTAAAATGAAGGGTTTTGATTGGATAAATAATTAAAAACGGTTTCCACTGGCAGGAGGTAAACAGAGGACACAGATTTAAGATAATTGGCAAAAGAACTAGAGGGGAGCTGAGAATTTTTTTAATGCTGCTGTTGTTATATTCTGGAATGTACTGCCTAAAAGGGTGGTGGAAGCAGATTCTAAAGTAACTTTCAAAAGTGAATTGGATATATACTTGAAAAGGAAAGATTTGCAGGGCTATGGGGAAATGGCAGGGTAATGGGGCGAATTCAATAGTACTTTCAAAGAGCCAACACCGGCACGATGGGCCAAATGGCCTCCTTCTGTGCTCTATGATACTATGAACGAGACAGCTTCCCTCAGGTGGTAAGTGAACTATATCTCAGATTAACTAGAGAAGAAAGATCCTAGGTTCGATTACTGGTGTGTACTGAAATAGCTGATCACTAAGAGAAGCAGTTGGGTACTACAATTGGATCCAGAGACCCTGACCCAGAGGGAAAAAATAGCCAGAGTGGCTCAGGTTGGGAAATGCATGTGAACTTTACAATGAGAACGTAATCTTATGGCATTTACAATCAGATAGCCTATTGGAAATCACCATCTAGGGTCAGACTTAAAGACTAGCCACTTGGATGGGGTGAAGTACTGGAGGGCTGTCCATGAAATTGTACTCCAACAAGATTCAGCATCTTTAGGTGTGATGGAAGGAATATAGGAAGTTAACATACAAGGAAAAATAATCAGCAGGGCTTTAGAATAACTCGAGTGTGCAATGTCTTTGGATCATCAATCTCTCTTCACCGATACTTGCATTGTAATTCTGTATTGTGCATATCTTTAAAAAATTGAGATGTAAACTACTCACTCTCCAATTTAAATGCATGATTTTTAAGAGGAGGAGTATGGTGAGAATGTATGAGCTGTTCCCTTAATAGAGAATATTTTTTAATTTTGGGGGATTGGGAGGAAAACATTTAGTCCTGGATTTATATTGTGTGGACAACATTTCTATCACATGCTATATTTTGAATTCCCCTTTTGGCCATACTCATTGGTCCAAACAAGAATTTCTGATTTGTTTTCTATTTACAGAACCTTTTTGAATAAATAATGTACATCTGTCTATATTTCCATTTTTTTTTAAAAGCTCCTTTTTGCAAAAGTAGATAGGGAAAATTTACAAAATATGCCAATTTTTCCCACTCTTGGAAATTTGCAGCATCTGCAATTTGTGCTTCATTATCAGTTTCCCTGCAGGTTATGGGGATAATAGTGTACACTATTTCATGTCATTATACCTTCATTTAATTATGAAAGAGTATGCTTGTGTGACTACCATTGCCACAATAATGCTGACTATAGGATTTTCCTACAGTGTGCAATGAAGCCCCAAACACCAACTTTTAAAAATTGATCCTTTCACATTTCTACTCAAATTATTCAAGCCAGTCTGTAAAGTAGAATGTGCATTTGCTGAAGCTCCACATGACACCCAATTACAATTTGCTTTTTGAAGTTGCAATATAACCTTTTAGCTTGTAAAGGCCAGCACAGAACCGGTTATGCCTTTCTCGGCTTACTCAGCCAAGACTTAAATGTCAAATACCCATATTGCTCCTTTGCTCATTCAAGGCTTTTATGGTGCCAATTGCTGCAGTTCATAAATAGCACTGATGCCATTTCACACTGCTTGGCAACTCTACACGTTATACTGGTGAAGTCAGTTTGTTTCCTTGATCCACTGATAGAGACAACATTATCCAAAGTTGAACCTGCACCCGATTCAGAATTAAAACAGTGTACAAAAGCATCCAGTGACATTTTTCACCCAATAATCTCACAAGCATAGAGTGCACCAATACTGACATTTGAATCCAGACCTCTAGTACTTTTTCTTGGTACCGCCAAGTGTTTCAGTGGATTGAATATATACAAGCTTTTTCATCAACTAAATTTCTGCCTCCCATTTCCTGCCCTATTCTTGTTACCTGATTGAATTGGTTTGAGAACAATGTTCTTTCATTTCTGGACTCAGCTTTACATTGGTTTTAATTAATACATGTCACTGTATTGCTCTTTTGCAGAATTGTTGAGAGTCTCAGCTAGATCCTTTTTCTTTGCCTAATGAATGCCACAAAAATATAATTGCGCACTCCTACTACAGAAGAAGCTAGGAATAGCCTTTAACCTTAAAGACACTCAAGCTCAGACACTTACCTTATTTGATTACGAATTTATCATTTTAAGTTCTATGCCTTTGTAGAGATTGTTACATTCCATTTCCCTTTTATAATGAGAAAAACTGCTTAAGCTTTATTCCTAGAACCGATTTTACAATGGAGTTTAAAAGGATCAGACTGTTCAATAGGCAGGGTGACCTCCCAATTCTCCCACCTACATTTGAGAATCTTAGCTGCATTAAATTGTATTGATTTACCAACTCTCTCTAAAATGCATCTTTGCTGCACACTGTAACCCAAGTTTTCTTCTTTACCCCTTTTTGAATGATTAATAGTTACCCAAGTCAGTGCCGTACTCGCCAACATAAATGTACAAGATGTTCAAGCTCAATGAAATGATTCATCAAAGCTGTCTAGCTGGTCCAGCACCAGAAACAACAAATTCAGAGGCAGTAACTGCTTAGGGGAGTTTTATGAGACGAAAATCAAAGATTTTTGATAAATGTTGATCTAATTATGAAGACGAGGATGCATGGTGCAGAGGTTAGGGTACAACAACTCTCTGAAGTTGTGAGGGAATAACATAATCGAACCAATCGTCCTGCAGGCTTTGGATTTAAATTGGTCACTTCATTTGGTAATGGTAAAGCATACAGTATGTGTAGGGCTACGCAGTAGAGTCCAAGTGGCACAAAGTCATCAACTGACCTTAGCTTTGAGCCCACAGCTAATTTACGTTCTCCACTGATGGATGTACACAGATATACTATATGAATATACAGTGAAGTCAGAAGCCCATTCTCCCATTGCTGCTCTGGCTAATGAGGACATTGTGTTCCACTGGTCACACACTCACATGAAGGATCCTTGGGCTAAATACATAGTCTGATGATGAATCCTGTGACTGAATTCAGACTGATATACTGTGCCACCTCATGCAAAAACTCCGACATGTAAACAAAGTCTAAATGCACATTTCAAAGGAATCCCAGACCAGATCATTACCCAAAGCTGTTATTATGACTCTCCTGTGCTTTTAAAATACTGCAAAAAGACAGTAAATGCAACAAAATACTGCCTGAAGCCATCATTGGCCATCTTTAAATGTAACATTTCTGATCGGAAGATAAAGGTATTATCAGAATCTTACCAGAACCTGAAGCTGCTGTGTTCTTGCAGCCTGGAACTGTAACAATAGTGTGAAAGTTAGAACTGCTAGATCAAGGATGCAGTAGCTTACAATGGACCTATGTCTATGAGACCTGTGTTGTTGGTGCAGGGTTCATTATACATGCATTGTACGTGGTAGTACAGGAGCATTTTCTGGATGAGAGCATCTTTATTAAGAAAATAGTTGATTCTATTCTGATCAGGTTGTGCAGTGGGATTTATGTGAACAGCTCGGAGAACATCCCTGTTAGATCAAATACTTGGGTAACTAATCACCTATCAATTCAAATCTTGTGCTGCATGAAATAATATTAATTCAACATGAAAACTAATAAACCAGCCTATGCGGGGAGATCCAGCCAGTTTGGTTAGCCAGTCAGTGTTGGGATAAAAAGTTTCCGACTGTAGAATCTTCCTACTTACCATCTTACATACTGCTCTGTCCCCATGATAGTGATGCTGTCTCGACAAGACCACTTGCACTTCTGACTTTCCCCTTTCCAAGGCCACTTCTCTTTTCCCACACAAATATCAGTGATTTTTTTCCTCATCCTGTGGAATTTATTGTGATTTTTGAGAGTATGGTCCAATGAAATAGTCATTTTTGCTTCAGTGCAAAACCCCTAAAAAATGTCATGGATAATTCAATCCCACCTACATCATATCTTAACTGTGTACTTCATACATTAGATAATTAAGATTTTAAGAGTGGTTTAGTAAATACAAATGGATTTGTTTTCGAACAGAATATGAATGAATGTTTGAAAATTCTCAAAGATATTTAAGCTGAGACAATGTGATTTAGGCTGAACAGGCTTGTAGCAAAGCCCAGGATTCTGTTAGCACATTGAACCTGTTTGGGCACTGGATTGGTTCAGGCTTGTATCCATTTCCTTTGACTAAATGACACTCTTTTAAAGAACACTATCAAAACAAAATAGGCAATTATAGTGATTTTTGTTCAAACACAGAATAAAAAGTTATTTCAAAAAGTGCAAAACCAATGTATTAAAAAAAACGTATCCAGCTGCATGACTACTTTTCCATTCTACAGAGTTGCAGCTTAATCAGATTTCTGTATCAAAAAATTCATAAAATGAGAAACCTTGGCTATACTTGCTTATAATCTGCTTGATCCTTCACTATAGTCACTAGAAGGGATGGAATTTCATTGTCCCACATCCTGTATTCAGGAAACATCGTCTTCATGTAATTCTGTCACAATGCAGTCATAGGATTGATGATGATCGTGGCTTTTCTATTGCACTTGGCATAGTCATTTGAAACTTGTCAAACACTGAATTTGCTTGACAACGTCTGAGCCTTCGGTGCTACAGCTTCTCCTCGGCTTCCATGATCTTCCCACTCCCCTTTTATTGTTTCTGTTGTTCATATATTCTAAGCAGTGCTGTGATTGAATAGAAGGTCTGGGTGTATGTTCATCCCTCCAGTCATGACGTCCCTTCGATTTAGTGTTGACTCTTTGTATATTTGTTTAACCAAGCATTGGGGCAATCAAGTGTCATGAAGCTTCAGGAAAAAAAAAGCACTTCCATTTTACATCATTACAGTTCAATATTTTCCCTCCACGGTACTGCATTTGCTACAGTTCTGTACATCAGGAGTGACAATAGTCTTAACATTCGGGAGATCATCTGGCATTTTAATGAGATCAGACTATTACACATAGCGGACTAATGTGACAAGCAGAACTCTCATGCAGTGAAAACAGTTGGCAGAAGACTATTTATCTACATTAGTGTAAAATTAAACATTCCAACTATATCAAGTAATTGTGTTGGGGGTAATGGGGAGGAGGTCAATTGAGCCAAACAACTTGGAATAAATGCACACACTCTACCCCATATTTCAATGCCATAACCCTCAATGTACATTCTTAATATAAGAGGTGGAGAATATTACTTCCAAACTTGGATTTTTGGGGGTTAATATTCATCCTTAATTCATTATAACTTTGACCCCTTCAGTTGAATGTCAGTTATATTTTCTCCAAAATAATTTCCCCCCTTCCTCTGTTAAGCAAGGCTTCCTGGTCCTATTCTGAAATCCGGTGGCTCAAGGCTTGTTGGAGAATAAGTCACCGCTGGTTCTTTGATCCAGAGTAATGGAACGCCATTTTTACCATCAGATTTCTTCTGCGAGTTAAGGGTCTTATAACGTGTTAGTAAAATGGCAATAAGGAGGACTCCAAAAATCGGAAAAGGGTAGAAAAATATAAAGTAGAATAGGGCATCATTTGAACAAATCGCTTCCTGAAGAGAAGAACCTGTAGGAAAGAAATAATCAAAGGTCAGAAACTCACTTTCATTTATGTCACCCCCGTTAGACTGGCTCATCTTTTTCCTTCAAACCACGTCACTGAGTAGTGAACCATTGTCCTGTGCCCAGAGCAGCCTACCCTCCTCACTAAAGGAGGTACCTTGGCAACAGCATCCTGGTGTCACAAGACTTTTTTCATCCAGGACACCTGGATTATTCGGTAGATGAAATCTGTTGCTATTACTTATGCTCTGATAGGGAAATGAAGATGGTGGTAATGTTATCCTGAAATCAGTAAATAGTTCCTGAATGACATTTGCACTTGATCTTATGGAATACAGACAATTGCCAAATATATTATAATTAAAATTATGGTTTGTGAGTATTTTCTTCTTTTTAATTAGGGTTTCCTCCAGGATTAGGAGATTGATTTCACAGACAACTGATATTTAAAAAGGGTAGAAGTTATATTTTTTGAGATATTTGGCCAAATTTCAAAGTAGAATTGCGTGAAGTTTCTTTTTGCTGGCTGAAATCATGTTATTGTAGTTTAAAGGCCACCAACAATATGTTTTTCTGCATCAAAGGCATGATATAAATGTAAGCTGCTACACATTTTCCATATCTATAATGCAACATCAACAGGTATGTATTTAGTGCATTTAACATAGAAAATGTTATAAGGCGCTTCACAGAAGCATAAGAAGATAAATGGATAAATGGATGGGGTACTGAAGTTTCATGTTCAGCCATGAACTCATTGAATGGCGGTGCAGGCTAGAAGGGCTGAATGGCCTGCTCCTGCACCTATTTTCTATGTTTCTATGTTAACTTGAAACACCTTTCAGCTCTGATTGGGTCCCCTTGATGATAAGTCCTGATTGCTCAACTCTAGACAGAACAGAGCTCACTTGGAACAGACAAGGCTCACTCTCTTGGGTTAAGACCTTCTCCCACCCCCCAAACAAGTTCCTGCCCCCATCCCCCCGCAATGCCCAAGGTCCTGAACTCTTCCCCCACCCCAAGTCTCTGACATTCTCCCCTCGCCCAAGTTCCTGACCTCCTCCCTTCCATCCCAAGTTCCTGAACTTCTCCCCCCCCCCCCTTCCCCCCAAAGTTCTTGACCTTCTCCCTCTACTCAAGTTCCTTCCCCATGGATTCATGACCTTCTCTCCCCAACAAGTTCCTGACCTTCCCCTACCCAGCCATAGATGGGGCATTGTGTACGGATTGTTAACAGGTTTATTGGCTATGAAGTGAATAATGACAGTGTCGTGATTTCCGGATTACATCCAATCCAATTATGTCATTTGTCACACACACACCGACAACCAGGTGTAGGGGGAGGAGATGGAGAACGTGGTGCGGGTATAGAGGGTGTGGGGTTGGAAGAATGTGATGTGTCTTACCATCTGGATCATGTTCTCGCTCTTAACCGCCCCTTTTAGACCTGGATCACGTTCTTCCCCCATCCCCACTGTGCTCTCCGTGTTTTTTACTCCCCTCCCGCTAAAAGAGTTCCTGACCCCGTCTCCAAGTTCCTGACCTCTCCCCTCTCCTCTCTCTCCCTGATTCCATCCCCTCTCTCTCTCTCTCTCTCTCTGCCCCACTCCCTCTCGCTGCCCCACTCCCGCTCTCTCTCTCTGCCCCACTCCCTCTCTCTCTCTCTCTCTGCCCCACTCCCTCTCTCTCTGCCCCACTCCCTCTCTCTCTCTCTGCCCCACTCCCTCTCTCTCTCTCTGCCCCACTCCCTCTCTCTCTCTCTGCCCCACTCCCTTTCTCTCTCTCTGCCCCACTCCCTCCCTCCCTCTCTCTCTCTCTCTGCCCCACTCCCTCTCTCTCTCTCTCTGCCCCACTCCCTCTCTCTCTCTCTCTGCCCCACTCCCTCTTTCTCTCTCTGCCCTTCTCCCCCTCTCTCTGCCCCACTCCCTCCCTCTCTCTCTCTGCCCCACTCCCTCCCTCTCTCTCTGCCCCACTCCCCCTCTCTCTCTCTGCCCCACTCCCTCTCTCTCTCTCTCTGCCCCACTCCCCCTCTCTCTCTCTGCCCCACTCCCCCTCTCTCTCTCTGCCCCACTCCCTTTCTCTCTCTCTGCCCCACTCCCTCCCTCTCTCTCTCTGCCCCACTCCCCCTCTCTCTCTCTGCCCCACTCCCTCTCTCTCTCTCTGCCCCACTCCCTTTCTCTCTCTCTGCCTCACTCCCTCCCTCCCTCTCTCTCTCTGCCCCACTCCCTCTCTCTCTCTCTCTGCCCCACTCCCTCTCTCTCTCTCTCTGCCCCACTCCCTCTTTCTCTCTCTGCCCTTCTCCCCCTCTCTCTGCCCCACTCCCTCCCTCTCTCTCTCTGCCCCACTCCCCCTCTCTCTCTCTGCCCCACTCCCCCTCTCTCTCTCTCTGCCCCACTCCCCCTCTCTCTCTCTGCCCCACTCCCTCTCTCTCTCTCTGCCCCACTCCCTCTCTCTCTCTCTCTGCCCCACTCCCTCTCTCTCTGCCCCACTCTCTCTCTCTGCCCCACTCCCTCTCTCTCTCTCTCTACCCCACTCCCTCTCTCTCTCTACCCCACTCCCTCTCTCTCTCTGCCCCACTCCCTCTCTCTCTCTCTGCCCCACTCCCTCTCTCTCTCTCTGCCCCACTCCCTCTCTCTCTCTCTGCCCCACTCCCTCTCCCTCTCTCTCTCTCTGCCCCACTCCCTCTCCCTCTCTCTCTCTCTGCCCCACTCCCTCTCCCTCTCTCTCTCTCTGCCCCACTCCCTCTCTCTCTCTCTCTCTGCCCCACACTCTCTCTCTCTCTGCCCCCCTCTCTCTCTCTCTCTGCCCTACTGTGTCTCTCTCTCTCTCTCTCTCTCTCTCTCCCACCTCCGATTTCCTCGCTCTCTCAGAAGGCTGCGAAAATGTTTGAGTAAATAATCACAGCAATATTCTGGGCAAAAGTCTTGGAGGCTCCTTTAGTATAGGCATTGATTTTCAAAAGATAACCCAAAAGCCTCAGTAGCAGGCTCCGCAACGTGGTCCAGCCCCACTTCCGGCTTCCTCATATATCGTACTGTGCACACTCGACCGAATCGAGCGCACAAGCGCTAAAAAGGATGGAGTCCACTGTACACATGTGCAGAAGGGCACAAAAATGTTCACGCAGATAATCACTTCGAAGTTAAAGTTAAACATAAACACTGAGCCAGAGAAGGAGATATTATAAGGGGTGACCAAAACCTTAATCAATGCGGTGGGTTTTAAGGAATATCTTAGAGGGAGAGAGAGGTCGAAGGGCAGAGGGGTTTGGGGAGGGAATTCCAGAGCATGGAACCCAAGTGGTTGAAGGGAGGGCTGCCAATAGTGTGGAGCAGGGGGCGGAGTTTTAAAGCGGGAGGAGGTTACAGAGATATGGAGGGATATGGCCATGAAGAAATTTAAACACAAGAATGAGAATTTTAAATTTGAAGCATTGGAAGACTGGGAGTCAATGTAGGAAAGGGAGAACAGGGTGAGGGATGAGCGGGACTTGGTGTGGGATAGAATATGGGCAGCATAATTTTGCATTGGCTGAAGTTTACTGAGGTTGGAGAAATAGATGCTGGCTAGGAGAGCACTGGAATAGTCAAGTATGAAGGTGACAAAGGCATGGACGTGGGTTTCAGCAACAGATGAGCTGAGGTAGAAGTGGTGGTGGTGGTGGTTACAAGTGAAATTAGTTAAGACTTTGTGATGGAGAGGCTAAATATATATTATATGATTCCTTAATGTGTAATCCAATGCTAATGAATGGATAATTTTCTAATTACAGAATCCAAAGAAAATTACCTTATTCTTGTTGCGATTGAGAGCGCTGGGGGTAGGCTGGTGATCGGGAGAGCTGGGGATCAGGAAAGCTGGGGATCAGGAGGGCTGGGGATCGGGAGAGCTGGGGATCGGGAGAGCTGGAGATTAGTAGAGCTGGGGGGAGGCTGGGGATCGGGAGAGCTGGGGGGAGTGCTGGGCATCGGGAGTGCTGGGGATCGGGAGAGTTGGGGATCGGGAGAGCTGGGGGAGGCTGGTGATCGGAAGAGCTGGGGATCGGGAGAGCTGGGGGGGGGGTGGGGGGAGGCTGGTGATCGGGAGAGCTGGGGATCAGGAGAGGAGCTAGGGATCAGGAGAACTGGAGGGAGGCTGATGATTGGGAGAGCTGGGGATCGGGAGAGCTTGGAGAAAGGCTGGGGATCGGGAGGGCTTGGGGGAGGCTGGTGAACAGGAGGCCTGGGATCAGCTGGGTTAGTAATAGGAAGAGATGGGGATCAGGAGAGCTGGGGATAGGAAGGGATGGGGCAGATTGATGATAGGGAGGGATGGAGATTGGGAGGGCTGGAATGCTGGGGGTGGGGTGGGAGGGGAGACTGGCGATCAGGAGGGGGCTGGGGGAAGGCTGGCAATAGGCTGGGATGGGGGAGGCTGGTATTCAGGAGGACTGAAGGCAGGCTGGTAATAAGGAGGGATGGGGATGGGGAGGGCTGGTGATAGGGAGGGCACACTGGAGACGGTGTTGAATCTCCTCATCAATGTCTGCTCTTGTTGATAAGAGGCTCCCGAGGTACGGAAAATGGTCCACGTTGTCCAGGGCTGCGCCATAGATCTTGATGACTGGGGGGCAGTGCTGTGTGGTGAGGACAGGCTGGTTGAGGACCTGTGTTTAGCATAAGGCCCATGCTTTCGTACGCCTCAGTAAATATGTCAACTATGTCCTGAAGTTCAGCCTCTGTATGTGTGCAGATGCAGGCGTCGTCCGCGTACTGTAGCTCGACGACAGAGGTTGGGGTGGTCTTGGACCTGGCCTGGAGACGGGGAAGGTTGAACAGCTTCCCACGGGTTCTGTAGTTTAGTTCCACTCCAGTGGGGAGCTTGTTGACTGTGAGGTGGAGCATGGATTCAACACCACCTCCAGTGCGCCAGTGCAGCCTTCGGCCACCTGAGGAAAAGAGTGTTCGAAGACCAAGCCCTCAAATCTACCACCAAGCTCATGGTCTACAGGGCTGTAGTAATACCTGCCCTCCTGTATGGCTCAGAGACATGGACCATGTACAGTAGACACCTCAAGTCACTGGAGAAATACCACCAACGATGTCTCCGCAAGATCCTACAAATCCCCTGGGAGAACAGACGCACCAACATTAGCGTCCTCGACCAGGCCAACATCCCCAGCATCGAAGCACTGACCACACTTGATCAGCTCCGCTGGGCAGGCCACATTGTCCGCATGTCAGACACAAGACTCCCAAAGCAAGCGCTCTACTCGGAACTCCTTCACGGCAAACGAGCCAAAGATGGGCAGAGGAAACGTTACAAGGACACCCTCAAAGCTTCCCTGATAAAGTGCGACATCCCCATTGACACCTGGGAGTCTTGGCCAAAGACCACCCTAAATTGGGGGAAGTGCATCCGGGAGGGCGCTGAGCACCTTGAGTGTCATCGTCGAGAGCATGCAGAAATCAAGTGCAGGCAGCAGAAAGAGCATGCGGCAAATCTGCACCACCCACCCTTTCCCTCAACGACTGTCTGTCCCACCTGTGACAGGGACTGTGGTTCTCATATTGGACTGTTCAGTCACCTAAGGACTCATTTTAAGAGTGGAAGCAAGTCTTCCTCGATTCTGAGGGAGTGCCTATGATGATGATAGGGAGGATGGGGATCGGGAGTGCTGGTGATAGGAAGGGATGGGAATTGGGAGGGTTGGTGATAGGGAGGGATGGTGATTGGGAGGGTTGGGGGAGAGGCTGGCAAATGGGAACCTCCGATCAGCTGCTGGGAATCCCACAGGTCAGCTCTCCCCCTCAGTTACTATTAAATTTAAGTTGAGGTGCCGCTGATGTCAGCAGACCACACCGTTGTTTTTTAAATTATTCATTCAGGCGATGTGGGTGTCGCTGGGATGGCAGCATTTATTGCCCATCCCTAATTGCCCTTAACTGAGTGGCTTGCCATTTCAGAGGGCAGTTAAGAGTCACAAAAATGTCCAATCACATTCTATCAAAAAATAATTTCTGTGGTGTATAGCAAGTCAGTCCCTCACCCATCCCACTCTATACCCTTAAAATAAACGTTATTACATAATTAACACATTAAAAAATCATTTATAAGGAAAATCACAAACTTATCCATCCACTGCACTTTCCATTCGCTCAGCTGTTGCCCAATCCCCCAAACATAGCAGACCAACGTCCTGCACATCTCCCTGACTCAATCCCTCTCTGCACTGCACTTTCACCTGTTGGCACTCTACATCCGCCCATTTGTTCTCTCTTGCTGCTTTCTGCTCAGTGCCACCTCTGGCCATTCCCTGCCCACTGCCTCCTGCTGCCTTTCACTGTTCCCAGAAAGGCATTAACAAAGAGAGAAAACAAAACAAGAAGTGGAGTAAGAGTAACAAAGACACAGGAATAGATTAACAGAGATAAATGGAGAGAGTAATAGATACGGCACTAGATTAAGAGAGATAAATGGGGAGAATAAGAGATACAGGAAGAGATTAACAGAGAAATGGGAAGAATAAGGTTCAACATTAACTTGCATTTTGCAGTACCTTATAAAATATCCAATACTGCTTCACAGAGGCATAAAGAACACCAAGCAGTGGGAGGTGAATGATTAGGAGACTGAAGGCATGACCAAAAAGGTCTTGCAATAGCCAAGAGGAGGTTGGAGGGTCAGATCAGAAGTGAAAGATTGTCAATAAGAAAAACAAATGAGCTGACAGCAGTCAAAATATCCAGGCAGTAGACACAGAGATGTGGCTGTGAGTTACATATTCAACTTTGGTGATGTAGATGTGATTACATGTGGTAGAGTTTGTCATGGGTACCCAACAGAGTCCAAGGTTTGCTAGTGATCAAAAGAGTTCAGGAGCTTCAGACAGGGAAGGGAGACAATTCAGAGCTGGTGGTGGTTGTAGGTTTTAATCTTCAAGAAGGTTAAATTAAGTCCAAAGCTTGATGGCAGTCTAGGAATATCCAGGGCCTGGTGGTGGTTGGGGAGGCCTGGGGCCTAGAGATTAGCTAGTTGACTGGAGATCAGAGTCCAGGGTCTTCCTGGAGGATGTGAGCGGAGGCCGGCTAGATGAAGGTCTGAACCCAGGGACTGGCTGACCAGTGGTTTGAGCTTGGGCATTGTGGGGCCGAAATTGCCCCTTTATTTAAAGAGTCGTTACTGCCTCAAAGAGGCGGCAACGGTGCGGAAAGCACTCATCGCTCAGTCGGCGCGGAGGGGCCGCCATTTTGTAAATTGTCCACCTTTATTTTTGGAGTGGTGTACGGGACAGCCCCGCCCATCTTCCCGCCAGTCGGGCATGCGCCGACCCCTTAGCGACCGGTGGTGACCCCTTTTCCGCCTCGCGCGGGAAATTGCCCCACGGGAGAAGATCAGCCATCGCTTGGTGTCCCCGACAGCTTTCCCCGGCGGGAAGTTTCTTGCGGCAAGGCGGCGCGTCCGCCCATAAAATGGGAGGGCACACCGCCGCGGCCGCCATTTTACTTTCATTGTCGGCCAACTCCGACAATGGCAGCCATGGGTTCAGCTGCACTCCACCGCCCCCACACGCCACACTCCACCGCCCCCACACGCCGCACTCCACACTCCACCGCCCCCACACGCCGCACTCCACACGCCGCACTCCACACTCCACCGCCCCCACACGCCGCACTCCACCGCCCCCACACGCCGCACTCCACCGCCCCCACATGCCGCACTCCACCGCCCCCACACGCCGCACTCCACACGCCGCACTCCACACTCCACCGCCCCCACACGCCGCACTCCACCGCCCCCACACGCCGCACTCCACACGCCGCACTCCACACTCCACCGCCCCCACATGCCGCACTCCACCGCCCCCACACGCCGCACTCCACACTCCACCGCCCCCACACGCCGCACTCCACCGCCCCCACACGCCGCACTCCACCGCCCCCACACGCCGCACTCCACCGCCCCCACACGCCGCACTCCACACTCCACCGCCCCCACATGCCGCACTCCACCGCCCCCACACGCCGCACTCCACACTCCACCGCCCCCACACGCCGCACTCCACCGCCCCCACATGCCGCACTCCACCGCCCCCACACGCCGCACTCCACACTCCACCGCCCCCACATGCCGCACTCCACCGCCCCCACACGCCGCACTCCACCGCCCCCACATGCCGCACTCCACCGCCCCCACACGCCGCACTCCACACACCGCACTCCACCGCCCCCACACGCCGCACTCCACCGCCCCCACACGCCGCACTCCACACTCCACCGCCCCCACACGCCGCACTCCACCGCCCCCACATGCCGCACTCCACCGCCCCCACACGCCGCACTCCACACACCGCACTCCACCGCCCCCACACGCCGCACTCCACACGCCGCACTCCACACTCCACCGCCCCCACATGCCGCACTCCACCGCCCCCACACGCCGCACTCCACACACCGCACTCCACCGCCCCCACACGCCGCACTCCACACGCCGCACTCCACACTCCACCGCCCCCACACGCCACACTCCACCGCCCCCACACGCCGCACTCCACCGCCCCCACACGCCGCACTCCACACTCCACCGCCCCCACACGCCGCACTCCACACTCCACCGCCCCCACACGCCGCACTCCACACTCCACCGCCCCCACACGCCACACTCCACCGCCCCCACACGCCACACTCCACCGCACCCACACGCCGCACTCCACACGCCACACTCCACCGCCCCCACACGCCGCACTCCACACGCCGCACTCCACCGCCCCCACACGCCGCACTCCACCGCCCCCACACGCCGCACTCCACACGCCGCACTCCACCGCCCCCACACGCCGCACTCCACACGCCGCACTCCACCGCCCCCACACGCCGCACTCCACCGCCCCCACACGCCGCACTCCACACTCCACCACCCCCACATGGCCGCACTCCACCGCCCACACACTGGCGGATGGGAAAAAGGGCAAAACCACGTGAAATATCGCCCCATCGATTGGAGCGGTGAATCCACAAACAAAACGGTAGGTGCACCCCGTTTGGGGCAGAGGGCAATTTCGGCCCCTGTAAGTCAGGTCCACCTGGCTGGACAATAGTGGAGAAATAATCCAAAGTGGTCATCTATGGAGAAGCAAAATCAGCATCCAGCGGCCAAAAGCAGAGATGGAGCAGAGCGCAGAAGTGAGAAACGCAGAGAAAAATGCCGAGGGTGACAAAGACAGAAAAAGAGAGAAAAAGGTGAGAGGAACACAAACATGGAAAGACCATAGGACATCTTTTCCAGTGATTCCCCAAGCTTCTCAGGATGTCAGCGTCAATGTTCCCTGTCATTATTTTTGGCACCACGCGGCCCCTTCAAAATATCGTGCATGCTTGGTTGTTGCATTGAAAAGCCGGCAAACGAGTTGCACGGGTTTCCTGGAGCGCTGCGTGGCTGCGCAGCTTAAAGAGAACATTGATGTGCATACTAGAGCCCTCAAACATGGACACCAGCCACAATGTCTTCTCTCATCCCAAATATTCAGGGAACATTAAACATTCCACAAGTGGAATCAGTCTGACCTCAACCTCACAGCATCCCAGCCCACCCTTTCACTGCCTCCTTATCCAACCTGATGCAAAGAGAAATAAGATAATAGCATCAGCTCACAGAATGCATGATATATAAACACTACTGTACAACGCAAACTGTTGTGGCAGATCTACACTGTATCTAAAAGCTTCAAAGTGTTCCTCCACCAGCCTGTCCTCGCCACACAGCACTGCCCCCCAGACATCAAGATCCACGGGTGGCCCTGGACAACGTGGACCACTTCCCCTATTTTGGGAGCCTCCTATCAACAAGAGCAGGCATTGACGACGAGATCCAACACCACCTCCAGTGCAGCCTTCGGCCGCCTGAGGAAAAGAGTGTTTGAAGACCAGGCCCTCAAACTGTCACAAGCTCATGGTCGACAGGGCTGTAGAAAGACCCGCCCTCCTGTATGGCTCAGAAACGTGGAGCATGTACAGTAGACACCTAAAGTCGCTGGAGAAATACCACCAGCGATGTCTCCGCAAGATCCTGCCAATCCCCTGGGAGGACAGACGCACAAACATTCGCGTCCTCGTCCAGGCCAACATCCCCAGCATTGAAGCACTGACCACGCTTGATCAGCTCCGTTGGGCAGGCCACATAGTGCGCATGCCAGACACGAGACTCCCAAAGCAAGCGTCCACGGCAAATGAGCCAAAGGCGAGCAGAGGAAACGTTATAAGGACACCCTCAAAACCTCCCTGATAAAGTGCAACATCCCCACTGACACCTGGGAGTCCCTGGCCATAGACCGCCCTAAGTGGAGGAAGTGCATCCGGGAGGGCGCTGAGCTCCTCGAGTATTGTCGCCGAGAGCATGCAGAAATCAAGCGCAGGCAGCAGAAGGAGCGTGCGGCAAATCAGGCTCCCTGTCCACCCTTTCCCTCAACGACTATCTGTCCCACCTGTGACAAGAGACTGTGGTTCTCGTATTGGACTGTACAGCCACCTAAGAACTCATGCTAAGAGTGGAAGCAAGTCTTCCTCGATTCTAAGGGACTGCCTATGATTTAAAATCATTGCTGGTAATACCCGATATGTTGGATAGTTCTAATAAAACTCCTATGCGCCTATTCTTTCTGGTAGTGTTTCGAGTATGTTACAATATAACTCCTGCACACAATCTTTGTGATACTTTGTGGATTTTTAACAATAAAATCCCATGGACTTCCACAGTGTTTAAAGGAATACGAATGCTGCAGGACCCATCCAATGTCAGTCACCACTGTAGATGCAATATAAATTTAATATACTTTAAAAATTACTTTTTAACACCAAGAAAAAAAAAGTAGGCACTTTTTTGAATTTATTATATCTCATAGGTATGTAAGATAGTGAACAGATTAGTAAAGGTAAACCCAATATATGACTTCAGACTAGGCCATGATAGTAAGGCAAGGGGGCACAAGTTCAAATGAATAAAAGACATATTTAGAACTGATGTCAAAATGTTAGCTTTGGCTCAGTGGTAGTACTCTTACCTCTGAGCCAAGGTTGTGGGTTCAAGTCCCACTCCAGAGACTTCAACACATAATGTAGGCTGACACTCCAGTGCCGCTCTAAAGGATTGCTGTTATGCTTGTGGCTCATTTCCAGCTAGCACCACAATATCAGCGAATGTACTGCTCACACAGGGATCAAACAGGTGCTCAGTGACCTTTTAAGTGTCTGCAACCCTTTATTTTTCCCCATTAACCCTTTCAGGGCCGTCAGGTTGCATCACAAAATCTGTCCGCCTTCATTAAGTGCTCCCAGTGCACCATGCACTAAGCACTGGGAGTTCACTGAAAGTAACTGACCACATATGATTCAATCAAGATCAGCTTTTTGTCTCCGAGTAAGTTACCTTTGTTTTGTACAGTGACCATGACCAGCCCAGACTCATCCTCTCCGAGTTTATACCAAATATTGTTGGCATTTTGAATCCATTCCTCCACGTGACAGTAGTAATTCCCAGTGTCACTGCTGGCCGAATTCTGCACCGTCAAGCTGTACAATCCATGGGAGGGTCTCTCTAACTTCAGTCTGTCCTTCATCCCCTCAGCTCCATCCAGTGAAACATCGAACCCAAACACTGAATTGTGATCAACTTTTAAAATGGTCTCCTTCATGATTCTGTCAGCACCCTCTTTGACTTTCCATGCGAACCAGGATACGGCAAACTGTGAATTAGCTTGTGTTTGGTGGGTTACATTGCAGCTGAGCTGAAACAGGCTCTTCTCTGGTATGCTAATATTCAATTCCGTTTTATCCACTTGCATTTTAAATTCTGTTTGTGAAATTGAAAACAAAGAGATAACATAGTTTAATGTTTAATTTTTGAAAATGCGAGAAAGTCAGCTCCCCCATTTTTCTTTCTGTCGAGTAAATTCATCAATCTGATGCTTCCAACAGGGAGTTACATTCGAAGGAAGTGCGGGCCGGAGAATCAGAGCTGCAGTGTTGTAGTCCTATTTCTGAATCACACCTCCTCCTGAGCATGGCTTCCCACTGGGAGTGCAGGATCGGTGAAGTTACTCACGTTACTTTCTCTCAGCCAAGGGATGGAACAAGCCCATCTTCAGACATCTCTGGTCAAAAT
The DNA here is from genome assembly GCF_044704955.1 of Pristiophorus japonicus. Lineage (NCBI taxonomy): Eukaryota > Metazoa > Chordata > Chondrichthyes > Pristiophoridae > Pristiophorus > Pristiophorus japonicus. The sequence goes on along the minus strand of NC_091987.1, from coordinate 68,817,280 downwards.
CAACCCACCGGGAGGAAAGATTGAGTGATGCAGGAAGGGCCTCACCTTAAGCAGACTGTTGCTGCGGATCCTATGCGTAATTTTCACCTCCACCTATTTCCACCTCCATAACATCGCCCGTCTCCGCCCCTGCCTCAGCTCATCCGCTGCTGAAAAGCACATTCATGCCTTTGTTACCTCTAGACTTGACTATTCCAATGCACCTCTGGCTGGCCTCCTATGTTATACCTCATGTAAATTTGAAGTCATCGAAAACTCGACTGCCCCTGTCCAAACTCGCACCAAGTCCCGCTCACCCATCATCCCTGTGCTTGCTGACATAGAAACATAGAAAATAGGTGCAGGAGTAGGCCATTCGGCCCTTCGAGCCTGCACGACCATTCAATAAGATCATGGCTGATCATTCCCTCAGTATCCCTTTCCTGCTTTCTCTCCATACCCCTTGATCCGCTTAGTCGTAAGGGCCATATCTAACTCCCTCTTGAATATATCCAATGAACTGGCATCAACAACTCTCTGCAGCAGGGAATTCCACAGGTTAACAACTCTCTGAGTGAAGAAGTTTCTCCTCATCTCAGTCCTAAATGGCCTACCCCTTATCCTTAGACTGTGTCCCCTGGTTCTGGACTTCCCCAACATCTGGAACATTCTACCCGCATCTAACCTGTCCAATCCCGTCAGAATCTTATATGTTTCTATGAGATCCCCTCTCATCCTTCTAAACTCCAGCGTATAAAGGCCCAGTTGATCCAGTCTCTCCTCATATGTCAGTCCTGCCATCCTGGGAATCAGTCTGGTGAACCTTCGCTGCACTCCCTCAATAGCAAGAACGTCCTTCCTCAGATTAGGAGACCAGAAATGAACATAATATTCCAGGTGAGGCCTCACCAAGGCCCTGTACAACTGCAGTAAGAACTCCCTGCTCCTATACTCAAATCCGCTAGCTATGAAGGCCAACATGCCATTTGCCTTCCTCGCCTGCTGTACCCGCATACCAACTTTCAATGACTGATCAACCATGACACCTCCGCAGCGTGGCCGCCGATTTCCGGTGGTCCTTAAGGGAGGGGGCAGTTTTGGTCCCCCTCATGTTCAAACAGTTTACTGTCCAAATTAAAATAAATAACAATCTGGTTGAGTTGCTGAAGGGCTACATGAGTGAGCACTTTTAGCAAATGCAAGCCTAAAAAATTGGAAGGCAAATAACAGGCAGAAAAAAGATGCAAGTCAACGTAAAGCAGAAGTTCATACATCGCAAACACTATTATACCAGAGCAACTGTCACAATCTTCTACATAGCACCAGTATAAAGTAGGTCCTCCACTAGTTTCCTTTTTCCATTTTTTCTTCTCCTCTACCAAAGGTGTTAACTCGTGCTTGGCTATGTATGAACTGCAGTACTTACACAAATGACTGCACAAACCTTGATTTCATCAAAGGTCCGTAAACTTTATTCTGCTGCAAACTTTGAGTCATTTAATGCAGCCACGTAGATACCATAGTGCAGTGGCATTGTCTGCTGGCTAGAGACATGCAGTATAGATTACAGAACATTTTAGTTTAGCACCAACAGTAAGATTACACTACACCAAAACTGCATCATCAGTGCCATAGCTAGCGGCCTACACTTAATCCCAATACAATGTGGGCTGTCATATGGAGCTCATTCTGGAACATCCCAATCCATAATGGCCTATTTCATGGCTTCCCTGCAGCTATAATGCACCTTTGTATGGTATAGCAGATCTCAGATATTCAAACTTTGCTAGATTATTCCTTATGATGCAGCAATATATTATTTTTTTGCCATTTCCTTGAGGACAACCTCCTCAGCATACTCTAGTAAACTGTATCTAGTTCTCTCACCATCCCATCTGATCACGTCTCACACCTTTTCTGCCTGTAGCCACCAGTCATGTACACCAGCTTAATCATGACTAAATGAGGCAGAGATAAATGTCCAGGTGGTATTTCAATTCAAATTATTTTTTTAAAGAAGTCACACTGTGTTTAAGTCAATATTATCACCAACAGTGCTAATGAGATTTAAAGAGATTGCATCTGGCAGTCTACAACCATGTCATTAGGTTTGCTCGGTTATTTTTCATTTTTGTCCATTTAATAACATCTGTGTCTTGCAAAATGACTCGCATGTAGCCAATGTCACAATTTTAATCTAAGATAATTGAGTACAGCTGCTTGGTTATACTTCTGGCTAGTCAAGGGCAGCCCTGCAGCCGTTATATGTGCTCTTTTTGGCCCATTCCATTTAAGCATATATGCAGCTATGGGATATGCACCATTGCTTCCAGGCTGGGAAGGTATAGTATATGGCTGGACATGGCAATGCTATAAACAGCGTTAACTTTCTCAGTTACTAGTCAGTAATAGCTTACAGAATTTGTTAAACTTTACAAAGTACTTTGCATGTGAATTTATTTGTTTTAAATTTTCTTTTGTTTAACATAGAACACCAATTAAGATAGAAGTAATGGGAATTGTGTCAAAATAATGGGCAGAACAGGGGTTGAAACAGATGGAAATGTTTTCACAAGCCCACTGCCTGGGTAAAGTAGACAGCATTGAATTTCATTGGTCAATCTTGTGACCTTGTTATTGGTAAAATTGAATTTAACAATGATGCATCATCCAAGTGACAGGATTGTGCTAACCCATAACAGTAACACTGAACTCCTTTGAAACGTGGAGCACACAATAATGGTGCTCTCAAGATTTTCAGGAAGTCATAGCACTCACCCCATTTTACCCAGCTGCACATATTTAAATCTACTTACTAGTCACATATGACCTCATTTGCAGACACAGAATGGGGCGGGTTTCACATGGTCAGCAAGACATTTGCACAATGCACATTGTGGTACGTACTGTGGATGTGCACTGTGTTTTGGCTCTAGCGTCCGTATTGGAGGCAATACGGCACTGTTTAGATGAGAACTACTGCTGCAATTAAACATGACAGTTATAGTACTTGAAGTGTTATGCTATGGATTTGGTGCCTAAACAGGCAAGACTTCTGGGATAAATTTATGACATAAACAACATTGCAATTTAAAACTGAGGCTGATTCAGTACACATCAATCATCTGGGAGGCTTTACATTTTAGAAACCAGACTTCAGCTATTTTTGGTATAATCTAGTTTTTAAAACATCATTCAGCCATATGTTAAAAGTTCCCAAAAGGTGACCTGATGTAATGTGGTCTGATGCCAATCAGAAGAATAAACCACCCTTCATTAAAGCTGTTTTGCTGAACCGAAATTAATAGGTATACCATACCTGGTTGTTGTACAGTGACAGTAGTCAGTCCAGACTGATCCTCTCCCAGTTTATACCATACATTATTGGGGCCAAGTAACCACTCTTCTACACTACAGTAGTAACTGCCAGTGTCAGATGTAGTTGCTTTCTGTAGTATCAAACTATAATGTTCATTGGTAGATTTTTCAAACCGTAGCCTATCCCTCAGGCTCACACTGTTATCCACTGAGCTGCCGTACTCAAAAACAGAATTCCGGTTCAGGCTGAGAATGGGATGTCTGTCTGTCTCCAGTATTCTCCGGGCATACCAGGCCACAGAGAGTTGGGAATCCAGGTTGGTTCGGTTGCTGATCTTGCAATCCAGCTGAATCTGGCTGTCCTCTGGCACTGCAATACTCTTCTCAGTTTTGACGGTTTGTAAATTGTTTTCTGTAGATACACATGTTTTTAATTTTATTTAAAGGAAACTTGACAGCCAAGGAATTTTAATATCATAGAAGCATAGTTTCAAAACTCCCCAACAGATTTATTCATCAGATAATCTATTCAAATGTATTAACTTGACAATGTTAACAAAACTGGGGAATGAATAATGGAGAACAGGGAAATGGCAGCGACGTTGCACAAATATTTTATATCGGTCTTCATGGTAGAAGACACTAAAAACATCCCAATAGTGGATAATCAAGGGGCTATAGGGAGGGTGGAACTTATATACCATATACTGATATACTATCACTATCACGAATGATGTAGTATTAGGTAAAATAATGGGATTAAAGGCAGACAAGTCCCCTGGACCTGATGGCTTACATCATAAGGTCTTAACAGAAGTGGCAGAAGAGATAGTGGATGCATTGGTTGTAATCTACCAAAATTCCCTGGATTCTGGGGCGGTTCCAGCGGATTGGAAAACCGCAAATAAAATGCCCCTATTTAAAAAAGGAGGCAGACAAAAAGCATGAAACTATAGACCAGTTAGCCTAACATTTGTGGTTGGGAAAATGCTGGAGTCTATTATTAAGGAAGCAGTAGCGGGACATTTGGAAAAGCTTGATCCAATCAAGCAGAGTCATCATGGTTTTATGAAAGGGAAATCATGTTTGACAAATTTACTGGAGTTCTTTGAGGATGTAATGAGCAGGGTGGATAAGGGGGGACCAGTGGATGTGGTGTATTTGAATTTCCAGAAGGCATTCAATAAGGTGCCATATAAGATGTTACTGCACAAGATAAAAGCTCACAGGATTGGGGGTAATATATAATAGATACATGGATAGAGGATTGGCTTACTAACAGAAAACAGATAGTCGGGATAAATGGGTAATTTTCTGGTTGGCAAACAGTGACTAGTGGGGTGCCGCAGGGATCGATGCTGGGTCCTCAACTATTTACAATCTATATTAATGACTTGGATGAAGGGATCGAGTGTAATGTAGCCAAGTTTGCTGATGATACAAAGATGGATGGGAAAGCAAATTGTAAGGATACAGAGAATATGCAAAGGGATATAGACAGGCTAAGTGTGTGGGCAAAAATTTGGCAGATGGAGTATAATGTGGGAAAATGTGAGGTTATCCACTTTGGCAGAAATAATAGAAAAGCAAATTATAATTTAAATGGAGAAAAATTGCAAAGTGTTGCAGTACAGAGAGACCTGGGGACCCTTGTGCATGAAACACAAAAAGTTAGTAATGAGGAAGGCAAATGGAATGTTGGCCTTTATTGCAATGGAGATAGAGTATAGAAGCAGAGAAGTCCTGCTACAACTGTACAGGATATTGGTGAGGCCACACCTGGAGTACTGCGTACAGTTTTGGTCTCCGTATTTAAGGCAGGATATACTTGCAGTGGAGGCTATTCAGAGAAGTTTCACTAGGTTGACCCTATACACATTGGAGTTCAGAAGAATGAGAGGTGATCTTATTGAACCTTATAAGATAATGAGGGGCTCAACAAGGTGGATGCAGAGAGGATATTTCCACTCATAGTGCAAACTAAAACTAGAGGGCATAGTCTTAGAATAAGGGGCCAGCCATTTAAAACTGAGATGAGAAATTTCATCTCTGAGGATTATAAATCTATGGAATTCTCTGCCCCAGAGAGCTGTGGTGGCTGGGTCATTGAATATATTTAAGGTGGAGATAGACAGATTTTTGAGCGATAAGTGAGTAAAGGGTTATGGGGAGCAGGCAGGGAAGTGGAGCTGAGTCCATGATCAGATCAGCCATGATCTTATTGAATGGCGGAACAGGCTCGAGGGGCCAAATGGCTGAGTCCTGCTCCTATTTCTTATCTCTTGTGTTCTTATAATTATGTAAACACATGGGAAAATAGCTTGAGCCTTTAAATTTATATGCATCAAATGTGAACATTTAGTGCAATAAAAGCAGAAATAGTTGGAAATACACTACTGGCCACTCAGAGAAAAATTATTTCTATCAGTGTCTGTGTGCACGCTATTGACGCTTGTCGAAAACAAGTTGAACAATAAGAGTAAGAAATGAGATGGTCTCAAAAAAAACTCCTCATTTTGAGGTGATGAGAAAATGATGTACAGGTTACTGTTTGAAAAAGTTGCAGGTAATAGATCATGTGAGAGGCAAAGAACATGGCTAGATGTCATAATGGGCTGGACAAGAGTGACATTAGATGCTGATACAATCTAAAGGTCGAGAAACTGAAGAATATTCTGAAGAGTGTCTACTTTCGTCAAGGAGCTATCCAGATAATGACAGCTCCATAGGAAAGGAACCATGGAGATCAGCTTGAGCTCCTGTCCTGGACATTGCTCAGAAGGCCTCTGGTTCAGCAGTGCTAGATGAGTACAGCCTTAGATTTGTTAATTGGTTACCAGGAAAGGAAATATCAATGGAACTAATTATATTGCAACACTGATGACCTCTTTAGAATTCAAACTTGGTTTAAGTAGATGTGGTTCTGTAATGTGCTGGAGCACCGTGTGCTGTGGAATCCATGCCATTTACATTGTGGGCTATTACCATAGCACTAGCAGCAACAGTCAAATAACTGAATGCAGAAACACACTGACAATGTAAAACCCGTATCACTGGTCTATACGGGTGGACTGAATGCACTTGTGGCTGGAAAAAATGGCATATAAAACCACTTATTTATATTACAGCTTTGCAGCAGAAATTAGGACTGCCATCAACAGCAACATGAAAAGTAAAGGGCCTTAATGTCTCTTAAAAATTGTAGGATATTTTCCAACAATATTTTACATTTTATGTATTGAAAGTATTCCCCCTACACTTACTTTAAGAGGGCCTCCTAATTGTTAGCTTTAACGTGTGTTAAAAGATAGTCTTCTGTTTACCCTTTACAGTTTAACAAGTTGGGAAAAGTAATTATTTTTATACATTCATTTTTTAAACATGCAAAGGAAGCATTACCCCTATCCAAGACCTTGCTATTTGTATCCTTGTGATAATTATAATTATGGATAATGCCTAACAATTTTCCATACCTATTTCAAGCAAAATAATTGAAAGGGTTTTTTCTTGTTGGTTCAGTTTACCTTATTTGAATATGTTTGTTTAAATTCTAATTGATGCTGATATAGTATTATTGGGGGATTTGTCTGGGAGGAATCACTGAGCCTTACAGTTGAATTAATGTATGTTGAAATAAGGTGTTCAATTCAAGACACTTCAAGAATGTTGTCATTTGAACTGTATATGATAGTTCAGGTAAGGCACAGTAACTCTTGGGTCAGCCAGTTTTCAGACATTGGGTCATTGGCTTCACCTATTGAGACAAAATCTCTGAAATAAGGCGGCAAAGTAGCATAGAAGGATGACCAAATTCCCTCATTCCTGCAGTCATTTTCTACCCTAGATTCCTGAGGATATTGATTGGCTTGTTCTTGGACACTGTTTTGTGGGCATCAGTATCTTGCCTGCCAGTATCTTGCCCAAGTGAGCATTCCTCCTGTGTAAGCCTAGTCACCAGTGGAGGTGTCACAGGTGAGCCTGATCATGTCCTCACCTGACATCCACACTTGCAGCAGGGGTCATTAGACATCAGTCAGGAATAGGAACTCCAGCTCATTTTCCCCTTCCCCAGCCCAGGAGTGCTGAATTTATAGCACATAACTGTTGTTCTGGCTTAGGCCAATTGATTTGATTCTCAGTTTAAAACACCTTCGCTACCCAGATAATCTCAAAGAACTGGGACTATATACTTTAGCGAAGCGTCAACTTGGGCAATTTGATTGAGATTTATAAAATAATGAAAGGTCTAGATTGTGCAGTGAATGCTGATTCCCTGTATACCTTCAAGTGAGAGCTGGACCTGCTTCTAGCTAAGGTGGAGATCACTTTATAAAAGAGGTAGCTACCCTGTGATATAAATCAGGGTCAATGTAATCTCCTGGACTGGTTTTGATCGCCTAAAGGGGCTAGAGAGGAATTTTCCAGATTCTTCCTGAATTGGCCTAGGTTTTTAGCTGGCTTTTCATCCCTCCGAGGAGATTACCTGGCTCTAAGTTGATAGTAAGTGTCTGTATCGTGATGCACATCACAACTATATCAGACAGGTTTGATGGACCAACTATTTTTTCTTTCTGTCATTTTTGTATGTTTGTAATTGACTGGAATTCTTTGAGGATATAACGAGCATGGTGGATAGAGGTGTACCGATGGATGTGGTGTATTTAGATTTCCAAAAGGCATTCGATAAGGTGCCACACAAAAGGTTACTGCAGAAGATAGAGGTATGCGGAGTCAGAGGAAATGTATTAGCATGGATAGAGAATTGGCTGGCGAACAGAAAGCAGAGAGTCGGGATAAATGGATCCTTTTCGGGTTGGAAATCGGTGGTTAGTGGTGTGCCACAGGGATCAGTGCTGGGACCACAACTGTTTACAATATACATAGATGACCTGGAAGAGGGAACAGAGTGTAGTGTAACAAAATTTGAATATGACACAAAGATTAGTGGGAAAGCGGGTTGTGTAGAGGACACAGAGAGGCTGCAAAGAGATTTGGATAGGTTAAGCGAATGGGCTAAGGTTTGACAGATGGAATACAATGTCAGAAAGTGTGAGGTCATCCACCTTGGGAAAAAAAACAGTAAAAGGGAATATTATTTGAATGGGGAGAAATTACAACATGCTGCGGTGCAGAGGGACTTGGGGGTCCTTGTGCATGAATCCCAAAAAGTTAGTTTGCAGGTGCAGCAGGTAATCAGAAAGATGAATGGAATGTTGGCCTTCATTGCGAGAGGGATGGAGTACAAAAGCAGGGATGTCCTTCTGCAACTGTATAGGGTATTGGTGAGGCCACACCTGGAGTACTGCGTGCAGTTTTGGTCACCTTACTTAAGGAAGGATATACTGGCTCTGGAGGGCGTACAGAGACGATTCACTAGGCTGATTCTGGAGATGAGGGGGTTACCTTATGATGATAGATTGAGTAGACTGGGTCTTTACTCGTTGGAGTTCAGAAGGATGAGGGGTGATCTTATAGAAACATTTAAAATAATGAAAGGGATAGACAAGATCGAGGCAGAGAGGTTGTTTCCACTGGTAGGGGAGACTAGAACTAGGGGGCACAGCCTCAAAATACGGGGGAGCCAATTTAAAACCGAGTTGAGAAGGAATTTCTTCTCCCAGAGGGTTGTGAATCTGTGGAATTCTCTGCCCAAGGAAGAGTTGAGGCTAGCTCATTGAATGTATTCAAGTCACAGATAGATAGATTTTTAACCAATAAGGGAATTAAGGGTTACGGGGAGCGGGCGGGTAAGTGGAGCTGAGTCCACGGCCAGATCAGCCATGATCTTGTTGAATGGCGGAGCAGGCTCGAGGGGCTAGATGGCCTACTCCTGTTCCTAATTCTTATGTTCTTATGTTCTTATGACAGAGGAGAGATCAAGGATTAAACAGGGACCTTTTTGGTTCAATTTCAAGTTGCTTTTATCAATTGAGCCTTTACACTTTGATTTTCTTTTCAAAGGATGTGAATACTGACACATGTACGTGACTGAGAATATGAACAGTCTTCCCAATATCGTCTCTTTCGAGCATCAAAATATGGGTTGCCAGTTTGCGAACCCAGGCAAATGATCTTCTATTGATTTCCATGACATCCTGCTTTATTAAATAGATTATAACTATGGTGCATTTACATTTTAGAATGCAAACATGCAGTTCAAATGCATTAATTCATAATTGAGAATCGGATTAATGACCCTCACTGTGACCTTTGTAAATGCTAATTTGTTAATCCTTCAGTTAAACACTTGGTACACCTCCTTATTCAGTGACTTCCAGGATCAGGGTGCACCCAGTGTAGACTTCAGACGCCCCTTATATTTATTGTTGTGAACTAGAATGCTTCTGAATAAATTAGTAGATGTGCTGTAGCATAACTGTTTATTTAATTAGTTTATCTCTGTTTCTTGATCTCTCAGTGAAATAACTGGAAAACCAGTTGAAGAGTGTGGGACACTGGCAGCGAAACCCTTACTCTAAAGAAATTGGTCTTTTTTGCTTTATGGAGTCTGGGGAAAAAAGTTGTTTGATTTCTTTTTCCAGAAATCCTTGTAAACTTTGGGTTCTGTCAATGAGCAGTGCAAGGCTACATAGAATAAGAACGGCACTTGTTCTGCTTTGCAGAGCACGAAGCAGAAGTGGTTGGAGTTGGAGCCAATAACATGCCAGAGGGAATTGATGTTCAACTTTCTCAGTTTAAAAACATAGAAACATAGGAGCAGTAGTAGGCCATTCGACCATTCGAGTCTGCACCGCCATTCAATATGATCATGGCTGATCCTCTATCTCAACACCATATTCCCGCTTTTTCCCCATATCACTTGATGCCTTTTGTTTCTAGAAATCTATCTATCCCCCTCTTAAATATATTCAGTGACTTCTATGGTAGAGAATTCCACAGATTCGCTACCTTCAGAGTGAAAACATTTCTCCTCATCTCGGTCCTAAATTTCCTACCTCGTATCCTGAGACTGTGACCCCTTGTTCTAGACTTCCCAGCCAGGGGAAACATCCTCCCTGCATCCAGTCTATCCAACCCAGTCAGAATGTTATATGTTGCAATGAAATACCCTCTCATTCTTCTAAACTCTAGTGAATACAGGCCTAGTCGACCCAATCTCTCCTCATACGACAATCCTGCCATCCCAGGAATCAGTCTGGTGAACCTTCACTGCAATCCCTCTATGGCAAATATATCCTTTCTTGGGTAAGAAGACCAAAACTGCACACAATACTCCAGGTGTGGTCTCACCAAGGCCCTGCATAACTGTAGTAAGACATCCTTGCTCTCCTGTACTCAAATCATCTTGCAATGAAGGCCAACATACCATTTGCCTTCCTAACTGCTTGCTGCACCTGCATGTTTGCTTTCAATGACTGGTGTACAAGGACATCCAGGTCCCTTTGTACATCAACACTTCCCAAGCCATCACCATTTAAATAATACTATGTCCTTATGTTTTTCCTACCAAAGTGGATAACTTCACATTTAACCACGTCATACTGCATCTGCCATGTGTTTGCCCATTCACTCAACATATCTAAAATCGCTTTGCAGCGTCTTTGTATCCTCCTCACAACTCACAATCCCACCTAGTTTTGTGTTGTCAGCAAACTTGGAAATATTACATTTGGTTCCCTCATCCAAATCATGTATATATATTGTGAATAGTTGGGGCCCAAGCACTGAACCATGTGGTACCCCACTAGTCACTGCCCGCCACACTGAAAAAGACCCGTTTATTCCTACTCTCTGTTTCCTGTCAGTTAACCAATTTTCAAACCATGCCAATACATTACCCCCAATCCTATGTGCTTTAATTTTGCACACTAACCTCTTATGTGGGACTTTATCAAAGGCCTTCTGAAAATCCAAATACACTACATCCACTGGTTATCCCTTATCTATTCTATCAGTTACATCGTCAAAAAACTCCAACAGATTTGTTAAACATGATTTTCCTTTCATAAATCCATGTTGACTTTGTTTAATCCTGTTGATATTATCTAAATGTGCCATTATCACATCCTTTATAATAGACTCCAGCATTTTCCCTACTACTGATGTCAGGCTAACCGGTCTGTAGTTCCCCATTTTCTCTCTCCCTCCTTTTTTAAATAGTGAAGTTACATTTGCCACCCTCTAATCTGCAGGAACTGTTCCATAATCTATAGAATTTTGGAACATGACAACCAATGTATCTACTATTCCATGGCTACCTCTTTTAGTACTCTGGGATGCAGATCATCAGGCCCTGGGGATTTATCTGCCTTCAGTCCCATTAGTTTCTCCAGCACTATTTTCTTACTACTTATCATTTCCTTTAATTCCTCTTGTTCACTAGACCCTTGGTTCCCTAGCATTTCTGGGACGTTATTTGTGTCCTCTTCCATGAAGACAGAACCAAAGTATTTATTTAATTATTCTGCCATTTCCTTGTTCCCCATTATAAATTCTCCCGTTTCTGTCTGTAAAGGACCTACATTTGTCTTCACCAATCTTTTTCTTTTTACATAGTTGTAGAAACTTTGGCAGTCAGTTTTTATGTTCCTTGTAAGTTTACTCTCATACTCTATTTTTCCCCTCTTAATTAATCTCTTGGTCCTTTTTTGCTGAATTCTAAACTGCTCCCAATCCTGAAGTTTGCTACTTTTTCTGGCAACTTTGTATAACTCCTGGTGAAACTTGCATTGGTGAAGCAATGCAAGTGGGTTTTGATTCTGCAGCTATGACACAGCTGGAGCCAGAAAATTGTGACTGTGACAATAACTGAAGCCCAGATAATTCTCTTCCGCTAACACCTGAACTATTGGGGAGTTGGTGCTGAGGCTGTAATGGGACGGCTCTTAGTAAAGAGCAGGGTGAGTTTGTTTCTTTTGTGTGTTTCCACCTTGTTCTCCTCCCTCTCTGCAGCACTAACGTCATATACAGCATGACCAGTTTACACATTAGATTGCTGGCTTTGTGGGAGGAAAGAGTTAAGAAACACTTATAAAATAAAGATGTTCGTGCACTTACCTTGAAGCTGAATCATTCCATGGAGCCAGTCAGCAAAATGTCAAACAAATCAAAAGTGGCAAATGCTCACATCAGTTCCATCTTCTAGTTTATAGCCATGGAAATGATAGCCAGCACCAGGGTCGAATGCAGAATTTGTAGCATATCACAAATGCACTTACATTGCATATAATGCGAGCATCGAATCCTTGGAAAATGTTAATAAATTAGACTTTAATATATAGGTAGGTAGATTGGTCTGTCAGGGAAGAGAATCTGTAAAATATCACTCTCTTTTGGTCCTGAGTTTTAAAAAAAATAGAAGTTGCTTTTGTTCAGATGGTTGACACTGATCATCAGATATCACAGAGCAAGTCGTTCAGTCCCCACTCTGTTCACTTTTCAATACGAGTCATACCTCTTTTTAAACTTCTGTACCATTCCCTGACCAAGGAGGACATAGCCCTCTGCCAATGCAGTTATCAAGAGAGGTACATGAGAGCAGCCAGCAATGGCTCGTGCTCAGATTTACCCTCCCCTCCTTCTAATGAGGCAGCTTGCCGCCACTCCACAGAGAGTTCTTCATAAGCATGCAAGAATTGAAAGTTTATTCTATACATGAAAGAAACAAAGATAGATTCAATACCTGGAGGCTGGACTGTGACAGTGGTCAGTCCAGACATGTTCTCTCCAACTTTATACCAGACATTGTTGGGGTTCACCAGCCACTCCTCCACGTAACAATAGTATTTTCCACTATCATCAATATCGGCTTTTTGTAAGACCAAAGTGTAGTGCCCACGCGAAGGTTGTGCAGCCTGCAGTCTCTCCCTCCTTTTGTCTCTTCCTAACCAGTTCCCATACTCCAACACACAGTCACGGTTTGATTTCAGGATAAGTTTGTTCTCTTTCTCCAGTGATTTCTGAACATACCATTGTACAGAGAATTGCGAGTCTGGACTCGTTCGATTTGTGATGGTACAGTTTAAATGAATATTGTCATTTTCAATTACTATAAGGTTCCTTTTTATTTGGTTGACTTTTAATCTGCTATCTGTGAGGAAAGAAATGATCTGGTTACATGCAGGACAATGGTGAACACAAGCTAAAAATACATCTTGCTAATATTTTCCTCGTTTTTTCTCTCAGGCACTCTCGCCATCATAATATATTCTGCAGCTGGAGCAAGCACTTCACCACAGTCTGTGCTGAGACAATTTACTCCCAAGCAAGACACTAATCTCTCCTCTACCTCTTCTGTGTCAGCTGTGGCTCAGTTGGTAGCACTCTTGCCTGAGTCAGAAGGTTATGTGTGTAAATCCCACTCCAGGAACGAGTACAAAAAAAATCTAGGCTGACACTCCAGTGCAATGCTGACGGAGTGCTGCACTGTCGGAGGTGCCGTCTTTCAAATGAAACGTTAGAGCAGACAGGGCCTCAGTTTATCAAGTGGATGTAAAAGATCCTATGGCACTATTTTGAAGAGGAGCAGGGGAGTTATCCCCAGTGTCCTGGCCAATATTTATCCCTCAATCAACATAACAAAAAATCAGATTATCTGGTCATTATCACATTGCTGTTTGTGGGAGCTTGCTTGAGCATAAATTGACTGCCGCGTTTCCCACATTACAACAGTGACTACACTCCAAAAGTAATTCATTGGCTGTAATAAAGAAATGGCACTAATCATGGGCGATTTCAACCTTCATATTGATTGGACAAAGCAAATTGGCCAGGGTAGTCTTGAGGAAGAGTTCATAGAGTGTATCCGGGATAGTTTTCTTGAACAGTACATTGCGGAACCAACCAGGGAGCAGGCTATCTTAGATCTGGTACTGTGTAATAAGACAGGATTAATAAATGATCTCGTAGTAAAGTATCCTCTAAGAATGAGTGACCATAACATGTTGAATTTCAAATTCAGTTGGAGGGTGAGAAAGTTGGTTCTCAAACCAAGTGTCCTAAGCTTAGGTAAAGGGGACTACAAAGGTATCAGGGCAGTGTTAGCTAAAGTGGACTGGGAAAATAGATTAAAGTATGGAAGGAGATATTTCATAACTCGCAACAAAAATATATCCCAATGAGAAGGAAAGACTGTAAGAGAAGGGATAACCATCATGGCTAACTAAGGAAATAATGGAGTATATCAAATTGAAAACAAAGGCGTACAATGTGGTCAAGACTAGTGGGAAGCCAGAGGATTGGGAAACTTGAAAGCCAGCAAAGAACGACTAAAAAAATGATAGAAAGGAAAGATAGACTATGAAAGTAAACTAGCACAAAATATAAAAACAGATAGTAAGAGTTTCTACAGGTACACAAAAAGGAAAAGAGTGGCTAAAGTAAATGTTGGTCCCCTAGAGGATGAGACTGGGGAATTAATAATGGAGTACAGGGAAATAGCAGAGACATTGAACAAATATTTTGTATCGGTCTTCCGGGTAGAAAACACTAAAAACATCCCAACAGTGGATAATCAAGAGGCAATAGGGAGGGAGAAACTTAATACTATCACTAAAGAAGTAGTACTCGGTAAAATAATGGGACTAAAGGCAGACAAGTCCACTGGACCTGATGGCTTGCATCCTAGGGTCTTAAAAGAAGTGGTTGCAGAGATAGTGGATGCATTGGATGTAATCTACCAAAATTCCCTGGATTCTGGGGAGGTCCCAGCAGATTGGAAAACCGCAAATATAACGCCCCTATTTAAAAAAGGAGGCAGACAAAAAGCATGAAACTATAGACCAGTTAGTCTAACATCTGTCGTTGCGAAAATGCTGGAGTCCATTATTAAGGAAGCAGTAGCGGGACATTTGGAAAAGCATAATTCAATCAAGCAGAGTCAGCATGGTTTTATGAAGGGAAATCACGTTTGACAAATTTGCTAGAGTTCTTGAGGATGTAACAAGCATAGTGGATAAGGGGGAACCACTGGATGTGGTGTATTTGGATTTTCAGAAGGCATTCAATAAGGTGCCACATAAAAGGTTATTGCACAAGATAAAAGTTCACGGGGTTGGGGGTAATATATTAGCAAGGATAGGGGATTGGCTAACTAACAGAAAACAGATAGTCGGGATAAATGGGTCATTTTCCGGTTGGCAAACAATGACTAGTGGGATGCCGCAGGGATCGGTGCTGGGTCCTTAATTATTTACAATCTATATGAATGACTTGGATGAAGGGACCAAGTGTAATGCAGCCAAGTTTGCTAATGATACAAAGATGGGTAGGAAAGCAAATTGTGAGGAGGACACAAAAAATCTGCAAAGGGATATAGACAGGCTAAGTGAGTGGACAAAAATTTGGCAGATGGAGTATAATGTGGAAAAATGTGAGGTTATCCACTTTGGCAGAAAAAACAGAAAAGCAAATTATAATTTAAATGGAGAAAAATTGCAAAGTGCTGCAGTACAGAGGGACCTGGGTGTCCTTGTGCATGAAACACAAAAAGTTAGTTTGCGGGTACAGCAAGTAATCAGGAAGGCAAATGAAATGTTGGCCTTTATTGCAAGGGGAATGGAGTATAAAAGCAGAGAAGTCCTGCTGCAACTGTACAGGGTATTGGTGAGGCCACACCTCGAGTATTGTGTACAGTTTTGGTCTCCGTATTTAAGGAAGGATATACTTTCATTGGAGGCTGTTCAGAGAAGGTTCATAAGGTTGATTCCGGAGATGATGGGGTTGACTTATGAAGATAGGTTGAGTAAATTGGGCCTATAAATATTGGAGTTCAGAAGAATGAGATGTGATCTTATCAAAACATATAAGATAATGAGGGGGCTCGACAAGGTGGATGCAGAGAGGATATTTCCACTCATAAAGGAAACTAAAACGAGGGGACATAATCTCAGAATAAGAGGCTGCCCATTTAAAACTGAGATGAGGAGGAATTTCTTCTCAGAGGGTTGTAAATCTATGGAATTCTCTGCCCCTGAGAGCTGTGGAGGCTGGGCCATTGAATATATTTAAGGTGGAGATAGACAGATTTTTGAGCGATAAGGG
The DNA here is from genome assembly GCF_044704955.1 of Pristiophorus japonicus. Lineage (NCBI taxonomy): Eukaryota > Metazoa > Chordata > Chondrichthyes > Pristiophoridae > Pristiophorus > Pristiophorus japonicus. The sequence goes on along the minus strand of NC_091987.1, from coordinate 68,800,981 downwards.
AATAAAGGGTTATGGAGAGCGGACAGGGAAGTGGAGCTGAGTTCATGATCAGATCAGCCATAATCTTATTAAATGGTGGAGCAGGCTTGAGGGGCCAGGTGGCTTATTTCTTATGTTCTTATGTAAGCACCTTGAGACATCCAGTGATCGTGAAAGACGCTATATAAATGTAAGTCTTTCTTTCTTCTTTCTTTACTCTCCTCCCACTGTCTGCTACAGAGCAGCAGTGAGATAACCCATGTAGCAGACTAGTCAACTTCAAATAAAGCTCTTCATGACTGTGGTTACAGAAGTCATCAGACAGTGTCATGACTTAAATTCATAACCACAGGCCTACAAAGCAGGTAGCTTAGCCACACCACTACAAGGATTACATTGTGTATCTTTTCCCTCAATCAATGAACTAATTGTGAGGAGTGTGAATCATATGAATAACTGTTTTGCCTGTGGAAGAATTCAGGACATTATTCAGTAGTGAGCTAGACAGTTTAAAATATACTGAGCTTTAGTGTGACTTCATCTGGCCAGCAACAGAGATAAATATGAAACATAGGCTGAGCAAAAGAAAAAAGAAGTCCCCCTGTTCCTGCTTTTAATGTTCATTGCACTCATGCTTCTGCTTTGATTCACTGAGGTCATCAATGGTATTATATACAAAAAGCTGCTGTATAGGTGCTGTGTTTGCATCTTTATTTTGCAAATGTATACTACATTAATATTTAATCAAAGCACTCACACATTAACATGTCAATTGTAATGTTACTCCTGCTGGTAATTTAAAAATAACGTGCGGACTGCAAGTTCCTCAGATTGCTTCGTAACATGAAAAGTTGCTATGTAATGAAACTATTCTCCTTTGTAAACTGGTTCTTGTGGAATAAAGTATTGTTTTAAAAACAATAGTTTCCTTGCAGTATATATACTATATGTTGAAAATTATATTGCAGAAATAATGGTGCCGGTCTAGGAAGCTTTTGCAAACATTGGTGCCAAAAATCCATGACTGTTTGGGCGCACTCCACAGTAACTTTGGCCGAGATCCAAACTCTGCTCTGAGGATCAGGACCCAGACATGGCCGTTTCTACAGAGCCTTTCTGGGGGCAGAGCCTCTGCTCACCACCAACAAGGCTTGCGGTGTAAGAGTGGGAGTGGTCGGGGACAGGGACTCCCATACAGGAGTACACATGTCCCTGGCCTCGTGAGAACATTGGCAGGCCAGTACACTTGGCTTGGAGCAGGCGTTCCAGCTCGTCCAATATCACAAGTTGTGCTCACCTGGGGATCTAGGCCTGTGTCATGGCCTGGTACTTAATGATACTTAAAGGGTTGACGGTGGATAGGCAATGGCAGACATTTAAAGATCACATGGGTGAAATTCAACAATTGTACATCCCTGTCTGGCGTAAAAATAAAACGGGGAAGGTGGCTCAACCGTGGCTAACAAGGGAAATTAGCGATAGTGTTAAATCCAAGAAAGAGGCATATAAATTGGCCAGAAAAAGCAGCAAACCTGAGGACTGGGAGAAATTTAGAATTCAGCAGAGGAGGACAAGGGTTTAACTAGGAAGGGGAAAATAGAGTATGAGAGTAAGCTTGCAGGGAACATAAAAACTGACTTCAAAAGCTTCTATAGATATGCGAAGAGAAAAAGATTAGTGAAGACAAATGTAGGTCCCTTGCAGTCAGAATCAGGTGAATTTATAATGGGGAACAAAGAAATGGCAGACTAATTGAACAAATACTTTTGGTTCTGTCTTCACTAAGGAAAACTAAAATAACCTTCAGAAATACTAGGGAACCGAGGGTCTAGCAAGGAGGAGGAACTGAAGGAAGTCCTTATTAGTCAGGAAATTGTGTTAGGGAAATTGATGGGATTAAAGGCTGATAAATCCCCAGGGCCTGATAGTCTGCATCCCAGAGTACTAAAGGAAGTAGCCCTAGAAATAGTGGATGCATTGGTGGTCATTTTCCAACATTCTATAGACTCTGGATCAGTTCCTATCGACTGGAAGGTAGCTAATGTAACCCCACTTTTTAAAAAAGGAGGGTGAGAGAAAGCGGGGAATTATAAACCGGTTAGCCTGACATTGATAGTGGGGAAAATGTTGGAATCGGTTATTAAAGATGTAATAGCAACGCATTTGGAAAGCAGCGACAGGATCGGTCCAAGTCAGCATGGATTTATGAAAGGGAAATCATGCTTGACAAATCTTCTAGAATTTTTTGAGGATGTAACTAGTAGAGTGGGCAAGGGACAGCCAGTGGATGTGGTATATTTCGACTTTCAATAGGCTTTTGACAAGGTCCCACACAAGAGATTAGTGTGCAAAATCAAAGCACATCATATTGGGGGTAATGTATTGACGTGGAGAGAGAACTGGTTGGCAAACAGGAAGCAAAGAGTAGGAATAAACGGGTCCTTTTCAGAATGGCAGGCGGTGACTAGTTGGGTACCGCAAGGTTCAGTGCTGGGACTCCAGCTATTTACAATATACATTAATGATTTAGACAAAGGAATTGAATGTAATATCTCTAAGTTTGCAGATGACACTAAGCTGGGTGGCAGTGTGAGCTGTGAGGAGGATGCTAAGAGGCTGCAGGGTGACTTGGACAGGTTAGGTGAGTGGGCAAATGCATGGCAGATGCAGTATAATGTAGATAAATGTGAGATTATCCACTTTGGTGGCAAAAACAGGAAGGCAGAATATTATCTGAATGGTGACAGATTAGGAAAAGGCGAGGTACAATCAGACCTGGGTGTCATGGTACATCAGGCATTGCAAGTTGGCATGCAGGTACAGCAGGCGGTGAAGAAGGCAAATGATATGTTGGCCTTCAGAGCGAGAGGATTTGATTATAGGAGCAGGGGAGTCTTACTGCAGTTGTGCAGGGCCTTGGTGAGGCCACACCTTGAATATTGTGTACAGTTTTGGTCTCCTAATCTGAGGAAGGACATTCTTGCTATTGAGGGAGTGCTGCGAAGGTTCACCAGACTTATTCCCGGGATGGCAGGACTGACATATGAAGAAAGACTCGATCAACTAGGCTTATATTCACTGGAATTTAGAAGAATGAGAGGGGATCTCATAGAAACATATAAAATTCTGACGGGATTGGACAGATTAGATGCAGGAAGAATGTTCCCGATGTTGGGGAAGTCCAGAACCAGGGGTCACAATCTAAGGATATGGGATAAGCCATTTAGAGCCGAGATGAGGAGAAACTTCTTCACTCAGAGAATTGTGAACCTGTGGAATTCTTTACCACAGAAAGTTGTTGAGGCCAGTTCGTTAGATATATTCAAAAGGGAGTTAGATGTGGCCCTTACGGCTAAAGGGATCGAGGAGTATGGGGAGAAAGCAGGAATGCTGTACTGAAGTTGCATGATCAGCCATGATCATATTGAATGGTGGTGCAGGCTCGAAGGGCCGAATGGCCTGTTCCTGCACCTATTTTCTATGTTTCTATGGTCCCCTGAAAACAATTTTAGCTTCCCTTTCTAAAGGCTGTCGATGGGCCCACATAAGGCATCTTTCCCGCTGGACCTGGACACACAAACTGCAATTATCACCTACTTCCCTATGGTGGCATGTGATCTTAGTAGCAAGACTGCCTTGGGCAATTGTTTTAATTAAATGACCCTGACTCCCATGAACTTTGGTGGGATCTGGTGGGCAGAGGTCACAGACAGGTGAATTGTGGCACTTGCGCTGGGTTGTTGGGCCCACGGGTTTTTGGGCCCATTGTGCCTCGAGACACCCCAGCCTGGACCTAGGATCTAAAAAGTTTCACAATGACAAAAAGTAGCTGCTCCAAGCATGCTTTAAAAAAAAAAGTATGCTGATTCTTGAAAAAAGAACATTACATTACACTGATATGCCGCTGCACATCATCCACTTTAAACTAACTGAGTGCTAGGTACATTCCCCAATGTTGTACAACACATTGCATGAGCTGGCAATTAAAACAAGGAGACTGAAACTGCACAGACGACAGTTCCCAGCCAAATGGATTTAGAGAGCTCTATGTGGCACTCACAGACTCTGGAGTAGTACAATGAATCTACTATACATATTGATTAATGGAGCTGAATCAGGCACACATTAATGGATAACATGTTACCGCAATACACTGATGCTCGTCTAATAAATATCAGTGCTGTTCATCTAGCATAAATGCTTTCCCTCCAAGGACTGCTGAAACATCCTTCAAATAATTTTGAAGTATAAGGAGGATCAAATATTCGCAATTTAAAAAAAACAATGCCTTTAATCTTCTCACTACAACATCATCTCTGCTTGCAGTTCCTACCAGTACATCCTTATGGATATCTAGAATACAGTACAGCCAGTCCAATTTACCACACATTCTCTACATAGAATACTCAATTTTATGCCTCATTTCTTAAACAAAAGCTAGTCTTCTGTCATGGTGAATAGATTTAGATAAATTAATTGTTTGTTTGGAATTACAGATAATGATGGAAAAATAAATTGGAATGAACAAAGGAGGGAAATTAAAAAGTATAAAGGAAAACTGCTTCTGTATTTCTATTGCTGCACATTGAAAAATTATAGGTGAAATATGCAAATATATGAACCTTTTGTTGAGGGGGACATAAAAAGAAAGGGAAGAGAACATTTATAGGCATCATCCCCATTAGGTTTATAAACATTTCTAAATTACCATAGAACTCAGCACACACACAAGCATGCAGATGCAGACTAAGACAACACACAAAGATATGGACACACAGACAGACACACACACACACACACACACAGATAAAGACACATAAGCAAACACATAAATACAGATCGGTATACAGACGCATGTCTGCAGATAGTCATTGACAGATACACATAGATACAGACAGAATTACACACACACATACAGATACATTTTTTTAAATGAGCAGATATATTGGTATTTTATCATAACTATTTAGTTGCTTCTTTTTAGCCTCCCTTTTCCTAATTTCTGTCTATCTATTTAGCTTTGAACAAAATGTACTCAGGATAGTATTGATTCTGATGCTACTTTTATCTTTTGTCCCAGAATTAATAGTATCCCAATTGTGTGGCATTTTGTGAATTAAACAGATGGAATTTAGTAAGAATTTGAGATTTTTTTTAAAGAAACCAAAACGTCTTTCAACAATAATTTCACAACAACCAGAATCTGGTGATGTCCTGAGAGCTGCTGAACTAGAAGGTGAAAGGGTTAATGATCCTTGAGAATAGACTATTAATAGGCCAATCTGTATCCCTAATTATAACTCTCTGTTGGCTAGTGACATAGCAACAGATTAAATACATCAATTGTATTATCAAGGGAAAACTAAATAACAGATTATTTTCTTAGTTCAAGCAAGATAATATATGCTGGGTAAAACACATTAGATGCAGTCATTCGAATCCTGCTCTAACACAATTCTGCTGGTACCATTTCAGTAACAAAAGCTGACATTTTATTTCATTCATTCAAGTCTTTTAGCTGGGTAATCATCGAAGATGATGTGCACTATCCTGGACAATGAATGAGAAATGTACGATGAATGAGTAGGGGCTTGTTTAGGGCAACAAAGGCAGGTTATTGTGCGAGAAGCTGAATGCACATTTTAAGGAGGAAAATGGCTGCATTTTACAAAATCTTCAATGTCTAAATTCCTCACTGAACATTTTAGTTACTGACTGAGTACTCGATTGCTAAAATAATTGGTTGCCCTAGCCCAGAAGTGGGTGGATGTTGTGCAATTTCCCAACGCTTCTGGGACCTGTGCTAATGAAGGTGCTGAGAGGATTGTTATTATATGTAATTCAACATATTCTGCATAATTATGTTGCCCAGAAGCTAAACCCCACCCCTGGTTCATTAGTGTTCACAATAGCAGGAGAGATTTAGTGCACAAAGTAAAACGTTATTTTGTGACCATACATCCTCTTCCTAGTCTGTTTTACTGAGGACCAGTAAACAATCTGAGCTTTAAATGAAGAGTCAGTGCTTGTTTGCTATACTTGTTACAATTTGTAATATGCCAAAATCTAATATCTTAAACAATACAATTTGAGGCAATTTATATGTTCAAAATCAGTACTTCAGACCAGTTTCAGTTCACACTGGTACCAATTCTGGAAGTAGTACCTCCTGGGCCCAGCCAAGTCTGCCAGCAACAATCCAGGATGCACACAAGCACTGGGCAGGTTTAGAAACATAGAAACATAGAAAATAGGTGCAGGAGCAGGCCATTCGGCCCTTCGAGCCTGCACCACCAGCCAATATGATCATAGCTGATCATGCAAATTCAGTACCCCACTCCTGACTTCTCTCCATACCCCCTAATCCCTTTAGCCGTAAGGGCCACATCTAACTCCCTTTTGAATATATCCAATGAACTGGACTCAACAACTTTCTGTGGGAGAGAATTCCATAGGTTCACATTCTCTGGGTGAAAAAGTTTCTCCCCATCTCGGTCCTAGATGGCTTACCCCTTATCCTTAGACTGTGACCACGGATTCTGGACTTCCCCAACATCAGGAACATTCTTCCTGCATCTAACCCATCAGAATTTTATATGCTTCTATGAGATCCCCTCTCATTCTTCTAAATTCCAGTGAATATAAGCCTAGTCAATCCAGTCTTTCTTCATATGTCAGTCCGGCCATCCCGGGAATCAGTCTGGTGAAGCTTCGCTGCACTCCCTCAATAACAAGAATGTCCTTCCTCAAATTAGGAGACCAAAACTGCACACAATACTCAAGGTGTGGTCTCACCAAGGCCGTGTACAACTGCAGTAAGACCTCCCTGTTCCTATACTCAAATCCTCTCGCTATGAAGGCCAACATGTCATTTGCTTTCTTTACTGCCTGCTGTACCTGCATGCCTACTTTCAATGACTGATGTACCATGACACCCAGGTCTTGCTGCACCTCCCGTTTTACTAATCTGTCACCATTCAGATAATAATCTGCCTTCCTGTTTTTGCCACCAAAGTGGATAACCTCACATTTATCTACATTATACTGCATCTGCCATGCATTTGCCCGCACACCCTGCAGCCTAGCCTCTTAGCATCCTCCTCACAGCTCACACTGCCACCCAGCTTAGTGTCATCTGCAAACTTGGAGATATTACACTCAATTCCTTCATCTAAATCATTAATGTATATTGTAAATAGCTGGGATCCCAGCACTGAACTTTGCAGTACCCCACTAGTCACTGCCTGCCATTCTGAAAAGGACCCATTTATTCCCACATTTTGCTTCCAGTCTGCCAATAGTTCTCTATCCACGTCAATACATTACCCCCAATACCATGTGCCTTAATTTTGCACACTAATCTCTTGTGTGGGACCTTGTCAAAAGCCTTTTGAAAGTCCAAATACACCACATCCACTGGTTCTCCCTTATCCACTCTTCCACTTACATCCTCAAACAATTCTAGAAGATTTGTCAAGCATGATTTCCCCTTCATAAATCCATGCTGACTTGGACCGATCCTGTCACTGCTTTCCAAATGCGCTGCTATTACATCTTTAATAATTGATTCCAGCATTTTCCCTACTACCGATGTCAGGCTAACTGGTCTATAATTCCCTGTTTTCTCCCTCCCTCCGTTTTTAAAAAGTGGAGTTACATTAGCTACCCTCCAATCCATAGGAACTGATCCAGAGTCCATGGAATGTTGGAAAATGACCACCAATGCATCTTCTATTTCTAGGGCCACTTTCTTAAGTACTCTGGGATGTAGACTATCAGGCCCTGGGGATTTACCGGCCTTCAATCCCATCAATTTCCCTAACACCATTACTGACTAATAAGGATTTCCCTCAGTTCCCCCTTCTCGCTAGTATTTTCGGGAGGTTATTCGTGTCTTCCTTAGTGAAGACAGAACCAAAGTATTTGTTCAATTGGTCTGCCATTTCTTTGCTCCCCATTATGAATTCACCTGCTTCTGACTGCAAGGGACCTACATTTGTCTTCACTAATCTTTTTCTCTTCACATATCTATAGAAGCTTTTACAGTCAGTTTTTATGTTCCCTGCAAGCTTACTCTCATACTCTATTTCCCCCTCCTAATTAAACCCTTAGTCCTCCTCTGCTGAATTCTAAATTTCTCCCAGTCCTCAGGTTTGCTGCTTTTTCTGGCCAATTTATATGCCTCTTCCTTGGATTGAACACTATCCCTAATTTCCCTTGTTAGCCACGGTTGAGCCACTTTCCCCGTTTTATTTTTACGCCAGACAAGGATGTACAATTGTTGTAGTTCATCCATGTGATCTTTAAATTTCTGCCATTGCCTATCTACCGTCAACACTTTAAGTATCATTCGCCAGTCTATCCTAGTCAATTCATGTCTCATACCATCGAAGTTACCATTCTTTAAGTTCAGGACCCTAGTCTCTGAATTAACTGTGTCACCCTCCATCTTAATGAAGAATTCTACCATATTATGGTCACTCTTCCCCAAGGGGCCTCGCACGACAAGATTGCTAATTAATCCTCTCTCATTACACAAGACCCAGTCTAGGATGGCCAGCTCTCTAGTTGGTTCCTTGACATATTGGTCTAGAAAACCATCCCTTATACACTCCAGGAAATCCTCCTCCACCGCATTGCTACCAGTTTGGTTAGCCCAATCTATATGTAGATAAAGTTACCCATGATAACTGCTGTACCTTTATTGCACGCATCCCTAATTTCCTGTTTAATGCCATCCCCAACCTCACTACTACTGTTTGGTGGTCTGTACACAACTCCCACTAGCGTTTTCTGCCCTTTGGTGTTTCGCAGCTCTACCCATATAGATTCCACATCATCCAAGCTAATGTCCTTCCTTACTATTGCATTAATCTCCTCTTTAACCAGTAACGCTACCCCACCTCCTTTTCCTTTCTATCCTTCCTGAATATTGAATACCCCTGGATGTTGAGTTCCTAGCCTTGGTTACCCTGGAGCCATGTCTCCATAATCCCAATTACATCATATCCGTTAACTGCTATCTGCGCAGTTAATTCATCCGCCTTATTACGAATGCTCCTTGCATTGAGACACAGAGCCTTCAGGCTTGTTTTTTTAACATTCTTTGTCCTTTTAGAATTATGTTGTAATGTGGCCCTTTTAGATTTTTGCCCTTGATTTCTCTGCCCTCAACTCTTACTTTTCTCCTTCCTACCTTTTGCTTCTGCCCCCTTTTTACTTCCCTCTGTCTCCCTGCATAGATTCCCAACCCCCTGCCACATTAGTTTAAACCCTCCCCAACAGCACTAGCAAACACTCCGCCTAGGACATCGGTTCCGGTCCTGCCCAGGTGCAGACCGTCCGGTTTGTACTGGTCCCACCTTCCCCAGAGCCAGTTCCAATGTCCCAGGAATTTGAATCCCTCCTCCTTGCACCATTCCTCTCGCCACTTATTCATCTGAACTATCATGCTATTCCTACTCTGACTAGCACGTGGCACTGGTAGCAATCCTGAGATTACTACCTTTGAGGTGCTACTTTTTAATTTAACTCCTAGCTCCCTAACTTCAGCTTGTAGGACCTCATCCCATTTTTTACCTATATGTACCACGATAGCTGGCTGTTCACCCCCCCCACCCCCTCCCCTCCAGAATGCCCTGCAGCCGCTCCGAGGCATCCTTGACCCTTACACCAGGGAGGCAACATACCATCCTGGAATCTCGTTTGCAGCCGCAGAAATGCCTATCTGTTCCCCTTACAATAGAATCCCCTATCACGATAGCTCTCCCACTCTTTTTCCTGCCCTCCTGTGCACCAGAGTCATCCCTGGTGCCATGAACTTGGCTGCTGCTGCCTTCCCCTGATGAGCCACCTCCCTCAACAGTATCCAAAACGGTGTATCTGTTTTGGAGGGAGGTGACCGCAGGGGACCCCTGCACTATCTTGCTTCCCTTGCTCTTCCTGATGGTCACGTCTAACTACATGTCCATCTTTCAAGCTATAGTTCATGCCTAGGCGACCTTTGAACATCAACATGCAGTGTCTGCCGACTCATTAGATGCCTTCCTTGACCAGTGGGCAGCACAAGGTATTTTCATTTTGGTTTCCACCATCCTCACCATCATGGCTTTCTTATTTTAGATACTTTGTTGTTTATATTGTTTTGTTTAAAATGAATTTAAAAACACTCCCTGAAACTTTCATGTTCTTGTTGCTTTGTCTTAGCCCAGTTCGATATTCACACAGGACTACCTTAAATACAACTACAATATTTAAATGTCCAAGCTCCAAATGGACTAAAAGTGTCCATTGTTTTGTGAGGGGACTTTCTGAAATCTCATTCCTTTTCTCTTCTAAAGGAAGCAATTTTACAGCAGTTCTAATTCTGCTCACTTCACTAAATTAAAGCTTGGTTATAGAATGATACAGCACAGAAGGAGGCCATTCGGCCCATCGTGCCTGTGCCAGCTACATTTTAAAACAATGGGCCATAATTTGCTGTAGCAGGGCAACGAATGGTTAGACTTGCCCTTGCCTGTTTAATCGCAATAATATTTTGCATTGCAATTTGCTGAAAGTGCGAGCTGATAACATCACAGCGAGGGATACCAGGCATCTGGGTCCTGAGTGAGCAGAACCAGCAACTGTATATCTCCTTAGCCAGCAGATTGAAGGATTGTGAAATTAACAGTGCAAGGAAATTTCAATGAGAGTGGATGAATTCAATGTCAAATCAGGTACAGAAAGAAAAATAAAGAGGGAAAGAAAGATTGGATTCAGAGTGAAACAAGACAAAGGAAAAATAAAAAAAATGTTTTATTTAAAGTGTTACATTTAAAAAATCTCTAACAACAAATAAAACCTGAAGAAATGAGACTCCACACTTTTAATCATTTAAATTTCAATGCCAGAGAGGTTGTTTGGCAGTAATTCACACTTATCACATTGATAAAAGGGTACTTAGATTGAACTGAAGTGTACCTAGACTTAAACACTTTCTGTGGTGAGTTTAGTTTGTATCTACTGCGTACAGACAGCAACTTCACGCCGTTCAATGCATTTCAATGGTGAGCCACACAGCAAAATGTCATTTTCATGAAGCTAACAGCAGAGTGGTGCATCTCGGACAGCCACCTTTGGATTTCTGCATTTAACGGCACATCTACCCTCGCCTGAAGTTGCTGTAGCATTTGCACATAAATAACAGTGAACGCCATTAGCTGGACAGCAAATTATGGCCGTTTAAGACATGCGAGGAGTGTTTATTTTATTATGAATTCAGGTTGTCAGTAATGTGGGGCTGCACCAAATGCAAGCACCATACTAGAAAATAAATATCTGGGAGAGAGGTAGAATTAGACCATCTGGAGTTTTATTGAGTTGATGTTTGTCAATCATGTGAACTGCTTTGAACTTTTCTAGGGACCCACGGCAGTCAAACAGTAAAATCAATATGACAATTAAAGTTCCTCAGCTTTTACACATAAGTGATCAATCCTGATGCAGCATTCAAAGCAGCATTGAAATGAATTTATTCTTTTACCCTCACAACACTGCCCTTTTATTAAACATTTATTAACTTGGGGCAGGCAGTCCTAAGAGGACGATTCATGATTAACCTGCCAGGATTGCAACTGCAGAACTGATCCGTAATAAAGTACCAGAATTAGTTGTGGAAATGTGTTTGATTTCCCAGTGGTGAACTGTCAAGAGTTCTTGCACATCAGTGTGGTAAGCTTGTAGTTCAGGTCAGGTAAGCATCTACCCATCTATCTCTCTCCTCACCTGGGAAGTGGTTTACTACATGATTCCTCTGCATTTTCTTATTGGTCCATGGGTTATTACTTCTCTATCTCCTTTGTCTCATTGATTAATCTGCCTCTGATATTGGTCTGTAAATCTCAAATCAGATGCATCCCTTTCTCTCATCCATTTGATTTGTGCTTGCTAAATTAATTCTAGAAAAACACAACAGGCCACAGGAAACAGAAGACTGAGGAAATTAAAGCCTGAAACTGGAAATGTTAATTAAGTTAAATTAAATGTATATATTTAAGAGTTCAAGTTGTAACTGAAAGTCTAACCAACAGGTAGCCAGCCACATGGCAATCTGAAAGGCCCAGCCCTGCAGAACTCTGAAACTGGAATTATAAGTAGACCCACATAATTTGGGTCATTAAATGAGGCTAAGAGGAAATCTACCCTGAGATTAGTCAGGAGTCAAGAGTGTATCAGCAACACAGTTCCATTTCCTACCCTCAAATTACATCAATCAGCAATACCATGGAAGATCAATTCGTAAACTGCAGATTTACTGTATTCCATTTCTAGCATTCTGATTGTTCCTGGGGAACCAGGTGAACATTGATGCATTATCACTCTGATAGTTTCCAGAGACCATTTAGATGCGAGAAGTATGCACCCACTCTCAGCTCCCGCCCCAACAGTGTTCCACTCCACACCAGACCACCTGTACCCCATTCTCTGGCCAGCTTGTGCCTGTTTCTCACCCCAGAAGTGCTTTAGTCTCCAAGCCCATAATGCTCTCCTTTCCAGCTTGTTCTTCCCTGGTCCCTTGCCTACCTGTGCTCATTTCCCTGTCCTTTCACAGTCCATACCAGCCTCATACTACACTCCCTGGCATACCTGCAAACCACTGCTAACCCTGGAAATAAAAGGAAAGAGTTATCTCATAAAAGTAATACAAAAAAAATTGCTCTCTTTTTATATATTTTTACCAAAATAGGTTTGCAAATGAACTGCTTCTATTTGTTCAATAAGAATTATTCGTGCTGGTTTCCAGCTGATGTTACTCTAAACAGCTTTCTTCAATATTTATTTCACAAAGTACAATTACTATTACAGACTCCCAGACCCTATTTCCAGTTTCCCTGCGCTCTCTCAGGTCCCAAACCTTGGACTCCAGCTCCCTCCTGGTCCCAGCCCATGGTCTCCTTGCTGAACTACATGCTTCCTCCAAGCTTCCAGGCCATGGACCCAGCCCCCACTCTCTTCAGGGCCGCAGCGACCCGGTTTGTCTCTCACTCAAATGTTATGCAGCAACCTATGGATGTGCCAATATTAGAAAAGGCACCCTTCACAACCACCAGATGTCTCAAAGCACTTTACAGCCAATGAAGTACTTTTGGAGTGTAGTCACTGTTGTAAGGTAGGGAACGCAGCAGCTAATTTGAGCACAGCAAGCTCCCACAAACAGCAATGTGATGATGACCAGATAACCTGTTTTTATTATGTTGACTGAGGGATAAATATTGGCCAGGATACCAGGGATAACTCCCCTGCTCTTCTTCAAAATAGTGTCATGGGATTGTTTACGCCCAGCTTAGAGAGCAGACGGGACCTTGGATTAACGTCTCATCCGAAAGACCGCATCTCCGACAGCGCAGCACTCCCTCAGCACTGCACTGGAGTGTCAGCCTAGATTGAACTTGAACCCACAACCTTCTGACTCAGAGGCGAGAGTGCTACCCACTGAGCCACAGCTGACACTAATCAATGGCTCCGAATATAATTCTAGAACAACAGAAAGTCTAAATAACCTAGGGTGGCAATGCATCCTAGATCATGTACTACACTCCGCTCCCTTCACCCAAACTCTGCCAATGACCACACCCTCCAACATCCCCCACCCCACAAACCTACATATGCATGGAGAGTTAGATCATTTCCCTGCCTATCAGAAGATTGCAGGAATACATGGTCATACAGAACAGGAGGGTCCCAGGCTGACTTAGGTCAGTAGGAGTTGCAGTAGTCATCATAAAATTGGCCCTAGTGTCCCTGGGGTAGGGAGGAGGAAAACTAGTTAAGAGAGCAGGCTTGATTGTGATGCTTCTAAGGTCAAACAGCTCATCAACATTCAGAGTTAAAGCTCACACATGAATTATGGGTACTTGGACAAGGTACTCGAGGCCATCTTTGAAACTGAGTCAATGCCCACAGCATGAACAAGTATTTCCATCTATGTACTTGTGTTGAGAATCCTGAATTTCAGCCCCATGGTGTTACCCGTCTGGGCTGAGTTCAAATCCTATCCCACTGGTGGAAGGACAGTGCACTAAACTACTGTGCCAGTGAGTCCTATGCAGTTTCAATGTGCAAAAATTATGATTTATTAGAAATTTATACAAAACAGTAATTCATAATAATTTTCAGTTCTACTCATTGAAAGAAATTGTTATACAATAGCAGTGACGAGCAATGTGCCACAAAGTATCCCTTTGGGAAGGTGATACTAAGTTAATCCATATACACAAGGGATTGTAAAAGTTGAAAGAATAACTTGCCACCATGTCCTGCTGTTTACACACCATTGCTCAGACTCCATTACTGTTCAGATTAAGTGCCTTTCTGTAGAGTCTTTGGGGATCAAAAATCAACAAACAGAATGTTCTGGAAACACTAACGATTTGTACTGTCAAGGCCAAAGCCAGATTTTCTCCTGGAGTGGGGGAGGAACTAAACAAACATTGTATCCATTGTTCTGCTCAACATAACTGGGGAAAATGATATCTGTTAAGTAAGTGCCAAGTAAACTGATCGTAGGTAAAATGATGGTGTATGGAAATTGCAAATGTAATATTAATAGAGTTTATAAATAATTTGTAAGCTGTGAAAAAATTATTTTTAATTAAACGTGCAACTCAGATTCTAAAAAGTCTAATTTTAATTTGGAACAGAAAACTATCAGCTGGTCAGGCAGTAGCTGTGGAGAGAGCAGACAGGGTAATACTTCAGATATGGATCCTGCGTCAGAGCTGGAAGATATCACAGATAAGCAACATATAATTCCGTGGTTGCACTCTCGTCTCCGAGTCAGGAGGTTGTGGGTTCAAGTCCCACTCCAGAAACTTAAGCACATAATCTAAGCTGACACTCCAGTGCAGTACTGAGGGAGCGCTGCACTGTCGGAGGTGCCGTCTTTTGGAAGAGACGTTAAACCGAAACCCCGTCTGCTCTCTCAGGTGGATGTAAAAGATCCCATGGTAATATTCACAGAAGAACAGGGGAGATCGCCCGGTGCTCTGGCCAACATTTATCACTCAGCCAATACCCAAAATAAATACAAAAACAAAATACTGCAGCTGTTGGAAATCTGAAATAAAAACAGAAAATGGTAGAAATACTCAGCAGTTCAGGCACCATCTGCGGAGAGAGAAACAAAGTTAACGTTTCAGATCGATGACCTTTCTTTAGAAATGGAAAAAGTTCGAGATGTAACAGGTTTTAAGCAAGTGCAGAGGGAGGGGAAGGTGGAGGGAAGGAAATAACAAAAGGGAAGGTCTGTGATAGAGTGGAAGGCAGGAGAGATTAAATGACAAAAGGGGTGACGGTGCAAGTCAAAAGAGGATGGCAATGGGACAAGTAAAGGAACAAAAGATGGGTCTAGAAGAGCTGTAAATGGCAACAGCAGAATCAGTACCAACAGCTGCTGTCCAAAAAAATGGGTGCAATGGTTATGATCTGAAACTCAATGTTGAGTCTGGAAGGTTGTAAAGTATCTAATCAAAAGATGTGGTGCTGTTCCTCGAGCTTCCGTTAAGATTCGTTAGAACAGTGTAGGAGGCCAAGGACATAGAGGACAGAGAGGTCAGAGTGGGAGTGGGGTGGAGAATTAAAATGACTGGTGATTGGAAGCTCAGGGTCACACTTGCAGACTGAATGGAAGGGCCCCTAGGGTATTGCATATAGTTTTGGTCTCCTTATTTAAGGAGGGATATACTTGCATTGCAGTTCAGAGAAGGTTCACTAGGTTGATTCCTGAGATGAAGGGGTTGACTTATGAAGAAAGGTTGAGCAGGTTGGGCCTATACTCATTGGAGTTTGGAAGAATGAGAGGCGATTTTATTGAACCATATAAGATACTGAGGGGGCTCGACAAGGTAGATGCAGAGAGGATGTTTCCACTCGTGGGGGAATCTAGAACTAGGGGGCATAGTTTAAGAATAAGGGGCCGCCCATTTAAAACTGAGATGAGGTGAAATTTGTTCTCTCAGAGGATCGTAAATCTGGAATTCTCTGTCCTAGAGAGCTGTGGAGGCTGGGTGATTGAATATATTTAAGGCGGAGATAGACAGATTTTTGAATGATAAGGGAGTGAAGGGTTATGGGGAACGGGCAGGGAAGTGGAGCTGCGTCCATGATCAGATCAACCATGATCTTATTAAATGGCGGAGCAGGCTCGAGGGGCCATATGGCCTATTCCTGCTTCTATTTCTTATGTTCTTATGTTCCGCAAAGCGATCACCCAATCTGCGTTAGGTCTCCCCAATGTAGAGGAGACGGCAGTGTGAACAGCAAATACAGTATACTGAATTGCAAGAAGTGCAAGTAAATTGCTTTTTCACCTGGAAGGAGTGTATGGGCCCTGGAGGGTGGGAAGTGAGGAGGTAAAAGGACAGGTGTTACATCTCCTGCGCTTGCATGGAAAGGTGCCGTGGAAAGGGGAGGCGTTGCTGGGGGTGATTGAAGAGTGACCCTGGGTGTTGCGGACGGAATGGTTCCTTTGGAATGATGAAAAAGAGAGGGGAAGATATGTTTGGTGGTCATCATCATCATAGGCAGTCCCTCGAATCGAGGATGACTTGCTTCCAAGTCAAAAAGTTCACAGGTGTTTCAATGATGGACCTAAAATTCCAGATCCGAACTAAATCTTGATGGGTGGAAGATGCCTGTGCTTGGATTTTTTTTTTTAAAACGTGTGGTGACCGTTGCACACCAGCCACCACACAGGCTTCACAGAGCTAGGTCTTGGTCCAGTAGCAAGGATTAACCAAGACAACTGGAGACCTGCTGCATGGACCTAGTGCGCACATATCGCAGTGTGGTCTGGCCCGTGCTGCCCCTGGGCCCTCGTCTCTTCTGGGCCCTGAACTCGCGCCTCTCCTGGGCCCCGATCACGTCCCTCTACAGTCTCTCGCCACTCCTTCGCTCCGACCTCGCCGCTGCTGCAGTACCTGCCCACGCTCCAATCACCAACCTGGACCTTGATGACATCACTCTTCACTGCTGTTGCTCTCCTGCTCTCTGGAGTGGTACGCTGCCATGCTGCTCCTTCCGCTCCCCGGTCTGCTCCGATGGTGCTCACAGACCGGGGGCCACACAAACTGCTGGCAACACGCTGGAGGTGGCGGAAATGACGGAGGGTGATCCGTTGAATGTGAAGGCGAGGACAAGGGGAACCCTGTCGTGGTTCTAGGAGGGAGGGAAAGAGGTGAGAGCAGAAGTGCAGGAAATGGGACGGACTTGATTGAGGGCCATGTCAACCACGGTGGCGGGGAATCCTTGGTTGAGGAGAAAGGAAGACATATTGAAAGCAATGGTATGGAAGGGGGCATCGTCAGAACAGATACAATGGAGACAGAAAAACTGGGAGAATGAAATAGAGTCCTTACAAGAAGCGGGGTAGGATGAAGTGTATTCAAGGTAGCTGTGGGCTTATAGTAGATATTGGTTGACAGCCTATCCCCAGAGATGGAGACAGAGAAGTCGAGGAAGGGAAGTGAAGAGTCGGAGATGGACCATGTGAAGGCGAGGGAAGGGTGGAACTTGGAAGCAAAGTTGATGTAATTTTCCCATTCAGGGCAAGTACAGGAAACAACACTGAAACAGTCATCAATGTATTGGAAAAAGAATTGGGGGAGGGGACTCGAGTAGATCTAGAAAAAGAATGTTCCACATATTCCACGAAAAGGCAGGCATAGCTAGGACCCAAAAGCAAAATACTACGGAGGCTGGAATCTGAAATAAAAACAGAGAATGTTGGAAATCTCAGTGGGTCCTCACCTTTCACCCCACCCCACCAACTTCCATGTTCAACGGATCATCCTCCGCCATTTCCACCACCATCTTCACCTCCCCTCTCAACGTTCCGCGACACCCTGGTCCATTCCGCAGTCACCCCCAGCAACCCCTCCCCTTCCCACAACACCTTTCCGTGCAAGCGCAGGAGATGCAGCACCTGCCCTTTTACCTCCTCCCTTCCCACTGTCCAGGGCCCCAAACACTCCTTCCAGGTGAAACAGCGATTTACTTGTACTTCTATCAATTTAGTATACTGTATTCACTGCTCACGATGTGGTCTCCTCTACATTGGAGAGACCAAGTGTAGATTGGGTGATCGCTTTGCGGAACACCTCCGTTCAGTCCGTAAGTGTGACCCTGAGCTTTCAGTCGCTTGTCACTTTAATTCTCCACTCGACTCCCACTCTGATATCTCCGTCCTCGGACTCCTGCACTGTTCCAATGAAGCTCAGCGCAAGCTGAAGGAACAGCATCTCAACTTTCGCTTAGGCACTTTACAGCCTTCTGGACGCAACATCGATTTCAACAATTTTAGAGCATAATCTCTGGCCATCTTTGGCTCCCTTTCCCTCCTCCCCACCCCATCTTATGTTTTTTTTTCTTCTTTCTTCTCTTTTTTTCTCTTTGTCTATAATGGCAGCTAGTCATTACTATGCCATTCACACCCTATCCAGATTAATATTTTTTTAACCTCTATCATTACAATTTCAATTTGGCCCATCATCCCTTTTGTCTCTCCAATCTCTCCTGCCTTCCACCCTATCACAGACCTTCCCTTTTGTTCTTTATCTTCCCCTCCCCCTTTCAATGCTTAAGAATGTGTTCTTTTCGAACATTTGGCAGTTCTGACGAAGGGCCATCGACCCGAAACGTTAACTCTGTTTTTCTCTCCACAGATGCTGCCTAACTCGCTGAGATTTGCAGCATTCTCTGTTTTTATAGCTTGGATCCGTGCGGGTTCCCTGCTGAGTATTTCCAGTATTTTCTGTTTTCATTACCTAAAATAGATTATCTGGTCAGTACCTTATTGCTGTTTATGGGAGCTTGTTGTGTGCAAATTGGCTGCTGTGTTTCCTACATCACAACAGTAAAAAGGAACAAAATAAGGGAAAGGGGATAAAACCAGAATGACACAAACAGGAAAAGAAACAGAATTGCCTGTAAAGTGTTTAAGTTGAGAACAGGAGACGATAAAATGGTAGAAGTAATATAAATGAGAGAAATCAAAGAAATACAAGGCATATACAAAGAATGTGTGAATAGCTGAAGGGGTGGGGTTAGGCTGATGGAAAGGAAAGCATAAAAAAATAGGCTGCAGTGACCCAGAAGCCTGATAGAAGAAAAAAAACAGGTCAACACCAAGGGGATGTTGTCACCTTCAGCAAATAGGCGATAAACCGGTAAGAAATACAAACACATTTATATAGCACCTTTCACGACCACCAGATGTCTCAAAGTGCTTAACAGCTAATGAAGTACTTTTTGGAGTGTAGTCACTGTTGTAATGTGGGAAACACAGCAGCCAATTTGCGCACAGCAAGTACCCACAAACAGCAATGTGATAATGACCAGATAATCTGATTTAGTGCTGTTGATTGAGGGATAAATATTGGCCAGGACATTGAGGATAGCTCCCCTGCTCTTCTTCGAAATAATGCCATGGGATTTTTTACGTCCACCTGAGAGAGCAGACAGGGCCTCGGTTTAACTTCTCGTCCGAAAGATGGCACCTCTGACAGTGCAGCACTCCCTCAGTTGGAGTGTCAGCCTAGATTTTTGTGCTCAAGTCCCTGGAGTGGGACTTGTAACCACAATCTTCTGAGTCAGAGGCGAGTGCGCTATCCACTGAGCCACAGCTGACACGGTGGAGTGAATCCTCTGCCCAATAGAACACCTGCCCCATTTTCATTTCTATTGTTTTATGATGCTCCAAGACAACTGCAGCCTGCTCACTTCGCCATTTTTTATGCTTCCCTTTCCACCAGCCTAACCCATACACCGTTAACTATTCATATACTCGCTGTATCTCCTGTATGTCTCTTATTTCTTTGTTCTCAGTTCTCCACTTAAATACTTTATAAGTCGTTCTATTTCTTTTCCTGTGTTTGTGCGCTCACATTTTTTATCCCTCCACCTTTCCCTTGTTTTGTTCCTTTTCAAATGCTCTTCATCTGTAATATCTTCGAGCTCTGACAAAGGGTTCGCAGCTGAAACGCTAACTTGCCTGCTCTTTCCATGCTGCCCGAGCTGCTGAGAGTTTCCAGCATTTCCAGAGATTTGCACCTGCGCCCCTGCTGTAGAGCAGCAGTCAAAAGGCCCCACAGTCCTACTGGAGGATCTACCTGATCCACCTACCCACGGCCACCATGGATCGTTGGGGTGCTCTTCAACCTTACAGTCTGCAGGGAGCCCTAGGCAAGACTTATTTCCAGCTTTTTGGGGTGTCCCTCTGTTTGAGCATCCCAGAGGCAGACATAGGTTGGCCGCAAATACCCACTCCTGCCCCATCTGCATGTTAATGTTGGGCTTGTGCCTACAGCAGAATCTGATCCAGTAGTGCCCACTGAGAGGATCCCAGGAAATCTCAGGCTGATGTTGTGGGAACAAAGACCAAATATAATGGAAAAGCAAAATACTGCGGATATAATGGGTTTCTAGCCCAGTTTCCTCTTCATTGCCACCCCTGGCACAACAAATAGGAAAAATTACTTTCATATCTCGGAGAGGAGCTTTATTATTAGAGGGCAATAAGGAAAGAGCAGTGGAGTGGGACTAATTGGATAGCTCTTTTCAAGAGTTGGCACAGGCACAATGGGCCGAAAGGCCTCCCTCTGTGCTGTATGATTCAATGATTATTACGTTTTGATCATATATACCTAAAGTTCGCAAATGGCAGCCCTAATTTGTGCTAATTTAACTGCAGCAATTGGGGTATCGGAATTAGTCACAGTGCCTCTCGGTTGGAAAGGGAAAATCTAGCTCGAGTTCTTGCTCCTGATTATAATCCCATGATGAGCCTGTTGCTCTCTAGTGAGAACAGGGTCATGTTGAATCACTGTTCGCCGTGGTGGAATAGCTCGCCGGCATTCACTTTATAGGTTTAGAGATGAATAATGAGACCCTGGGTGGGATACAAAGGATTGCCAGTCCCCATGGACTGTACTTCAGCAAAAGTCAGTGAATTCATGACAGGAGAGAGAAAATTGGAAAAAAAGACTCGTACATAGTGCAAAGAGAATTTCTGTAACCTTAATGATGTTTTGAGTTTTTCATTATTTTCACGAATAAATTTGCAAATATTAAACTGACTTCTGATCCGCTTTTGGAGATTTTCACCTAAAAACAGATTTTCTCAGTTACGATTCTGAGATATCGTCTGTGCCATTTTTACTCCTCTCCTGTCTATTAAAAAATATATAAATTTAAAAATAAAAAATATAAATTTAAAAAAAAGTAAAACAAGTGTATTTTCTGTTGTTTGTTAATTTTAGAAAATAAAAATCTTGATTTATACCAATGCATAAGGGGCGACCAGGTAGTGATCGGGACGGGGCATTGAGGCAACAATTGGAAGGGGGGGGAGGGGGGAAGTGGTGGCTGGTAGCGGCCCATGAGAAGGTTCACGAGGTTGATTCCTGAGATGAAGGGGTTGACTTATGAAGAAAGGTTGAGCAGGTTGGGCCTATACACATTGGAGTTTAGAAGAATGAGAGGCGATCTTATTGAAACACTTAAGATACTGAGGGGGCTCGCTAGGTGGATGCAGAGAGGATGTTTCCACTCATAGGGGAATCTAGAACTAGGGGGCAGAGTCTCAGAATAAGGGGCCGCCCATTTAAAACTGAGATGAGGAGAAATTTCTTCTCTCAGAGGGTTGTAAATCTATGGCATTCTCTGCCCCAGAGAGCTGTGGAGGTTGTGTCATTGAATATATTTAAGGCGGAGGTAGACAGATTTT